>NC_137966.1:5432888-5867888 GCF_963924665.1 Micromys minutus | reverse complement strand
ATGTCCAATGAAGTCATGAAGAAGATTAATTTTGAGTTTGAGTTTCTCTGAGGTAGCAACCGAAAGAGGACTTAACAGCTGAATTATCTCATGGTAAGCCTATTAAAGATTCATAATGCCTGGAGTTTTAATTGGGTGTGATTGATCCCCATTAGAGTATTTGTGGCTAGCAGAGTGGTCTAAGTGGTTCTCTCTCGATCTGATTAAAAACTGCCTGTACTCATCGAGGATGATCATGCAGACTGCACGAAATATTGCTTTCTGAAAACAATATTGGCAATGAGAGATGTCAGACATTCAGGGGAAGGAAGTTGAGAGGTCTCATCTCAAAAAAAAAAAAAATATTCAAAACCAAAAATATCTGTCAATTGAAATCCTTCCTAAAGAACTCTTATTTTCTATTGTGTAGCATGTATAGTATTATCAAATATATTATTTCATGTATTTATGTTTATTAGCAAGGACTTCATAGCAAAGCTGTAAACACTCTTAGATAAAAACAGCATCTTAGTAATCTTCTAAGTAAGTAAAGACAGATTAACCTCCAACACAGAGAAAATAGAAAGGAATAGCCTCCATAATTATGAAGTTATTACATTTGACCTCTACCACTTTCTCTGAGTTCATTTGGAAAAAAATTTCGAAAATATATAATTTTTATCTGTATACATTTCAGCATATATATATGTATAAATATATATGTATATATGACAGAACCTCATAAAAGTCATATAAGTACATGGCAATGCTATCTTTAAATACTTTAACAATACTTTCTGAATGTTTTCATGTGTGTATGTGTATGTGTATGAGTGTATGTGTGTATATGTGTATGAGTATGTGTTTGTGTATGTGTGTGAGTGTGTGTGTGTGTGTGTGTGTGTGTGTGTGTGTGTGTGTGAGTGTGTGTGTATGTGTATGTAGTGGGTGTATGTATGTGTGTGTGTGTGTTTACATACACTATAATTAATATGTATTCTGCTTTAGTTTTTGAAGATATAATAATATTTTGATTTGTTTGAATTAAGAATAATACAAAAATCAATTTGTAGATGTATACCTGAATTATTTTCTAAGGTGCATATTATCACACTTTCTTTGCAAATTGAAGTTATAATAAAAAGAATGTTTGTACTATATAGCTTTCCATGATGTCCCTTTTTTCTTTGTTTCTTCCTTCCTTCCTTCCTTCCTTCCTTCCTTCTTTCCTTTCTTCTTTCCCTCTTTTATAAATGATCTCATCATGTGATTCTGAAGACATGATTCACACTTGCTGGGTAGACCAGGTCAGGCCACATCTCTGCCTCCTAGATTCTGGAAATAAATTTACTCATCACCATACCCAGAACATTCTAGATATCATGATAAATTCTACTCTTTAGATTACTGACTCTGTTTTCTTGTATCTGCAAAGACAATCAGTACAGATGGGAGAGGAGAGTTCCTGTTTCTGGTTTGATTATGCAGGATAAAGAACATTTCTTTCTCTCTACATAATCTTATGTACATATATCTTCATTAAGAAAATGTGCAATGGGAGTTTATGTATTTATCTTTCTAATTTTAGCTTTTATTTGTTGTAATGGCCAGGGTAAATGATTCCATTTTAGATTATAAAACAATGGTGTCTCAGTGATGTCATTTCTTCATTAGTGATCATCTGAACTTATTTCTCCCTCAAGAGAAATGCTTATTCCTTAATAATTGTTTGGCTACTCTGAGACACCAAATGCATCAAGTATAATAAAAATACTTAATTCCTTCTCCCCTTTTATTTGCCTCTTTTCGAAGTAACGTGTTATACAAGGAAGTAGCAGGGCTTTTGTTTGCTTTTATATTTGCTGCTCTTACTATTTTATAGCTTGAAACACTTTGCAGCTATGATCTTCCTGGTGCTTAAATGTTGAAGATTGAGCATCGCAGAATTTCCCAGTTGACTCCTCAGCTGTTTGGAAGAGGTCCCAGGAGACTGTCAGAGCTTCCTGGTGTTCTGGCATGAATGTTCCTGACAGGTTTTGATGTTTCCTCCTCTAGATGGGATGCCAGCACTCTCCAGGGAGTTCTGATTCTTTGAAATAAGGAATGGCATTTGAGTTCTACAGGCCAATGGTAAGGCATTCGGCTGTTCTCAAAGCACATTAGAGGACACAGAATAAATGTTTTCAGTAGCCTTATCCAAGCAAGTATAATTTCAGATCAATCAAATGTTTCTTATCTCTCTTTGAATTTGGTCTTTGAATTTATTTGGTATATTTCGTGCTTTGGCAAGCTATTCATCATTTAGGTAGTACAAACAACTAGCTTGTTGAGGTAGAAAAGGTTAAAAAGCAATACATTTCTGATTCGAATCTCAGACCATTTCCAAACATCTGATTGTTATCTGTAGTTTTGCAATGCCCTTCCAGAGATGCTCTTTAGAATGCCCAAGAATTGGCTTAGTTATTTTATTTTTTTGCCGGGATTTATTTAATTTAGGAATTGGGAAAATAAACATTGCAAACTCTTTCCTGTTTGCAGGTGTCCTCCATTTTCATATCTTTCACACAGTTTCAGAAACAGTGCAGAGCTAAGGGTAAAAAGACAAAGGGTAATGAATATTGTAGGCTGGGCTTCAGATAACAAAAGACAGGCTGCTCTGTATCTGTATTGCTGCTGTCAATGTATATGTTTAAATATGTCATGACTATAATTCAGAATTTTTTTTGTATTTTACTTTTTTATATCACCTTAAAAAACTTTTAGCTTTCTTTCTCAGCTATGGCTTATAAGTGATTCAAATGAGCCTATGTTCTGCTGAACTGTATGAAACTCCTTTTCTGTGCTTGACTTGGGCTGGCATCTACCTCCTAGAAAACTATGAGGTCTTGATTTCTATTTTCCTGTTGGAGAACGGACAAAGCAACCAAATTTGAGAGACCAAGATGGTAGAAGGACAGGAATAGTTCTGAAAGGCAACAAACATGTCCTGCTTTGCCTTTCCTATGTGCTTCTTGGATAGGTGTTGGTGGGATAGAGAATACAAGAAAAGTAAAGAAATTTATCTGTTATCACATAATAATTAAACCAGTGGACCTGAAAGAATGTGCAATAGCATCTTAAAGTGACCAGAAAATAATACATTGTCTTTAACAATGATAGTGACAGCTGCTTTTACAAGACAAATAACTATAAACAGAAGACAAAAAAAAAAAAAAAAAAAACCAAAACGATATTTAAATTGCTGAAAAAAGTTGCCATGTTGCGGAACTGTACTTTGAGTGAGAAGAAGAAACCAAGACATTCCTTCAAAAGAAAAGGGAATGTCTGGAGACACATAGCTCAATATGTTTGAGCATTATCATGAAGTTCTGAGCTCAAATCTGAGTATCTACCTAAAAGCTGGCCATGGTCATGCATGTGCCTTTACATTTATTCCTGTGTTGGATGGAGACAAGTAGGTGGCAGCCAGCCTAATTTATGCTTCATCTCAAGGACATAAGGTAGAAAGAAATATTTGAATTTTTGTATGGTCTGGTGGTCTGGGTAAATGGACTGGGCATACAGGTGCACATAAATGCATGGAAAGCAAGAAAGAAAAGAAAGAAAGAAAGAAAGAAAGAAAGAAAGAAAGAAAGAAAGAAAGAGACAGAGGGAGGGAGGGAGAGAGAGGGGGGGAAGGAAGGAAGGAAGAGACAAAGGGAGAGAGGGAAAGAAGGGAGATACTGATAGAGAGAGGGAGGAAAGAAGGGGAGGAAAGAGCAAGAGAAATAGAGAGCATAAAAATTTGTCAAATACAAACCTACCTTTAATAAAAGCTATAAAGAGTTTTTTGAGTTGAAGAAAATGACAGCTACAAGAAAGGAAGCAGGGATAGAAAAAAATAAACATAAAAAAGAAAGTGAACAAAGACAATTGCCCACACTAAAAATTTTGCTCTTTTTCTGCCATAAATCACACCAAGAATTTAAACATTAATATACTGACAGGAACAAAAACCCTAGAGGTAGAGAAGTAAACATAAAAAATCAAAAATATCAGCACAAACGGGATTGATCTAACAGAAAGGGGGTAACAACATCAGAAGGCATTAGGCAACTGGAAATCTTGGTCAGTCTTAACCAACTGTGAATCTAAGTGAGAAATAAAGCTATTTACAATGAATATCTGCAGGATAAGCTATGAAATATATGAATATTTCCCAATGTGATGACATGTTGCTCAATCAGGAAACCTCCCTCCATGTCTCAGGAATTAAGCTGCATTCGATATTACATCAGAACAGCAGAAGTAGGCTTACCAGCAGCAAGCTGAGAGTGTCTTCTCAATCATCTGCCAATAAAGAAGCCCGTATGCGCTTCTCCCTATATAAGCGGACAGCTAGGCTAGTTGGGGCCCCACACTTCCTGCTCTCCCCTTCAATCAAGAGGCTCCCACAATAAAGCATGATCTGAGAAGAATCCTCTGGTGGTGGTCGTCTTTCAACTGGTGCCGGAACCCGGGACCCCTCAAGGGGCCAAAGAGGATCCAGAACTCAATACAAGGGAGCGTTGACGTTGGTAAGTCAAGTTTTCCCAGATATGTTGCTTGCGGGTCTCGACCCCCTGGTTCTCTGTGCTGTGTTTGTGATTTGGGTGATTGTTGTCCTTGCCTGCTGCTTTTGGTTGCAGTGTAGGGAAGGACGCAGAGCGTTAACCAGGTACCAGGATAGTTTGTCAGAGACTTCAGAGGCTGAATTAAAAGGGGAAAACTTGGGTAGGCCTAAGAAAAAAGGAAAAAAGGAAAACAAAGACAAAAACTTAAAAGTAGTGCCTGCAGGTGAAAAAGAAAATCGAAAGGTGGAAAGACGGCCAGAAGAGAATATTGTGCCCTGGAAAACAAAGTACAAGTTTCCCGGAGAGGATACTTTGTATCCGCTAAAAGAGCAAAAACCTTTAGAGCTGGCAGAAGAGGAGTTAGAGGATAAATTGTTTGAGAAGATTAGAGGAGGAGGCAGCAGAATGTGAGGCGGAGCCGTTTCAGCCGGGGCGGAGGACTCCTGTAGCAAAACCTAAAGCTCTTAAAGCAGCCGCCGCCTCTGCTCTCCCGCCTTATTCAGAGAGGAATTGTGAGTTCTCCTTTTGTACACCAGAGAGACATGCCAAGCCCTCAGGCAAATGTTTCCCTTGTTCGAGGATGATCACCAGGAACATAAGCAAGTTAAAGAGTTAGCAGGGTCAGTTCGAACTTATAGAGTCACTGCTAATTATACTAAAAACCTGGGGAGGCTAATGCCACCTGGATTGCTGGTCGCTGGCCTATTTCCCAGCCAAATGGTAATTTGTCTATTCCAGCCCAACTTAAATGGTTACCCTTCTGTACAGGAAAAAGAGACTCAGCCCTGTATCCTTAGACTGGCTGTCAATCTCGGAGAGTACATTGGGCAGTTAAGGGCCTCTTTACTTTTTCTCCTAATATAGAAACTGTTTATAATAATACCTTAGAGAATTGATCTGGTTCAAAACAGATAGATATATTGTGGCAGGTTGCCCAGCTGGGCTGCCAATGGAAGTTCTCAGGATTATGTATGACCAGTATTCAGTATAAAAATTTTACTAAAGCTGCAAATTATTCTAAACAATTATCTCAGAATTATTTACATGTGTCCATTGATACCTGTTTAAGAGTCATTTTTGCTTCTCCTTTTTCGGGAGAAAAGGCCTCTCATGTTATTACTCATTGTCTTGAATCGTGGAGTGCATGGGGCATATCTAAAGTGTTAAAAACAGATAATGGTCCTGCCTATACTTCGGCAAAACTCAAGCAATTTTGCCATCACATGAGAGTTTCACTCCTGACAGGATTGCCCTATAATCCTCAAGGCCAAGACATTGTTGAAAGGGCCAATAGAAATCTTAAAGAATGTTTACAAAAACAAAAAGGGGGTATAGCAGAAGGAGCTACCCCCCCAGGAAAGAGTCTCTCTTGCACTCTTTACCCTTAATTTTTTGCATCTAAATGACGATGGAAAATCAGCCGCAGACAGGCATGCCTCCAAGGGACCACCGGATGAGGAGAGGCTAGTTCTGTGGAAAGTTATAGGAAAAGTTATAGGAAACGTTATAGGAAAGATGTGCTGGATAATAAATGGTATGGACCGGATCCGGTTATATCGAGATCCAGGGGAGCTGTTTGTGTTTTCCCCGAGGGAAAGGAAACACCTCATTGGGTCCCAGCCTGGCTGACGCGCCCCGTCAATAATGAGTCGACCTTGGTAGAAGATGTCCCTGCTGTTCCTGTCACTGACAGCAATGGCGACCAAGACCGCAGCGGACCTGAGATGGGGAATATTATCAGCGTTCCCCAAGCCCATATTGGTCCAAAAATTTCAATGCCAACCTTTACAAACTAAGAAGAGCAGTGACTGCCATCAATGCTACTCGCATAGATCCTAGATTTGCTGAGGGACTTACCTCTTGGCTCTCCTCTGCTGTGTCCTATTAAAGAATGGGTAGGGGTGGGGTTGTTTATAGCTTGCTGTCTGGGAGGTTGCATACTTTGTCTATGGTTGGTGTGCCGGCTGCGCGCCCAGACTCAGCGAGATAAGGTTGCTATTACCCAGGCATTCGCTACATTGGAGGATGGTGCCTCACCCCAAATTTGGCTCTCAGCCTTAAAGAGCACTTAAGTTAGGTTGCACATGGGGCCTTTGCACCCCCACGAGACCACGTCTCATTGCACTGGGGAAGGCGCGTGTAAAACCCAGTCATTGGCATAGCCTTTGCACCTCCCTGGGCTAGTTCCCATTGCACGGGAGAAGGTGCGCCTTGGACACGGCCTCCTTCGAGCAGTCTACACATCATGAGGTGGAGACTTGTACGGGAGTAAGTCAGATGTTGCTTGTGCTCAAGTTAAAACAGAAGGGGGAACTGTGGGGAGCCGAATGCAGACGCCATTACAAGATGGTGCTGGCTCCCTCACGGTTTGAGGTAAACAACTCCATATATAGTAATGCTCTCGTCAGCTAAGGCGCTGCACCCTGCTCATGCGCAGTACATAACCTATCTCCAGCCAATCCCGAGGCCTCTGGTGTCAGCAGACTGGTGACAACCAATCATGGCAAGCCCGTATGTGCTTCTCCCTATATAAGCGGACAGCTAGGGTAGTTCAGGGCCCCTTGCTTCCTGCTCTCCCCTTCAATCAAGAGGCTCCCACAATAAAGCATGATCTGAGAAGAATCTTCTGGTGGTGGTTGTCTTTCCTCGCTGGTCGAGGAGCACGCCACATAAAATAGTCTCACTGTATAGTTTCCAAGAAAGCCAAGTAAAATAGTTCAAGAAATACAGCAGATGTCTCTTAATAATGGTTTGTAAATGACACCCAGAGATATAACAAATACTTTTCACCATTGCTACTTACACTCCTGTCATGTAGACGAAAGCATCAGTTGATGGAGCAGTTCACAGTTGAGCTGCTTCATTTAGTGCTGTATAAATTCAGTATGTGTTAGATTTAATTGCGGCAATGACTACCCATAGAAGGTGATCTCTGCGTCCTAGGGCTACAAACTCTTTGAATCTCCTGAAAAAAAAAAAAAAGGGCAGCTATTGCCAAAGTCATATGAATTCCTACACATGCCTTGCTCTACAAATCGCTCATCTGATGCTTAACATGAACTGGGAGTGAGAACAGTTAGCATGGTGGATGATACTTTAAGGGAAAAAATGTTTTCTTCACACAGCAGATGCAGGAACATAAGGCCAGCAGTGGGTACCAGTGCTAAACTGTCGCTGAATTACACAAAACAACAGGCTCTCGCAAAATAGCTAGTGTTTTCAAACTTGCAAGATTAGCTAGGAGTCCTTTGCCAGCCTCCTTTAGAACGACATGATGTCCGTTTACACTAATTTGTTTTGTCATACATTTATATTAGATGGTAATTTATGGATGGAGCAGGAAATCTAATGTTGGTGTGGCTCAAAGCTCATTGAAATACCACAAAGTCATTTCTTAATCCTTCTGCTTTTTGAGAGGTTGGCTCAGTTCCTCCATTTTTGAATTCCAGTAGCTTCCGTGCATGACACTGAGTTATTCTATAATACTCCTGTCAAACATGATGCTAATCCTCTGCGTTTCTGTGACTCACTTTAGAAGGTTAAGTGACATTTAAGAATACTTGAATCTCTATGTTAAATTTTCAAATAAAAGAGAATCCACAATCATAATATCTCTCATAAGCTAAGCTTAGGATTCTTAAATCCTGTTTTCTGAACACTTTAAGACTTTCCTTAGAGTCACAGCTTATGCTAGGTTACAGTATCTAGGTAAAAATTTATAGTCAAAATTATTCTTGAAACATCCCTAAAGATATCATAAAATGTACAGAAGATGTATATCTAGACCTTTATGTTTTTTTTTAATGCGCAATATTTGCAAAGCTCAGAAGCAAAGTAAATTAAACTATGTGAAAATGGTCAATGGTTGAGTTTTTGCAGTTCCCTCACTTTAAGAAAAATACAGGTATGAGAACATGCCTGTATTCCTAACAGTTGACAGTTTGGCTCAAGAGAACAATGACTTTGTGTCCAACCATGTTAGGTTATTCTGAGAAGTTTTTGTGCAAATAAAAATTGTTTATGAAAAACCCATAAAAATCAAATAAGTAAAAACTAGAGTACTGAGTGGGGCATATATTTTAGCAGTAATATCTTCTCTTCCTGCAGAGAAAAATAGTAAAAAAAAAAAAAAAAAAAAAAAAACTCTAACTTAATAGAACCCAGGTCCTTTCTCTCAATTCCTAGAGATAAACGACAGAGATTACTGATTAATTCTATTTAAAATAAACTTGTTACCTTGGTGTGAATTGTTCATATCTTCTTTTGCGTTATTCCTAAATACTTAGGAATATAAGTATTTACTATAAACAAATAAGTTGCCTAAATATTCTAATTAAATCTTGGATAAGAGCAATTCTAGTGTTCAAAATTTTTAAAATCAAAATATTGGTTTCAACTGTTTTTAATAATAAAACATGAATTTCCAATGACAAGAACAAATAGATTTCGTCTTCTTTTTTATCCAGTAACATCTAAGAACCGTCACAGTCATCACAGGTGTGAACGTCAGCCATAGATTTTATTTGAAGTTCTCTCTTTGCTTTCAGTTTTAATTCAGGAAAAGGCTCTTATGGTCTTTTCAGTCAACATAATTTTCTGGCTGTGTGATATTGATTATTTCCTTTCCTCAATGCTTTCTGTCTCCTATACTTTCACATATCAGACTATATTGACACCCTTTCCTTTATCTTTTCATCCCTACCTTCAGTCTTTCTTTTCCTAAACTGATTACCTACAGGATTAAAGACATCCTCCTAGGATTTCAATTTCATTCAGGGGTGGGGCGTGTGTCTCCGTCTCCTGGCTGTAAAGGTTCTACATGTACAAGTTTCAAATGTCAGGCTAAAATGACTACTTCTTGGTAAAATAACTACTTCTCTATAACTTATCCCCAAACAATTCTATATTTATAGATGGTGTCATTGAAATGAGGAACGGCAAAGAAAAAAATAGAAGAAAAATAGAAGACAAGGAAGATGAGAAGGGAAGAAAAGGAGAAAGAAAAAATGAGGAACACTTGTCCGGGGAAGCTGGTAATTGAGGCACTCAGATGAGACTTCTCTTCCAAGCTAAGACTCCTCCCTCCATTTCTTTATTCATCATTCTTCCTCTCTTTTATTGAGCTCTGGCATTTGATGCATAATTTGTTGAACTTCTCTACTACTATTTTTCCAAAGTCTATCAGCAACTCTGTATAAAGTTATTAGTGCCTCCCCCAGCATAAGTGAAGGAAATACTCCAATGAAAAGATCCCACTGTAGCATTAGGAAGTCTTCCAGGTGATCTATATGCTACATCTTACCCTCTTTCACTAAGTTCTCTGATGGTTGGCTTATGTTCCTATTTTTTCCCATAGACAACAGTGTGTCTGCCACTATCATGAGCAACTGAAGGCTCCTTGGTTGGCTTAGAGTACCATACATGATTGTGGAATTTGAATGTGACCCTTCTGAAAAGAGTTTGATATTTCTAGAGAGACAACAACTTGACTTTGCTAAGCCTACAGCTCTAGAAAGGCCACACATTTTACAGATAGGTGTTTGACCAACTGGGCCTGCTGTTGCCAAAAAGGAAGAGATAACACAAAAACAAACAAACGAACAAACAAAGAACACTCTGGGTTTTCATTTTCCCTTTTCTGTTCCCAATACCCAAACCATTTCCCCAAAGTTACATTCTATAGAGGATGTGAAATTGTGCGTTGATGTAGTTGAATTTGTAGCACCATTTTTATAACCACTCTATCATGCCAGAGCACTGCCCTCTGCCCAGCTGTTACCCCTTGTCTCTGGCAGCTTAAGAAGTGCCAGGAGTCCTAAGAGCACACTGAGGGAGAGGCACTGCCTTGCAGCTGTGGCAATACTCAGCCCTCATCATTTAACTGCAAGATGCACGGGTCAGTCTGTACGGGATGTAACTACAGCTAATTGTTGATATAATCATCGCTTTGAACTTCTGTGTGGTAACATTTTCATCAAAATGTTTTCCGACATGAGCTGTTATAATTAGATTTGTGTATCAAGTCTCTAACAATCAAATCAGCTGAAACATTAAAAGCTCAAACCTTAGATGTTTGCCCTTATCTATTAGGATGCAAATCTCTTCTAACGCTCAGATGGGCGTTCTGGAAATTTCAGTAGAAATTACATAAAAGAAATAAGGATGTATCAAAATACATCAGGAATTCTATTGTCAACTTGGAAAATGTAGTTTTAGAAGGATATTCAAAGGCCACTAGCAAGATTGCCAGCAGGTAATGGTACATTTTTTAGTACAACATGGTGTCATGAGTTCATGCAAAGAATCCAGTTTGTGGAAGAAGAAACTCCATAAAGTTGTTCTCTGACTCTTAATATTCACTCCCACAATCACACACACACACACACACACACACACACACACACACACACACACACCACCCCAGCACACATACATCATACCACACCATCCCTACCACCCTTACACACTAATGCTTAAAGGTGCTTTTTCTAGAATGAACAACTCAGCCAAGCAAATTCTAAGTGCTGGGGCATGTTTTCAGCCCCAACATCCTTTTATGTGATGTAATCTCCAAAGTGGACGAACAGCTCTTCCCTATTATCCTATGCACAGCCGCCCAGCTATTTGCTTCTTTGGTGCCTGCTCTGCTTAGAACCAGCAGCTATTCTGACCACACAGCACATATTTCTGTCATCTTTATTTTCTTGAAGTATGTATTAAATCTTCAGTTTTAATGCAAGTCGGATTCAAGTGTCCCTCTCAGGTCTCTGTCCCTACAGACCAGGCTATTTCCTTCCTTTGAGATCTTCATGGCTTTGTGACTTTCCACGTTTTACACTATGGAATCCTGAAAACAGGCTGTTGGTGGAAGACCCACCAACTTTTGAAAAAAAGATTATGATAGACTTTTGAGTATTTGGATAGATGACGTTTGGGAAATACCTCTTTATGAGAGTCTGTGCAAACAAGAGGCACAATACTTACCTCAAGTTAAAACACTTACTCAAAACATCCTTAAATCTGCTATGTACTTAAGGTGTTAGCCATTCCTGCAATGTAGTCAAAACACCATTCACAGGATTCATATATAAATTATTTGGCTGACTTTTACTAGCTGTAATTTCTGTAACAGTCATATCTCCCTTGTCTGCAAGTTTGAACATGTGTCTTTGCTTGACAAATGACAGGCCTTAAAAATGGTTTCTGCTCTCTGTGTGCTCCAAATTCTATAAATTTGGCTAAAAGCAGATAGTAATAACTATGCAGTAACCTGAATTTTCTGCTGCCGTACAATTTCTTTTACCTGATCAATTAGTCTATCATTTATAAATTCAACCTTCCTCAAAGTCCCAGGATATAGGTAAAATGTATCCAAGTTCTTGGCTAACATATGATACTCTGTATTCTTAGTCCAAATGCTAAAATATTTCTGATTTCCACCTGAAGCCCCTTGAATGACAGCCATCTCTACTCTTCATTTCTATACTGGCCAGTATTCTTGCCTTGCAGGACTGAAGGCTTTCATGAGTACATTTCTATAATTTTTCTAGATGATTATCTAAATTGTTTCCCAAAGATGTAATGAACCTGGTCATGTATAATTCCAGCAATTCCTTCACTTCTTTGGTTATAATTTTCTGTTACTTTTTCTGTTATTGTGACAAAACAGTTTCAAAAAACCACCATAAAGTTAAAGAGATTTACATTTGGCTTATTTTAGTTAATGTTCATCTGGCTCTATTCATTTTTGAACTGTAGAGAGCCTGTGTACCATGGTGGCAGGGGTGGAGAGGCAAAGCTATTTTTCTCAATTTAAAAAAAGAGATAGAAAATGGGATTCTGGGGGGAAAGATTCCTAAATAACTTTTATTGTCCTGCAAAGACCAACATAGGTTTCTAGATTCTACCAAGAGTTCTAATAGTTGAAGATAAAGGTTTTAATTTGAGGGGATACTTCATATCCAAACCTTAGCAGACATTAAACATGTTTTTGACCCACAACTAAAAAAAATCTGTGCTTTAACACACACACACACACACACACACACACACACACACACACACACAAACTTAGAGCAATGGAAAAAGGAACAAACTTTTAGTTCAACATCCAAACCAAAGAAAGTAGAATGTAGCTCAGGACCACCCTGCACAGCCAACTCCATACTTTCTGATACCCATCTGATTTTGCAGTAAGCTCTGTCTGAAACTCAACATCTAGGTAGGCATCAATACCACTTCATCTAATTTATCTTTGCTTCTTCCCCTTTATCTCTGTATCTGATTACTACATAGTAAGACAGATATCTTAATCAAACCCCTCTCCACATGCACTGTCTTAGTTTAGGCACCTGTTTTCTCTCAATAGTCAATAAAGTCTATGAAACCTCCCTGCCCATTCTTCAAAACATGTATCTACACTGGACCTGGTAACAGCGTCAACAACAGCAGAGGATGTGCTTGCAATGCAGTTCTTGAGTATCATACTAAGTCAGAAACACCAGGGTATAAAGATCAGTTAGCTGTGGCTTAACGCATCTCAAGATAAGTGCTGTTGCAGACTGAAGCCTTTAGATCACTGATACAGATTTAAAAATGAAAATTAGGTGATATTTTCCAAATTGTTTGGTCAGGTTATTTAGTGATATAAATAGACCCGATGATTATACCAGAGAGTAGAATTCCACCACCTAGTTTTCTTTCTGTAGAGCCCCATCATTTATTCAACACTCATTCCTGTCTTTTACACAAGAATTCTGAAACTTTGTAAAGCTGTACTAACTAATCAAAATCTTAACCAAGGAGCAAATGATATAGAAATCTATTCTTCTTTCCTGAAAACTAAAGATGCCAATTAATAGTTTGTTTACTGATTTGTATACTATGTCTCATATAGCCCAGACTGTCTTCAAATTTTCACTGTGGAGCTAAGGGTAACCTTCATCTTCTGAATACCCTGCCTTTGCCTCCTGTGTGCTGGGGTCATAGGAGAGCACCATCAAAGGCTAGGAATTGAGCCCAGAAATTTCTCAAACTAGGCAATCATTCCTCCAATGTAGCATTGATCAAAGCACTATTCTTGGATTTATATATCATGACCTTAGGAATTTGGGTTAGTGTCTCTGAGCTCAAAATCTTCCTCTTATAGACATTGCTGAACTGCAACCATGTTACATGATATTATTGTTACCTTGAATATGAAGTTCTCCATATAGAGGACAGAGTATAAGAGTAGAAATTGGTGATTATCTATTATTTTTTTATGTATTGTGCACCTTATAGAGAATGCACATATCACCTGAACATCATAAAGCCATAGGTTTATCTCAGTAGCACATGGATAAGAAGCATTTTCATACTGAAATCCATCTGGAGGCAAAGACAAACACAAATAGAATGACTGGATTCAAACAACAGCCCTGGGTATTTAAGCAGTAGCTCTCATCACTGAAGAATATGCACCAGTACCTCTAACTTAAATGGTGCCCACTAGAAACAGAGACAAGTAAATTGTATCAGCAGTGGAAGTTATATGAAGATAAATTATTTTAATCCCACTCAGTATAGGGAAAAGTATGTGAACGGTTGGAACTATGTAGAAAAATTCCAGAAGAGGTGTTTTATTTATTTATTTTTATTGCTCAAAAATTTTCAGTTTATTATATTTATGATGCATTTATTAAAATATATGCTTTTATCAGAGTAAGTTAGTCAGTAAACAACATTCTTTGTCTATGACATTTTATGGAAAACAGTTCCAGTTTTAGAAAATATTAGGAATAAGACTTGTTAAAGTTTCTAGATTCCTGACATCAGCAGTTGTATAAAATACTTCTTTGAGTTCATCACTTCACTGTTCAGAAAGGTGTTTGTGTGGAAGTGGTTCTGATGTAGCAGAAAGGCCTTTGTTGCTCATTTTCCACAATGCTGTAAATAGAGTTAACAAAGTACAGATAATTCAATGCACTTCCCTCCCCAATCTTCTTAATCACTCCAATTAAAAGCTGTTTCCATTGCATTTCTTTTTTTTTCTTACCACTTTATTTTTTTAAAAAAGAGGAATACATATACAGATTTTTAAAAGCATTTTGGCATAACATTATATGAATATTTTTGTCAGTACTTAATTCTTTTAGAGGTTTAATAGCATGCTTAGAAATCCCACTAGTTACCAAAAGCATGAAGTACATGTAGGACAGAACATAACCTGGAAAGAGATTTCTCGTTGGGTATAGATTAAGCATAATGATCTGTGAATACCAAAAATTGCCACAAGGATATTATCTTAGCTCTTGGATTATTAATGATTTGAGGTCCAGGTGCACCACACTCTGAGAGGGTGCTATACATTTAATTTTTTCCTAAGAAGGACTGAAGCTTTCTTTTTTTTCTTGGCCTTTGTTTTTCTTGAGCTTCATATGGTCTGTGAGTTGTTCCTGGGGTGTTCAGAGCTTTCTGGGGTTAGTATCCCATTATCAGTGACTGCGTATTATGTCTGTTCTTTTGTAACTGGGTTATCTCACTCAGGATGATATTCTCTAGATGCATCCATTTTCTTAGGAATTTCATAAAGTCATTGTTTCTAATAGCTGAGTAGTACTCCATTGTGTAAATGTACCACAATTTTTGTATCCATTCATCTACTGAAGGACATCTGGGTTCTTTACAGTTTCTGGCTATTATAAATAGGGCTGCTATGAACATTGTGGTACATGTGTCTCTTTATTGTATGTTGGAGCATCTCTGGGGTATATGCCCAGAAGTGGAATAACTGTCAGGGGTGTTTTATATGACCACTCAAATTTCTGGGTATTAGAAGAGAAACCCTCTTAACTGAAAGATTTGACTACAGTAATTGATTTGAAGATGATTTGCATGACCAGTTTCTTGTTATCTTAATAGGCAAACAATAAAAATACTGTCCTCACTCTTCATCAACGACACTACCTGAGAGAATTGCTAAAATTTTATTATAAACTCCTCTCTTCCTGTGCTGCCCATGTTTATGGTCCATCATTAACTCTAGAAACCTAATAAATCTGTATGCATCTACCTTATTTGCTTATGCATTTATCAATCCTCTAAAGCAGGGAAAGAAAATGTTAATTTTTAAAGACAGAATTCTTATTTACTCTAATATTGTATTATGGAATTTTATATAAAGCAGAATAATTTTAAGATGGAAAGTGAACAGAGTCTAGATAAAGAACACACAACCAAACATAGAATGTTGTTGGAGAATTTCTCACCCTGAATGTAGCAGTTTGAAATTGTTAATATTCATATCAAAATCAACCTAGTTACAGATATTGCTTAGTGAGAAATCAGTATGAAGTCAGAGAACCATCAGTGAGAAATTGAGATTTCCCTAGCTTCAATACTGACTTCCTCTTCTCTAGATGGACGCATGACAGTAATTTAGATTTGTGACCTTATTAAGACAATAAATAAAACTCCTACTATACTGAGTGATTTGTATAGACATGAAATTATCAGATAAAAACAAAATTTAAAATGATTAATTTTTTTACTCGATTGTATTTTTATCTTTTACATATCATTATTAAAGGTAAAAAATTAACAGTATTTTATTTCTGTTTTAATTCTTACTGTGTCCTTTGATTGTTTTTAACTGGGAGGTTGCTATTTTCTGCTTTGGGTGTACAGGTTAGTATTGTGAATTTTTCTGGTCTCCTCACCACGGGTTTGAGGTGACTGGAGACTTGGAGCAACCATAATAATGTAAACACATTTTGACTGATGGGAGGCCAGTGTATAATTTGCTTTGATGACGGATTGCCTAAGCCAAGTGATGCAGAGAAATTCAGTTCCATGAATCATTCTGACTCTGAAAAACTGGGCAGAAAGTCAAGAAGATACAATAGATTAATAGGCTAATCTGTCATTGCTGAAGTTATGAGTTCAAATCTTGATGCCCCAGAGTAAGTAAATTGAGAGAATAAGTCTTTTGTATATTGAAGGAGGTATAATAGTAGAAAAAAAAGTGAGTATTAATACACACATGCTTCTGGGAAATTTCTTAAGCTTAGAGAGAGAAAAGTTTCTCCTCATGATTTCTCCTTATCAGCCAATATGCCAACCATGAATTCTGGTCTAATCAATGTGCCATGGCTATATGGATCATCTTATGCTAAAGAATGAGATGTAAAAGACAAACGAAAAGAGAAGGCAACAGTCTAATTCTCCAAATACTTATTTTACAGAATTATTTAGTGCAGAATCTCTATGTAATATATATATATATATATATATATATATATATATATATATATATATATATACACATATATATTTCACATAAAAATGCAAAAGGTTTATATTCTGCACGATGTGTATATTTTTGGTGACTCAAAATTTCCAATGATTTGTTCATTAAAATGCATTAAATCTAACCATCTGCGATCACCTGTGGGAAAGCATTAGAACCATCAATCTGAGAGTTTCACATGGTCGCACTTGATGTATTTGTTCGTGCAAAGTTAAGAGGCTCGAGCTGGAGATCATCGTAGATCATGCACTTTTCATTTTATAGCCTCCGGTTTCATCCTCAATATCAAACCCACAAATAAGATGAAATATGTATTGATTAACATTGTGTGCCTGTTAAATATATCCCCCCACTGACTCTTGTCCACGGTACTATATGAAAATTTAGATTTTAAGAGTTTACATACATTTCCCACATGGTATTCAAAGATTGGCATCATTGGTAATTAAACATTGGCCACTTTGATTCCCTCAGTGAGGTCACTATGAGGATTATGAAGATCATTTCCTATACAAGAACGGAAACACAGAATGGCCCTGAAGTCCTAAGTTTCTATTGTTCTACCTAGCACTCTGGGAGTCCTGCAGTGTGGGTTTATCAAAGTAAACTCAGCTCACACATATGCCAGCCCACCTTATAAATTTTAACAGTTACTGCTGCTTATTACACTGAAATCTGAAGCTTATTTCTGCCCTCCACCCCACCCCATCCAGCAGAGTACAACTTCTCAACTGTCTTCAATAATAAATCAGTCAAAGTGACACTGTGTGACCTCTGAGGTCGGGTCATTAAAGGAAGTATGACTTCACCCTGTTGCTTCCTCTCTCAAACAGAGCAGAAGATGTCTGAGCCAGTGCAGTTTTTATATTTGTACGTGAAAGCAGGCTATGATTTCTTCGAAACATAGCATCTTTTGTGGGGAAGAATGGTGAGGGTGTTGAATAAAAACACATACTTTTAAATGACATTATTTCAAAGTAAAATAAAATAAAATCTCAAGAAAAGTAAATTTTAAATTTCTTGAATGTATATGAAACATCAAGCATTTTAGATAAATGAATTCCAAATGAAATTATTAAAGTTTTTTTTTTCTGTGTGTCTCTGAATTTCTGGCCATCTATGTCATTGACTTATTTCAAGCTCTAGGCTAGGTCCTGCGACAAATGATTAGTTTTATGAATGTTTTAGATCTAGGGAAATGCTTGATATCAACATTTTTATTCTAATTCAGAAAATAAATAGTTTAAATTTTTGTTAAATAATCAAGTTAGAGGATTTTCTTTTCAGCTGGACAGAGCGTCACTATTTTCTAATTCAAGAATGGTTTATGCATTTCTTTTGTTCTTTTACATTTAAAATTATTTAAGCATGCTTTCTTCTCTCTTTCATCAAACCAGATCAAGCAGGCTGCTAATATCATTTTTGTTTGAGATGATCCAGAGCCATCTAAATCCATCCTCTGGTTAAATGACATGCAAATCAGATTAATTTGCTTGTGTTACAGACTTTTAGAGAAGACTGATGCTTCCGGGGCTTTGACAGTAAAATACCCTGGGTCTAATGTTTACAATATTGTTGTTGTTGCTGTTGTTTTTACCTTGGTAGTGTATCTCCAGAGGAATGCTCTTTGGCAGCTGAATATTCTAAAGCAATGATCTACTTAGGGAGTCAGGAAATTCAACAGAACTGTCTTCAGAAAGCAGAGGAAGCGTTGATCAGTTAGATATCTTTACAACATTACAACAAATTAGTAAAAATATGTTTTTACTACATGTTCATGCTTTTAAAAATCGAAGCATGCTTTAGATTTAAAGCAATAGATACCCAAAGCTCAGTCTAAATGTTTTTTGTTTTGTTTTGTTTTTTGTGTATTTTTTTGTTTTGTTTTTTGTTGTCTTATTCCTTTAAGTTTTGAGATGTTTTCAACCCTTTTTTCTTTGTACTAGCCAGAGTACTCTTAGATGGTCATTCTCTCAGATTGTAGTTATTTTAAATATACATGCTGAGCGTGTCCACATGCAGAGTCTGCACTGGGCATTTAATCAGATAAGCTCAATGCCCTAGTGCAACAATCTTCACAGGACTTTACTTTAGTATTTGATTATATAGCTGTATTTATGTATTTTAATGGTTGGGCTAAACTTTCACCTTGATCAGATCTAGACTTACGTGGGCCTGGGGCTCCAGGCCTGGCTATAGGAGATTATCGTAATCAATTGAGATGAGAATAGGGACCAGTGCTATAGGGGACACCATTCCCTAGGCAGCAAGTCCTGAACTGTGTAAGAATGGAGCACCCAAGAGAACTGAGCATTGGCATGCATGTATTCGTCTGTCCCTCTCTGACCTTGACTGTAAATGTCCTGTAACCAGTTCCTTCAAGGAGATGGTGAAGAAGATGTGACACTCCTACTGTGACCTTCAACAGACTGACTACATCCTAGAACAGTCATCTGAAAAACCAAACAGTAAACAAAAACACAAACAAAAAATGTTCCTACCTCATGTTACTTTTGTCTAGATATTTTATGACCACAACAGAAGAAACTAAGACAATATATATCACATGTACATACATACATACATACATACATATATACATATATATATATGTGTGTGTGTGTATGTATTTATAAAGTAATTGTCCATCGCAATTCTTTCATTTTTAATGGAAAGTAGATTCTTTTTTCATATGATACACCCCAACCACAATTTCCCCTCTCCCCACTTTCCCTAGATCCCCCACCTCCCCTCTTCCCTAGATCCACTCCCCAGACATTTTCTCTTTAGAAAAGAGCAGGCTTCCAGGAGATAGCAGCCAAACAGGACAAAACAAGGTACAATAAAACAAAGTAAAACACCACATACTAAGGCTGGACAAGGCAACCCAATAGAAGAGACTTAAGATCCTTCAAAATAGCCAGAGATACACTTATTCCCACTGTCAGAGTCCTGCCTGCATTACATGTACTGCTGCAACTTAACCCTGGGGTGACATAGAACTTGTAGAAGTGGTCAACCAATGTTTGCTTTAACTTGAGTCCCATGTCACAAGAGGGAAGCCCTGGCAATGCCCTACACTGGATGGATGGCCAGGACCTGGAGACCAGATAGTCCAGAGACCTGGGATAGAAGCCATCATGACTGGTAATAAACAAACAAGTATAAAAATAAATAAAATCTGTAGTAATTTTTAACAGGTAGGATGCTATATGCTTCTTATTACCTCACCAGTAGCCTTAGAGCTTATTGGCTACTGTTATCATTCCAAAGATGAAAAAGCTGAGAAGTAGAGAGGTTAAGGAAATTCTCCCAACCAAGATGGAGCCACATACATGATCCAATTCCCAGGGCCTCACACTTTGAGCCACAGGAGATTGTTCTAAGGCCGTAACTGCTGTAATCACAACCCTCTAGATATTGTTTGTGTTTGGTGTGTTTTACTTGCTTCAGTGAGCAGATTATGCAGTTTAATACAATCTTTATGACAGATTTGTTTTGACTCATCATAACAGCCTGAAAGAATGGACATCTGCTTGCTAATGCGTTTCATAATTGCTTTTAAAATAGAACTTGTGTATTAAAGAAAACAATAATCCAGGCCCCTCAAAAAGTCTTTTTTGGGAAAAAAAAATTGTGTCTTGAGAATAAACATGAAACTTTATATTCTGGGTCAGATGTTTTATTAAAGTGAAAAATAAAACAGACTATTTCTTTATTTTCTAAATATAGCATCTATACTAGAATCAACAGGCACATTTTGATGTTTGACTTATGTATAGCTTCCATGTAAGGCCTGAATGAACAGCTATGTTACATTCCCTGCAGAAGCCCATTTGGGATTTAATCGCTGCTTCAGATCATTTGTTCAAATTACAGCCAAACATCCTATGGTTTTGAGCTTAATTCATTAATGCCATAACCTGCTATAGCCTTATTCGGGGTCATATAATCTCCATGGCCCTTTCCCTTTAGATATAATAGGAAGCTACTTTTCCTAGTAAGAAAATGCCCTCAGTCTAGCAGACTGCATGTTACACTCCCATGAACCTTCCCATTTTACCCTCACAACTGCTGAGCCCTGACAGGCAGCTCTCCCATCCTGTCTGTCTAATGCCCTCTGCTTTCCAGAACAATCCCTGCCTTAGGAGAGAGAAAACCTGTCAGATCACTTTAGCATTTCACTTTAGTATTTTAGTTTTCACTCTCCGATGACTCGAATGGATGAACTTCCTTGGCTCTATTGATTTCTGCTTCTATTGATTTCTCCATGACAAGTATTTATTGCCTATTTACCTCCTTAACTTGCTGCAGTTTGTGTTGCTGTCTTTCTAGTTGGCGGAAACTGCCCTTCGCAAAGTCACCTGAGACTTGCTAATAATTGAGTCCACTGGTTTTCCTAAGGTCCTTTCTCCCCTATTGTTTTTTTTTAAAAACTTTTCAAAACCACCTAACAGTAATGACTAACATTTATTAGCTTCCTACATACAGAACTGTAAGCTTCTGTTACAAGTCTTACAGAGCACTGTGCTGTGAATACCCTGATCGGTTGGTTCCCTTGGAATCAGGGGCTACTAATCAGGCAGATACTCCTTCAAGTACTTTCCTTCCCTTTAAATACAGGAAGCTTCTTCCTCATCCTACATTTTCTTATCTATTACACTGCTCTGTGTTTATCTGTTTGTTTAGCTTCCTTTGTCACTCTGTCCTGTGCTGCCAATTTTTTCCCTCCATGTATTTTTATCATTGCAACATGACTTGCTTTATTGCCATGACTACATCGAAATATGAAAATCCACTTCATCTAGGTAGCATCATACTATTCATCTCAGAGCTGGAAGGAGGCCATTCTTCCTGACATTTGGAGCGTGAGATGACCAATGGGTTGAAAAGCAAAGCCAATTCCAGTGACCCACTTTTCTTAAAATGAAAGGTAAATTATAAGATGAGACGATGGAGAGGAGCTTCAGAAATATCTAGGTCATCAGCAGATGGAAGAATTGGTGGTTTTCACAGCGCACACAGAGGTGAGCATGTAACAGGACACTAACGGGAAGCACTATCATGTCTGTCAGTTAGTAAGATCATCTTCCCTGTTTCTTGCTTACCAACAGAGGGAACTAAACACCCCCATCATTACTATGACCAGAGATAAGGATAAAGAAGGGAGGATGTATGCATTCCTACAAAACAACATGCAAGCGATTAGATATTATGAAATGTCAAAATCAAGAACAAACATAGAATCAAGGAAGTGTGGCGTTGATGAGACTAAGGAAAGGACCCTGAGGAGAAGCCAAGCATGAGAACAGGAGTCTGGTCACTACTGTGGCACAGCTAAAAGGTGCTCATAGTCAACCGTTGGACTGAGCATGGGGGTTCCCAGTGGAGGAGTCAGAGAAAGAACTGAAGGAGCTGAAGGGGTTTGCAACCCCATAGGAAGAAAAACAATATCAACCAACCAGAGCCCCAAGAATTCTCAGGGACTAAACCACCAGCCAAAGAGATCACATGGGGGGACCCTTGGCACCAGCAATATATGCAGCAGAGGAAGACTTTGTCTGTTTTACATCGATGGGAGGAGAGGCCTTTGGTCCTGGGAAGGCTGGATGCCCCAGTGTAGGGGAGGGCAGGGAGTGGGCGGGTGGGAGGATGGGATAGTGGGTTTCCAGAGGGAAAAGCAGAAAAGAAGATAACATTTGAAATGTAAATAAATAAAATATCCCATAAAAAAGATGAGGTAATAGATTTGAAGGATTTATAGGGTTCACAATGCTGTCAGATTTTATGATGCTACCAAGGGGTAGGGGGAAGAACAAGGAAAAAAGAGATTAGATAATTGCAACCAGGGATCTTATTTCTTGAGCATGTCACCCATCAATGTTTGAACTTTTTATCTCTTGGCTGTCATTAGAAATCTACTTTACATTGAGGGGACTTATCTCTCCTTTTATCCTTTTTAAGTGACTGCTAGAGGAAGTGTCCATTTAAAGTAATAAGGCCACATGGTGTCCAGTCTCACTGCCTTATTGCCTTTAAGCTCCTGTGTCTCATAACTTATTAGTGGCTTTTAAAATATATAGCATGCAAATCCCCCTTAGCAAATTTCAAAGGAGACCTAGGGGTATACAGGAAAACAAACAACAGCCACAGGAACAAAACACTAACCAACCAAACAAACAAACCCAATGAGTTAGAAAGTCTTTGTGATACTGCTCCCAGTCTGTCAGAGCTCCAAGATTCTACACAGCTGACATGGTGGAGCACAGACCCTTGAGGCTCTATGTGGGATGCGTTCTGCATATACATTAGAGATACAAATGAAAGATACCCAATACTCAATAAGGGGAACTGAAAAAGAGAACTGACAGAACCGTGTATCAAAAGTTCACGAGTCAAATCTTCTTCCTGGTAATCTATCCAGAGTTATTTTACAAGAACAAATGAACAACAAAGTGATTTACATGTTCATTTGTTGCGTTATTATTATCAGTGACAAAGGACATAAATGATGACAATAACTCTTTGTATGAAAGGACGTCACTAAATTAATTTTAGTCTGCTTGTGTGTTCAAATGAAACTACTAACATACTTTAAATACAAATGTAAAGCTCTCTCTTTATATATATATATAAAATTTATGTGTGTGTGTTTTCTATATATATGTGGAATAATTTCAAATATATGTTATTAAGTTACATAGATATCAAGGACTGGTATATTAATCATAGCATGCTATTTTTAGAAAAGACAAACAGATAATAAAATCATATATGTGCATAAATGTATCTTCCTCATTTCAGAAAATTCCTAAGAATGTTTCATCCAGAGGCTGTTTATGTGTAGTACAGAACACTTAAACATGCACAGAAAGATGTCTCAACTTCATCTTTGCCTAATATATGGAAACAATGTTTCTTAGAGGATGAAAAAAATGGCTGAACTCAGGCTAGGGCAAAATTACAGAAGATGAGCCTGGAAAATCTTGAGAGGCATAAAAGCAAAAACATTTCAAAGACTAAGAAGGTTATGTTAAAAGAGCACAGAAAGCAGCTGGAAAATGGCTTTCGATGGGACAATTTAAGCATTAAAAGACTGACTACAATTGAAGGAAACATACTGAATGCATAAAAATCTGTGAGTTCATGATGCTCTAAAAAAGACAGAGGCAGATAGGGAGGGAGTAATTATAGGTTGCAACGCATCTTATCAAAACACTAATCCAGGGATCTGCATTTGGACATTGCCAATGTGTCAGCCACTTTTCCTCTTAAAGGACTGGTGGACAATTAAAGGGGAGAGTCCAATTTTTCCTAGATGTTTTGTGTGAGTTTTTCAAAGGAGTAAACTAACTCCAGAAGATGGAGGAAAGCCATCCTGTACCAATCTGAGCTCACGATTGCTGTCTTCCACCACTAATGAAGGATTAGACCTATAACTAAATGAAATATTAGTGCCACCAGACAAGTGACAAGTTATCAATATCAGGATCAGTTACTTGAATCAATGTTTGCATCACTAAACGTGAGCCCACTAGACACGTTTGCTTCCAGAGGAGAAATTTGCTCTAAAGTATGTAGCAGTGCAAAGCAAAACAAGAAGGTGGTCCTTGAAAACAGGAGAGGACAATGTTAGCAGATCCTCAATCTGGAGATCAGTATACAGTTGTATATTAAAGAACCTCATTGGTTTGCTATAGAAATTGTTCAGAATTAAAATGCCAAATGTCAAATGTAAGTTCCTGCTTGGAATCTCAGTTCTTTCAGATCTGACATGTTTCAAATCTTAGAGAAAGTACTCAGGTTTTTTAAGGAGGCTTCCCAGGGTGATGTCTTTTCATCTGTTTTCTTCCCAGAATGAATTCTCCTAAATTCATCTATATTAGTGCACAAAAGGCTCCCAGTGGCTCAGCGGTAGCAGGTTTAATTCTGCACGATTCCAAGTCTCTCACAGGTCATCACTGACTGTTCCTTTAGGAAATGGTTATATTGCACAAAGTAAACTTTTTTTTTTCCTCAGACAACAATAGTAGGCTAGGTTGGTATTTCAGAATAAACATCCATGTACAGAAAAGTGAATTTTACTTAATGGATCTTTAACTGTCTTCCTTAGAGTTAAAAATTTTCATGGGGACTCTTTAAACCCCCTCCTGACCAGCTTTTACCTACCCATTCAACCTCCCAAGTAACCCCATCTGCAGCAGAACATATAAAGAATGGTTGAGGTGATCCAGGCCTTTTGCCTCGGCATCGTTATATTTGATCATTTTTCTGGACAATAAACCAAAAATCTCTCTCTTCCTCATGACCCTAATTAGGGTGTATCTGAAACTCCATCCAGCTGGCAAGTCATAGAACATGCCTGCAGGCACAATATGTCTTGTCATAGACCCTTTCTCCATCCCCAGGGATGGAGTTACTCAGGCTGCCCTAAGATTATCTCCACTTTCCTCTTGCTCAAATTAGACTCTACTCACTCTGAAGACACGGTCTAGACCCTACTTCACAATCTCACCATTGGGTAGGACAGCATTCCTGCCAAAACAAGCATCTTCATACTGTGAAAGAGGAAGGCAGAAAATGACAAAATAGGAATAAAGTAAAAAATAAAATAAAAATAAAATAAATTTTATCAGAGGCATATCAGGAAAAAAATGTCATCAAAAATCCAGAAAAAGACACAAAACTGGATATTTGTTTAATTCCAGAAACGTAGATGCAGGAGTATGGCCCTCCTTTTGGAAAGGATAAAAGTTGGCACAAATGGGAGCCCAAGGCTTATGAATAGAAGCTTGGCACTGTCTCTCCTGTAACCTAGTTTATCCCAGAAGGGTGATCAAAAAGTTGCTAGTAGTGACTTATTAAAAGTACCTTTATTTCTAGGGGAACAAAGTAGAGAACCACATAAGTTTTTCTTCATGTGTGTTAGCAACTGACTAGCAACTGTTTAATTCAATTTTAATTGCTTAAGCAAGAAGCACAGTGAATGCTTTTCTTCTGGTCTTCCAGGACATACACCCTATACTCTGCTCTAGTCACATCTCTGCTCTAGGAGCCACACATTACTGCATGGGAGTTGAGAGAAGCCACTTTGCTGTAATTCAGACAAATGCCCCTTGTTTATATGTGGATGGATGCTTTAAATATTTAATCAAGAATGTATATTTTCAGTTCTCCCTCCCTCTTCCATCCCTCCCTCCATGTCTTCATGGTTCATATGGAGTGGAGGGGTAAGTGAAAAAAAGGCCAGGAAAAGGGAAAAGGAGAAGAGAAAGGGAGATTCAAGAAGGAATCAAGATGGAGCTGGAGAAGGAGGATCTAGACCAAGGTTGTCTTAACTGGTGACAGGTAGATATGAATATTTTTTAAAGGGTTTCGATAGGTCATTTTTATCTCATATAGAAGGGAAGTTTGTATCTTTGTCCATTGGATGTAAGTTTAATATGTAGAGGGTTTGTGTATTGGGAATTTAATATATAAACCTGCCTGATAAGCCACCAGACTTTGGAGTCATGTTGGGGCCGGGCGGTCAAGGAATGGAACATGCCGGGACGGTACAGAAACAACAGGGCGGGCAGAGCGAACCCCCTGGGAAGAGAATCATGCGGAGAGGGTGGCTTGTGGACTGTGTGACCGAGTCTGTGTGCTCAGCTCCGCAGTAAAGCAGTGTCCACAAAGTGAGACTGCCGGGCCGATAAAAGGTTAAGCCATCCTTTTAATATTTAGTACAACAGTTCATTATTATCTTTCAAGAAAATTGCCAAATACCACAACCTCAGAAAGTGTCTATTCTATCTCTCTTCCTGCTCCTACTCCTGTGACAGTTGTCAAGTTCTGCCTCATGGTTACCAATAAGCTTTCTGGTTTAGCGTCGCATGGAAACAAGTACTCTGGATCCTTGGTTCCACATTTTCAGACTGCGTCTGTGCACACTGATTCCAAATGTGAACAGCAAACAGTTATCCCCTGTACTCCACACTGTGACTTGTCATGTAACTCAAGTCAAAAGTACTCTGCCAATATCTCCCAGCCCCTGCACTCTGGGTTACTCCACAGGCTCCAGGACATGTGTTCCCCTTCTTCGCGGATGCTTCCGGCCTGACTGATGTGTCCTAATCGGAAGAATGAGGCTCTCTGCCAGCGAGTATACAGACATTGTTAAGTTACCTGCAAACCCCCCCCCCTTCATCTGGATCATTCTATTACTTTTTCTATAGTGACCCAAGGAGTCTAGCAATGCTCTGATAAATAATACTCTCTGGTTGAGGTGTTTGCAAAGAAAAAAAAAATGTCTGCAATTCAAATAAAACTTTTTTTTTTTAATTGGGGTTAGTCTGGAATACAATTAGAACATGATGCAGACCTTCATTTTGCAAGGACTCGCAACTGTTCTCTATCTTATTCTGACTAACCATAACCTGAATATCTGTATGTCGTTGGTCCAGAATGCCAATCTGATATTTTTGTTCAGCGTGTTAACCTTAGTGGGGAGCAAATTTTTAGAGAGCTGGTGGTAGTCGTGGCAGAACTGCATGGGAAAAGCCAAAGGTAGTGTAAAAAGAGAGAACCTGGGGTGTGTATCTTCCTGTTCATTCCAGACCCACTCTATGGAAGCAACTGTAGAAAAACAGCCATTTCTCAGTTCTATAAAGGTAATATGGTGATGCATGTTGAGAGGGCTGGTGGAAAGTTGTTATTATGAATTCTTGGACAGCTCACATAGGCTTGCCATACACCTCTTCTTCTTTCCTGTTTATGGCTCTCATGAGCAGAGACAGCAGACATAAACCCACACATCCGAGGCTCCTTTGCATGGTAGACTCTAAATGTGCCTGGCTCTGGAGGATTCAGAATGTCGTTGCACATAAAGAAAGCCATTTGAGTGTGGGAGCCTATCCCGCAAGACTTGAATTCCAGTCCAACAGATATCAGCATAGTACCCTAGTGCTTAGCCCCCATACAAAGGGCCACGGACAGCTTCACCAGTCTCCATAATGCACAGGGAAAATGTTCTCTTCAACATGGAAAGAAGGTCCTGAGGCACTAAGGGTTGTATTTACAGCTTAAATAAAACTTGTCTGTCTTTTAAAATTGTTGATACTGCCATCGACTAAGGGGACTTTGGAAGTTGGGCTAAATGTATTTTTTTATTATGTTATGTTTAGGTGTGGTCCCCACAGACTCCTGTGTGTGAACAAGCCTATGGCCACCAGGGAGTGGAATGTGATGGTTTGCATATGCTTGGCCCAGGGAGTGGCACTTAAAGAAGGTGTGGCCTTGTTAGAGGAAGTGTGTCACTGTGAGAGTGGGCTTGGAGACTTTCCTCCTAGCTGCCTGAGGACACTCAGTCTGTTTCTGGCTTCCCTCAGATGAAGATGTAGAACTCTCAGCTCCTCCTGAACCATGCCTGCCTGGACGCTTCCATGTTCTTGCCTTGATGACAATGGACTGAAACTTCGGACCTGTAAGGCAGTTCCAATTAAATGTTGTTACTTATAAGAAAAAAAAAATCTATCTAAAGTTTAAGGTGTACTTTGAGGCTGGCATTTGTAGCAGCCTTTTCCATTAGCTCTATATGTGTGTTACTCTAGGAAAAAAAAAAAAAAAAAAAAAAAAAAAAAAAAAAAAAGGGCGAATTTCCATTGTCTGGCCATGTCTCTACGATTCCTACTGTAAAATAATCACATCATCCACAAAAGAGAACACAAGACACCAAATAATTGCAACACGGGCCATAGTTCCAGAATTAAGCCCTGTCTAATATTTGTTCTTATAATTACTAATCCTGATCTCTGACAATGCTGAAGCTCCCCTCAGACCAAACTGAAAATCTCCCTTTTTCTGTGAAGCATTTCTCCATGTGATCCATCCCATTACTCACCATGGGGAAATACGAACTACTGCTTCCATTCAAATAGCATAAGACGCCACTTGTGTTCGGAGCACCCATTTTTTTTCCAGGTATACACACTATCCTAGATCCCTCTGAGGGTGTGCAAAGCTCAGACACTTGGTTTTAAGGATATAACTTTGTCATGATATGGCATCCAAACTCCTACACATATATAAAGATCATCACACACAACTGTGTCAATAACATTAGTTCATGCATATTCAAAATAATTCAAAATAAGTGTAGTCAAAGTTAAAATGCATAATGAGGTGATGTCATCACTTCAGATTAAAAATACTAATGGTCAGCATAAGATTGGCTCAGGGTAACTGTTCTGTGGCCATTCAGGTTCAGTTATGTTCTCATCCAACTTCATATTAAGCTCAAATGCCCTTTCTCTGTTGTTGCTTCTCCAGATCATTGCACCGTTGTACTTCCAATGTCAACACAAGTTAGCAGTTATGAGTCTCCACCTTTTTGGATTCAGATCTGTATCCCACCACTTGTTACCTCCAAAATAAAATCTTGTAAAGTCATTAAGCCCTTACTCTGGCTCTACCACTGACCTTTATGACAGCAGCAAGATTTCATTATAATACATACAGGTCGAGAAAAGTACAAGAAGTATGATACGTATGTTACTACTCAGAATTATTTATCTAATTATTTACCTAATTTCTGGTCAATAAGGATGACCTCAGAAAATGTCATTCATAAAATTTTAAAGTTTTCAAAGCTAAACCACTGGTATCCATTAGACACGGACTAGTGTGCTATCTTGCTGAGTAGCCTTACCAATCATGGTCCTATTAACATCAAACTCATGGAAGCTGAAACTCATCAGCACGCATGTCCTCCCAAGCAGAAATGAAGGGGTATCTGGGAAATTCTCTCTTTACAAATGGCCAGGCAGTCATCCTATCATAAGCACACTTTAGTGTCAACAGTCTGCAGAGGTCAGCTGCCACTCTTTGGACTTAAGGAAGGTACAAACAGTACTTAACAAGTAAAATGCCTGTGGCTTGAACAAAAGAAAAAGCATATGCACCTGAAAGGGAGAGAGTAGAAAAGGGGCATTCATTTTTCACCTGAATTTCTAGAAGGCTTATGAGTTTCAAGAATAAGACTCAGAGGGCTTGGAAGTGTTGGCTGAAGAGCTGTTTGTAAGGTATATGTGTACTTCCTTCCCTGGTACCAATTCTTCCTTTTCAACAAGAGACATGTTTTTCATGTTTGTGTATGCATTTTATTTACTGTAATGGCAACAAATGAATCAATTGATTGATCAACTGAGACTATTGACTACTTGCAATGTCATATTTATCAGCCTGGGGTCAGGATCAGACTTACAAGAGAATACTGGAGTTTAGTTTTGGTTCGACAGTCCTGTGAGATGAACTTCAGTTACAACTGCTCTGTCACAGAGGGTGGTGATGGGAAACAGAGTACTAACTTGAAACCCTTTCAAATTCTCTACCTCATGGGATGACTGCAGGTTGACCAGAACTCTCCTGAGCTGATTCTCAGCTGAGGGCCATTTATTGTGTGTGTGTGTGTGTGTTTCTTTTCCAATTGGCAAATAAAAAGGTCAGAAAAGGATTGGCCTGGCTTAAACTTTACAGCAGCAAAGCTGAGTTGGAAGCTGTGAGTCTTCCTTTATTATCATCTCTGTGGTTGAAAACACCCCTCTGTGTTCTCCAGCCCTAGGAAGGATAAAAGGAATAATAGTCTTTAATTTCAGATTATGCTTTACTTCTGCAGCTGTGACTTTTTCCTGGATGGAGGTTGGGATACTATTTGATGACTTCTGGCATCATGTGACTAATAGCACTAGGTAGACAGTTATCCGTGGTACCCAACCCCCACGTACAGGTTTATTCCATCATCTTGCTTTAAATAGTTTAGATAACCTACAAAACACTGAAAAGTTACTGGTGTTCAATTCTCCATAACAGCAGCAGGACCGGCAAGCATTTGTCATCATGTTGTTATGGTTTTTGTTGTTGTCATTGTCTTTGTTTGTGCGTGTGTCCTTTTACTGACACTTTCATGGGAAGAGCCTTTCAACAACTACTCGGGAAATTTCTTTGGGACTGTTTTAAGCAAAGCATCTTGACATATTCTATTTCTTCTTGTTTTATGATTGCAAGATAGAGGAGAAACGTGCTTGAGCAAGACAACCTTTCTTAGACTTTAGGATACACCTAGGGACAAACTGATTGCTCATCTCATGGTCAAGTTTGGGAATGTACCACCATCTCCAGGATAACTTCACTGCACATGTGAATAAGTCATGGTTTAGTTAAATCTTATTTTTCATTCTACTAGCATAAGAAGTTGTTATTACCAGAAATGAGAAAAACTGATCAAGGGATGGGAGGGAGTGGAGATAGGAGAAAACTTACATTGCTTGCTTCATCTCTAATACAAAGTTCAGGGGGAAAGTTTATTTTTTTGCATTTAATTACTTCTTTACATACATTTATAGTAATTAGTCATCAGATGCAGTAGCTAAAGCAATTACTGTATGTCATTTCAGAGAATTACAGTATAAACATACAGTAAATACTCAATAATCCATGACAGGCTACTTAAAAAGTAATAAGGAAATTTAATTTAAAATGTGGGAGCTGAAATGAATGGTGTGCTTCTGAATGAGAGGCCCACAATTACATAAGAGAGATTCAGGCTTTCAGAGTGTACCTCTGTCAGTTCAAACTCTTCACAGAGCGGGCCACTGTTCAAGCCCCTTCAAAATTTATATGAACAAGGCATCTTAAACAGCCTCTTAGGAAATGAAACTCTTCTTTTTCCCCTCTCCTTCATGCACATTCATATACATCCATGGCTCACACACACTGTTGCACAAAGCACACGCCGAGAACCAAGGTGACTTAAAGACATTGGCTCAAGAGCACCAATACATTCAATTTGTAATAATGTCAATGTGACACTTTTTGACTTGTGTTTTGAAGATCTTTTTAGGATACGTTGTGATAAAGTGCAGAAGGAAATGAGAACATATTGCAACTGAGTGCAAATCTCAGCTTATTCGTTATGGAATGTGGGGAATATTGCCCACTTTGTCATGATAACAGCTGACATAGTTAGGGTTTTTATGGCTGCAACAAAAGATCATGACTACAAGGTAAGTTAGGTGTTTGTAATGCTCATAATTTCAGATCATAGTCTATCATTGGAGAAAGTCAGGACAGCGTCTCAAGCATAGCTGGCACATGGAGGCCTTAGCTGAAGCTGAGGCCATGGAGGGATGCTTCTTATTAACTTGTTTCCTCTGGCTTGCTCAACCTGTTTTCCTACAGAATCCGGACAACAGGCCCAGGGTGACCTCACCCATGATGGGATAACCCCCCCATTGATTCCTAATTAAGAAAGTACTGTATACCTGGATTTCATGGAGACATTTCTTCAACTCAGCCTTCCTTCTCTCTAATGATTCTAGCTGGTGTCGAGTGAATACCCAAAGCCATCCAGTACACTAGTTGTTCATAAAGCAGAGTCATAATTACTGATTAGCTTATAAGGTATTGATATAATTTTATCAAAGTGTCTGGGGCAGAATCACCATTGGGTGAATGACTACTGTTCTTGTTTCCTCAATATATCTGTCTAAACAGAATCAGTAAGATTGGGACACTTGTTCCTTCTTTTTCAGTGGTTCTGACATGCACAACATTTTAGGAAAAAATGTGATGAGAGTGTTTATCTATGGCCGAGTAACATACATGAGTCCCTCACTCACTAAAGAAAACTCAAGGTCCAATGTCTCATTATAAACCAAAACCTGAATGGTAGCTCCATGCTTACCAGGCTTCATCCATTATATTTTCCCAAACTTCTGTGCTGTCTTCCACACCCAGTTCTGCAGAGTCCTCTCCTCTGCTCTGCCTCTCACTGTCCTGATCTATAGCATCCCCCTCTAGAGCTGCACGGTAAGAAGCCTACCAACAAGAGGGAAAAGTCGATCCTTCTAATTTTGGAATGATGCACAACACCCTGGAATCTTGAATTCACAAAACCCGAGACTGTGTCTGTGCGACATCTGCCAAGTGTCTTGATTTCTCTCAGGACAGTCTGTGAGCACCTAGAGGAACAGCCAGCAATATGTAGTAACATAGTTAGTGCTCAGTAGCGCCACCTCCTGCTTCAGAACCTCAAGGAGCAAGTGGATTAGCACTGCTCAGTCATTCATTGGTTAATTTCCTGTCAGTCCCTTGCCACCTTCTGCCATGTTTCAAGGGCACAACATTCTGTCACTAAGGATGAGTTTGTCTAGTTTAATCCTATGCATGAGATTTCTAGGCAAGCCTCTCCCAAAGTATGCCCAACTGACCAGTGACTACAGGAATCATTGACCAAAAAATAAAAAGGATTTCATGCTGAGATGGAATTGGGGAATGCTACTCAACTAAGCCCTTACTGCATGCCTAGTGGCTCATACTGAAGACTCCACAGAGGTCAAGAGTGGAGCAGCTAGATTAAAAAATATGTACACTTTGTTTTCAGTGTAGACAAGTCACCCCCCCCCCCAATGTTAAGGACATTGTGACTAAAGGATCCATACAAGAATATGACTTCTGCTTGCACCCTACTTTCATGAGTTGCAAACTTGCAGATAAATAAATAGACTGAAGAAGGGAGAATGAACTCATAACACACGGTCCGCACAATGCACTGAAGCAACTACTAATCCGAACAAGTGCTAATTGTGATACCAGTTACTATGCACACTAGATTCGAGAGTCACTTTCGATGGTCATTGGTGCCATTTCAGATTGTCAAAACTGCTTCTCAAAATAGTTAAAATACACGTTACTGTCCCACAGTCACCAAGGCTGTCCCTGCCCTTGCCTCTCTCCCAAGGGAGTCTATTGGACACAGTGAAGAATTTGTCTAGGCTCTCCAGTTAAAGTAGGTAAGTCAGACTTACACCTTAAGTAACAATTAGCAATACAAGCCCAAAATACCAGCCCCCCAATAGTACTGTTTAAAGAGAAACAAACATCAGAAACAAGCTTTGAACACAATGTATAAAGCTTTAACCCTAAGCTAAAGTTCTGTTCTCATGTGGCAAATCTTTCAAGAAAAATATTCCTCTTAGTACTCTGTGGACACTGAAGTTAACTGATCTGATTTGAGGCCTTTTGATGATTTATAAAAAGATCTCCTTACTGATAAACCTCAGCCACTTGAAAAAGCCAGAACTTATCTATGGAAAAATTGTTCAACAGAGGAAGACAATTTCACCAAATCCTCCAGGGATGAGCCTGGCCCAGGGCACTCATGACTCTGGTCACTACTGTCATCGATTCTTGGTCCACAATCATGAAGAACAATCCTTGTACACGTCCCTCTCTGGGGCTTTCCAAGAAATATTGTTTCACAAGGTTTCCATGTCCACCTACTCAAAAATAAATAGTGCACCTTTTGGAAATGATTAGAATGAAAATTAGGTTGTACTGACAGGCAGTCCCTGCTGTCTCCCAAGAACAACCCAGCCCTCAGCACCCTCCACACACCTTCCAGGACTTGATTATTTCTTGCTCACGCATTGAGTGAAATGAACTTTGCAAATATTCCTTCGGGACAGACCTTCCAAATCCAGTTCTCACCGTGAGAACTCTTGTCTTCGAAACCCATGGGGATTCCATCTTGCAGAAAAAGGCTTCTTCTCCTCACATTGCTGTGTTCTACCTCATTCTCCCTGAGCCTGTCCTCTCTGCCAGGGCAGATCAGCCCAGTGTCCTTTGGCTCCCTGCTCCCTGTCACTCTGCCACTGGCTCCTTTAGTTGTTTATTTTATCTTGTGTTTTCATGGCCAGGGACTCTATTTCACTTTTGAAGTCACAGGAGCCTCCCAATCCCTTCATTTGCATATTTTCTAAATGTATAAAAGATGTTTAAATTCTAGAATCAAATCACTTGGATTTATTTGGAAGCAGCTTCAAACATAAGCTGAGTTCTTCAAAGTGTAGGGGGAAAAGAGTATTATGATTCAAAAAAAAAAAAAAGGAGAAATCAAAAAGAAAAGGAAAAATAAGCCTATTTCTACGGAGTTCAATGCAATCCTTCCTCAACAGGTGCAGGTACGCACTTCCACAGGGAGGGAAAATTTAAAAAGAGAACTATATCCCTTCAAAGAAAGACTTGGACGTGCCTTTCAAGCTTGTTGCAGTCTTGTGAATTACGATGACAAAGAACCCAGAAAATCATGCTGCAGAATGCTTGTATAAAAGGTGTGGTTTGTGCCAATGATTTTAGCTGATCCTTAATTACATTAGAAGATGCCTCTGTCTCTGTCAGTTGAACAGTTTGTTGTTCCTACTGGTTGAGCATGAAAGGGTCCAGCAGACCTGGCCCTCAGCTCCATCCTTTCTCATCCAGGTGGGTGTCATGTCAGGTGACATCGTGAAAGCAGACATGTTGGCAATCTGGCTTTCTTTGAGAACTGAAACAATTTGGGGACTATGAGAAGATTCTCCAGGCGGCAGCACTTGGTAGTGGCTTTTAAACTGTAAGTAAATACCTTGTCCTTTGAAAAATCATTATCCTTGTCAACACTTAGCAAGGTGTGAAGCTAGATCCAGCTTGTTTTGTTTTTTTGTGATAAAAGTGAAGACATGTATTACTACTACTACTAACTACTACTACTACTACTACTACTACTACTGCTGCTGCTGCTGCTGCTGCTACTATTAGTATTATTATTTTCACTGCAGATTTTATCCCCCTTTCTCTCTACCCTCTGACTGTTTCACATCCCATATCTCATCCCTGTGCCTCCTGTCTCTATAAGGATGTCCCGACTCTGCCTACCCCATCAGATGTCTAAACTCCCTGGGAGAGGAGAGGAGAACATGATCTGGTATTGGGTAGGGGAAAAGGGATACAGCTTGTTTTATTTCTCTGTATTTAACTCTCCAATGGACTTTAATATTTCACACATTACAAAAAGAAAAAAGTCAGATAGTGCCCATAAGACACTATTATTAGGTTTTGATGAAGCATTATTTAGGACCTCCAGGGCCTCTAATTCTCTGAGTTGATTCAAATGCTGGAGATAAATAATTGAACATGACATAATAGTAGCATATATGTTAGCAAGGCTTTAGCTAGGTGTGATTCTGCCTGGACAATTCAAATGCAGTCAAGCAACGTTCTGGGATGAATACTATGATGCTTTGGGTTTTCCTGACATATTTTTACAGTCTTTTATTATTTTGCTTGGTTGGACGAAAATATAAATCAATACAATACTTAATACGCTATGCAGCTCCTCACATCTGTCATGGTTTTCCTCATCCAAAGTCATATGATTGTGAGAGAAACTTACCTGCAACATCACCAGCTGAAAAATTTCTAAAACAGAATTGGACACACCTCAATAAAGGGGAAGCTAGTGGCTGTTTCTCAGATAAAGGCCAATGCATATACCAAAGGTATTTTTAATATTATCTAAAGAGTCCATAAATAAAATGTCATCACCTGCCTTTTTCCTCATTTATCAAAGATCAAAAGGAAAAGTTTATTCTTGAGTACTGTTAATAGGCTCATCAAATTATTTTAATACAATGATAAACAGAAACTTTCAGAGATATTTTAATCTCAACAACATCTTAAGGAATTGGCATATAGAAACTACATATTTACATTTATGCAAAAATGTTTAAAAGTTTTTTTTCTTTTATCTTTGTTTTTTTAAAATAAAGTTTAAAAAAAAGAACAGAAAGGCACACATGGAAATTAATTAAAATTTATTTAATAGTCAAAAAAAGAAACTACATATTTATAGCATGTCAAGTGAAATTTTGATACATGTATACATTTTGTCAAGTTCAAAACAGGGAATACATCTGTCTTTCCAAACATTTTTATATTCATAGAGAAAGCACCCATTAATCTTTTATCATAAATACTTTATTTGTTTTGTTATTGTGCATGTGTGTGTGTGTGCCTGCTTGTCTACATCCACACCATGTATGTGGACACATGCCACAGACTATGTAAGATTTCCTGTAATTGGAGTCACAGGCATTTCCAACCAGCAGTGAAGTTTCTGGGAAGTATACCTTGGTTCCCCAAAGAGGCAGCAAGCACTGTAAACTGAGGGACCATCTTATTTATTTATTTATTTATTTATTTATATCTATCTATTCAGATAATTTATGTATATACATTTCAAATGTTATCCCCTTTTCCAGTTTCCCCTCCAGAATCCCCCTCTCCCATCTCTGCTCCCCTTGCTTCTGTGAGGGTGCTCCCCCTCTCCTCCCCCAGTCCCATCTCACTGCCCTGATCCTCCTACACTAGGGGAAATCGTGTCTTCACAGGACCAAGGGCTTCTACTTCTACTGATGCCAGACAAGGCCAACCTCTGCTACATATGCAGCTGGAGCCATGGGTCCCTTCACGTGTTCTTTTTGGTTGGAGGTTTAGTCCCTGGGAACTCTGGGGTGTCTGGTTGGTTGGTGATATTCTTCCTATGGGGTTGTGAACCCTTTCAGCTTCTTCAGTTCTTTCTCTAATTCTTCCATTGGGGGTCCTATGTTCAATCCAATGGTTGGCTATAAGCATCTGCCTCTGTTTTTCAGCCTCTCAGGAGAAAGCTATAACAGGCTCCTGTCAGCAGGCATTTCTTGGCATCATCAGTAGTGTTTGGGTTTGGTGTCTCTATATGGGATGAATCCCCAGGTGGGACAATCTCTGCATGACCTTTCCTTTAGTCTCTGCTCCACACTTTGTCCCAGTATTTTCTTTAGACAGGAGCTATTCTGGGTTAAAAATTTGGAGATGTGTGTGTGGCCCCATGACCCAACTGGGGGTCTTGCCTAACCTCTGTATATGATCTCTATAGCTTCTCTCTCTCCTTTGTGGGCATTTCAGCTAATCTCATTCCTATTGGGTCATGAGAACCTCTTGCTTTCCTGGCACGTGGGACTTGCTGATGACTACTCCTTGTTCCTCATATCCCATTGCTACACACCTCTGTTCAAGTTCCTGACCCTCTATATATCATCCTAGTCTCCTCCAATACCAGATTTTTCCCTCTTTTCCCATCCTCCTCTTTTCTTTCTCCCCAGTCCCTCCTTACCCTTTACCTCCTGTGAATATTTTGTTCCCCCTTCTAATAAGGAATGAAGAATCCACATTTTGGATCTCCTTCTTCTTGAGCTTCATATGGTCTGTGAATTTCATTTTGGGTATTTCAAGATTTTGGGCTAATATCCATTTATCAGTGAGTCTTTCTAGCCCTCTCTTAGTTTTAAAAAAAGTAGGGTAGCACAATGCCATTCTTAATTTTAGCCACTGATTCGCAAATGAACACAGGATTTCTCTTCTCCCTAAGTTAGTACGTAATGAAAATGAATTCCCCACTTCTTTTGCCCTCCTACTCTTTTATCTAACCTTTTTGAAAATAAAACTGTATCACTACATGCCAGGAGCTATAGTTTAGGCGATTTTTAGTGATATAAAGTATATAGTCTTCTCTTTTTCCATTTTTATATTGTGAAAAGTCATAGACAAGAAACTGTAAATTTCTATCTAACTTTGTAACTGATGACACCAATATTTGGTACACTCATTGGAAGTACTTAAACAAAATAAAGGGTGTACAATAGAGATAATATAACTACAGCAAATAGGCTTTCATGATCAAGGCTAAGAAATAATGCCATATTGTAAGAATTGGACAAGATTTTATAAAACTACTATTTTTGGTTCAAAACAACAGGTTTGCCAATAGAAAAATGACAGCAAAATTTATAGTTCTACACTTATGACCTAATAATATAACATAATATGATATAGCCAAATAATAGAATATCTTCTCTGTTTCCTCTAGACTACATAGCTCCATTCGCATCAACAAAGGAAATGCAACACTATCCAAGACATGTACACAATGCATATTGGTTTTCTTTGAACAGGCTACGTTTTAGCCACTTAATACAGATGCCCATTTCATCTGAAGGAAAATATAATCATCTAGTCTTGATGTTTTGATCCTTCAGAGGGCAAAAAGAAAAACATGTAAAGTATATTCCTGTCGTGGAGAAAATAAAACATGGCCAAATATTCCACTACAGGAAATATCTAGTTCATGTGGCACACATATGCATTCATTCCAATAATCTTTCTGGGACCTGAGTAGCCACTCTTCCCTCCTTTAGATCATTAATCCAAAATTACAGAGAACTGTACAGGAAAGGAACACACTTTAAAATATTTATTAGATTAAAGCAATATTCAGTATTTGCATATGCAGATACCCATTCACATTAAATTTTACATTAAAATGATAAAAGTCAATATGATATCAAAAGATATTTTATGCTTTCTTTTAAACAAGTATGTTTCTGTAGCTTTTAACAAAGAAAATGGATATATATATATATATATATATATATATATATATATATATATATATATATATATACTAGCAATTATTATGGCTCACAGTCTAATTATTACTACATAATTATTTTTCTCTAAGTAAATTGGAGCTCCAATTATAAGCAGAAAAACCCTTACATTCAATATTGTGGAATATTTTTGTAAAATAAGACTCTTAACACTTACCAACTACTCTGGAATGCTGTATAAAGCTTACACAGCAATTTTCAAGAGAGTCTTACCCACTTTGGCCTTTTATTTCTTGTTCAAAAGATATGATGCCCAATGACAGCAAAATCTGAGCTACAGAATCTGTGAACTTCAACCAGCAATTAGTAAGATTCTATTATCTGTATTTTAAAAAAATTTAAAGAAAAAAGTGTGTAGGTCCTATTCCATGCAAGCACTTTTGTCAGAAAATATCCTTGGCTTTCTGGATGAGTAATTCCTGTGTGTGTGTGTGTGTGTGTGTGTGTGTGTGTGTGTGTGTGTGTGTGTGAATGTGCACATGTGCCTCTGTGTGTATGTATTTATGTGTATGTGTGTGTATGTATATGTGTGTTTCTGTGTGTGTACATGTGCATATGTGTATATGTATGTACATGTGTGTGTGTGCATGTGTGTGTATATGTATGTGTGCATAGATGTGTGTATATTTGTGTGTGTGTGTGTGTGTGTGTGTGTGTGTGTGTGTGTGTGTGTGTAACCACAAAGACTACTATGAGGACTTAAGAAAATTTGATTTTTTTTCCATAAGAGATAATTCATGCAGTTAAATTTTTCTTTAATGTGCATTAAGGAAAAACATAGAAGTAATAAATATTTTTAAATTATTTTACTAGAGAATTTCTCATTCTGCTCCTTCAAAGGTTTTAAGTTCCATTTTACACATATCTCCATTATGAAAAGAATAACTTTATATGTTTATTCCTGAAATTAATAGCAAAAGCTTAAAGTGTAACTTTGTCCTCAAGAATACTGTCTTAGAACAAATGAAATGTCACTCTTTTATTATCTACATGAGCATATGTATGCACAAATGTCTGTGCAACACACACACACACGTGGTCATTTACCACTGTGCACTAATCTAAATATTTTAGGCTGTATTTATGTATTATAAATATACATTTTGGAACACTTATAAAATTTTTCTGCCTCTTTACCTGAAGAGGCATGAGTGTTCTTTAGTGATTTAAACAGGTTATAAAATACAAGTAATGACCACATTATAGTACATATCAGGTTACTCCTGACCTATGTAGGTACAATCAGAGCTTCTCGGCTTTATTATTTTTTGCAAATATCCAAACTTTTATTTCATTACTAATGTATAAATATTATTTAATAGAGTAGTTAGATCAGAAAACTCAGCAATAAGTGGATTTCCTTAGTTCCTGTATAATTACCATTTGCCCACATTCTTTTCTATTGTATTCTTAAGATAAAAATCCATAGATTTATGTACTTATATAAAAAGTTTACTTATAAAATGCATGGCTTTTATAAAGTTTATTGTCTGAGTTTTAGCAATTACTTGTTAGAACCAATAAAACAATTTCTGCATTATTTTTATTTGAATAAATTTGTTTTATATAAATTTTGGGAAAAGACCTGGTTCAAATTATATCTCCTCAAATAAAATGCTGTTTAAGTGCAAAGGGTGAAGTTACATTTCCCAGATCACAAGAAGGTTGCATATTCTGGCTTTTGTAGATTTATAGTCTAACCATTAGTGCTAACTAATAGTTTAGCTGTGGGATGAATATATAAAAACCTGTAAGATGAGGATTTCAACTGTTTGGAGAATCATATTAGATATGAATTGAGGCTTAGAGTACAATTATTAAGTCCTAACCATGGCATTATTGAATATTGTTAGAAAAAATTGTCAATTTCTCAAGGGGCTCTGAGCCAATGTGCGATAGTAGACACCACACAGTCTGCACTGTCCATCCTGATTGATGAGAGATAAACTTGATGAGAGATATTTACCAAAGTCAATTTGTCAATATCAGAAACAGGGATCATTGGTTCTGTGATTCGAAATGCATCACGGCACACAGAAAAGACATGCACCTAGATCAGTCTCTTCTGAGCATGTGTCCATGTGGTCTTAAAAGCACTAAAGCCCTTTAGGGTCAGCAGCAGAACAATTGTGCAATGTATTTTGATGCAATGTAATCAGGTGAATTGTTCTTTTCCTGACTTAAGGATTGTTTTCGACCAAATAGCCTTTTTTTTTTTTTTTTTTTTTTTTTTTGAAAAACAGCTTGTTAAATGTCCTCAGTTTGTAGAGCCTGTTTTGGTTTGTAGAGCCTGTTTTGTCCATAGAAATTCATTATCTACAAAGTATAACTAGTCCTTCGGCTGTCCTTCAGGAACCTCTGAGTTTCTCACATACTACACACTGGCAAAATAGAAATTATACCTGTACTGAAACATTCAAACAAGGCAAACAACTCTAATTTAACTTCTAAACAATTGTAGGATAACTTCCATTTACTCCATGCACTGCAGATAATAAAAACACATATGGTCAATTTGTGTTCTTCAAGTAGATTTAATTTCAGTTTGGAGAGTATGTCACCTGCCATCAGGATGCCACTACCTGCCTGCAGAGAGCTGAGCACCCAAGCGTTCTCCCTTCTAAGCCCACAGGTTCACAGGTCCACAGGAGGGACAAGCACCAGTCAATGACAATAAGACCAACTAGCATCACAGATAACAAGATGGCAAGAGGCAAGCATGAGAACCTAAGCAACATACACCAAGACAATCTGGCAACACCAAAACTCAGTTCTCCCACCACAACAAGTAGTGGATATTCCAATACACCAGAAAAACAAGTACAAAATTTGTACTTAAAATTATACCTCATGATTACAATAGAGGGCTTCGAGAAGCACATAATTCCCTTAAGGAAATACAGGAGAACTAATAGAAACCCTTAGAAGAAACACAAATATCACTTAAAGAGCTGTAGGAAAACACAACCAAACAGGTGAAGAAATTGAACAAAATCATCCAGGTTATAAAAATGGAAATAGAAACAATAAAGAAATCACAAAAAAAAATAACCCGGCAGATAGATTTCCTATGAAAAAAAATAAACAGTAGTTGTAGTTGCAAGCATCACCAACAAAATAAAAGATATAGAAGAGAGAATCTCAGGTGCAGAAGATACTATAGAAAACATTGATACAATAGTCAGAGAAAATATAAAAAGTAAAAAGTTCCTAACCCAAAATATTATGTCCAGGAAATCCAGGACATAATGAGAAGACCAAACCTAAGTATAGTAGGTAGAAGAGAGCTAAGATTCTCAACTTAAAGGTCCAGTTAATATCTTCAACAAAAAATATAAACAAAAACTTTTCTAACCTAAAGAAAGTGATGTCCAATAACATACAAGAAGCCTACAGAACTCAAAAAGAAACTGTACTAAATCTCAAAGCATATATTGAACCATATAATAGTGGGAGACTTCAGCACCCCACTCTCACCAATGGACAGATCATACAAACCTAAACAGAACAGAGACACATAGAAACTAACAGAAATTATGAACCAAATGGATTTAACAGACATCTATAGAACAGTTCATCCTAAAACAAAAGAATATATCTTCTCAGTACCTCACAATACCTTCTCCACAATTGACCATATAATGAGTCACAAAAAAGGCCTCAACAGATACAAGAAGATTGAAATAATCTGATACATTCTATGAACACCATGTACTAAGGGTGGTCTTTAATAACAACATAACAACAAAAATACACATGGAAGCTGAACAATGTTCTATTCAGTGGTAACTTGGCCATGGAAGAAATAGAGGAAAAAGATTGAAGACTATTTAAATTTAATGAAAATGAAGGCATAACATTCCCAAACCTATGAGATACAAGGAAAGCAATGTTAAGAGGAAAACTCACAGGTCTAGGTGCCTCCAAAAAGAAACTGAATAGAGCATGAACTAACAACTTGACAGCACACCTGAAAGCTCTAGAAGAAAACTAAACAAATATACCAAAGAGGAGTATACAACAAGAACGAATCCAACTCAAAGCTGAAATCAATCAAGTAGAAACGAAAAGAACTACACAAAGAATCAACAAGACAAGAAACAGGTACTTTGAGAAATCAATAAGATAGATAAACCCTTAGACAGACTAACTATAGAGCACAGAGAGTATTCAAATTTTAAAAAATCAGAAATAAATTGGAGACATAACAAAATAAACTGAGGAAATTCAAAAAATTATTTGATCCTACTACAAAACCCTTTACTAAACAAAACAGGAAATTCTGGACAAAATAGACTATTTCTAGACAGATACCAGGTATGACGTTAAATGAGGATTAGATAAACCATCTAAAACGTCCAATAACTTCTAAAGAAATAAAAGCAGTCACCAAAAGTCTCCCAACCAAAATAAATAAATAAGCCCAGGACCAGATGGGTTTAGTGTAGTATTCTATTAGAACTTCATAGAAGACATAATACCAGTACTGTCCAAACAATTTCAGATAATAGAAACAGAAGGAACACTACCTAATTCCTTCTTCAAAGCCACAATTAGGCTTCTAACTAAACCACACATAGTCCCTACAAAGAAAAAGAACTTCAGACCAATTTCAGTCATGAACAGTGATGTAAAAATACTCAATAAAATTCTTGCAAACCAATTTCCAGAAAACAAATCAAAATGATCATCCACCATAATCAAATAAGGTTCATCACAGGGATGCTGGGATAAACAAAAAAATATTGTGATCATCTAATCAGATGCTGAGAAAGAGTTTGACAAAATTTAACATTCCTTCATGACAAAAGTTTTAGTAAGTCAGGAATTCAAGGCCCTTACCCAAACATAGTAAAAGCAATATACATCAAAACTTTAGCCAACATCAAACTAAATGTTGAATAAACTGAAGCAATCCCACTAAAGTCAAGGACAACACATGGCTGCCCACTCTCCCTCTACCTATTCAACATAGTACTGGAAGTCCAGGCCAGAACAAATAGACAACAAAAAGATGTCAAAGAGATACAAATTGGAAAGGAAGAAGTCAAATTATCACTATTTGCAGATGATATGATAGTATACTTAAGTTTCTCCCAAAATTCCACAAGAGAATTAAACCTGATAAACAACTTCAGCAAAGTGGCTGAATATAAAATTAACTCAAATCAGTAGCCTTACTCTACTCAAAGAATTAACAGGCTAAGATAAAAATTAGAGAAGTGATACCCTTCACCATAGTCACAAATAATATAAAATACCATTGTGTGACCCTAACCAAGCAAGTAAAAGGTCTGTATGACAAGAACTTGAAATCTCTGAAGAAAGAAATTGAAGAAGATCTCAAAAGATGGAAAGATCTTCCATGCTCATGGATTGGCAGGATCAACATTGTAAAAAGAACCATCTTGCCAAAAGCAATCTACAGATTCAATGCAAACACCATCAAAATTCCAACTTAGTTCTTCATAAAGTTAGAAAAAGCAATCTGAAAATTTACTTGGAATAACAAAAATCCCAGGACAGTGAAGACTATACTAAATAATAAAAGAACTTCTGGGGGTATCACGATCCCTGACCTCACACTGTATTACACATAATGGGACATCATAAAATGATACAGCTTCTGTAAGGCAAAGGCCACTTTCAGTAGGACAAAACAAAAACCATCAGATTGGAAAAAAGATATTTAACTATCCTACACCCTATAGAGGGCTAATATCCAATATATACAAAGAACTTAAGAAGTTAGACTCCAGAGAATCAAGTGAACCTATTTAAAAATAGGGTACAGAGCTAAACAAAGAATTCTAAACTGAGGAATATAGAATGGCCAAAAGGCGCCTAAAGATATGATTAACATCCTTAATCATCAGAAAAATGAAGATCAAAACAACCCTGAGATTCCACCTCATACCAGTCAGAATGGCTAAGATCAAAAACTCAGGTGACGACTTGTGCTGGCAAGGATGTGGAGAAAGAGGAACACTCCTCCATTTTTAAAGGGATTGCAAGCTGGTACAACCACTCTGGACATCAGTCTGGCAATTCCTCAGAAAATTGGACATAGCTATACCATTCCTGGGAATATACCAAAAGATGTTCCAACACCAAACAAGGACACATGCTTCACCATGATCATAGTAGCCAGAAGCTGGAAAGAACCCAGATGTCCTTCAACAGAGGAATGGATATGGAAAATGTGGTACATCTGCACAATTGAGTACTATTCAGGTATTAAGAGTGGGGTACACCTAGACCTTAAACCATTAATAACTCAAGAGCTAAGAACATAGCCTTTTGGCAATCTTTGGTAGTTAAAAATCATTATGTTTAATCTTAACATACCAAAAACTTTGACTATTTCCATGTTACGTTTTGTTTTACATATACTTTATAATCTTTGTAAATAATAAGATTTCAATGTATATTATCAAACCTTTAAAAAATCAAGTACTATGAAAAATATATTTATATATATTTATACTAAAATTCTTTTAATAATCTGTATATGTATCTCTGTTTTTTTAAATAAAGTTGTAAAAAATAATTAATAATAAATAAATAAAAGAAATACAGGGACAAATAGAGGAGCAAGAATTGAAGAAATGATCATCCAGATAGTCTCACCTGGAGATCCATTTCCTATGCAGCCACCAAACCCAGTCTCAATTGCTGATGCCAAGAAGTGCTTATTGGCAGGAGCCTGATATAGATGCCTCCTCAGAGGCTCTGCCAGAGCCATACTGATACAGAGGAGAATCCTTGCAGCTAACAATGGGACTAAGCATGGGGACCCCAATGGAGTAGCTAGAGAAAGAAGTAAAGGTGCTGAGAGGGTTTGCAACCCCATGAGAAGAACAACAATATTAACCCCCCAACCCTCCCACAGAGCTCCCAGAGATTAAAACACATTCTAATGAGTACACATGGAGGGACCCATTGCTTCAATTGCATATGTAGCTGAGGATGGCATCCTCTGGCTTCAATGGGAGGAGAGGCCTTTGGTCCAGTGAAGATGCTTTTTCACATTGTAGGGCAATGCCAAGGTGTTGATGTGGGAGTGGGCGGTTGGGAGAGGGAGCATCTTCATGGAAGCAAGGGGACTGTGATGGGGTTTGGGAGAGGGAGAAAAGGGGATAACATTTGAAATGTAAATACATAGAATATCCAATAAAAGTATAATAAAATATTTTAAAAGTTATTATTGAAATGAAATAACTAAATATTAGGCAGATAGATGACTGAATATTACTGTACTAGAAATTTAGAAAATTGCTCATCCTGTAAGTTTGTTTTTTCTCTTTATGTTGGCCTGTGTGTGTGTGCTGTGTGTGTTTTGTGTGGGAATATATATGCATGTGTATGTGAGTATGCATGCACACTGTGTGTGTATGAGAATACGTGTGTACTGTGTATGTGTATGCCTATGTTTGTGTGTTGCACATCTATTTGTGCATGTATATGTGTCTTTATGTTTTCATGATGTTAGCCCACAAAAAAAGCATGGAACACATTTATGGTCTAGAATTAGATTTCTTCTTTGTTACCTATCAGCAAGTGTCTATTTGTGCCTATTGTGATAAAGAATCTTGGCTGCTTTAAAGCTTTTTCAATGGAATATTAATCAAAATTAATTAGAAGAGGTTATTTTATCCATTAAGTTGGGCTTTAAAAATTAAAAGTAGGTCCTAACCATCATATGCCAGAGAACAAAGAAAATTAAACTCAGTTTTAAACTTCTATGCAATTCTCAAATTAGGAAGGGTGCTTGCTACCAAGGCTGATGACAAGTTTGAAATTTTGCCCATCATAAAAATCTCCCCTAAAAGATGTCTGATATTCACATGCATATGGCACACACAAACACCACACATACACACAATAAATTTATTCTTACATGTGAGTGTGTGCATGTGTGTGTGTAAGAGGCAATAAATCAATGCCTTAAGATAATATTATTTTTTCTCTTATTTCTATTCCAGCAGTTTCTTAGTGCTTCTAGTGTTCCTGATGGACCAATTAAGTTGTTTCATATTCTAAAGTCTTTTGACATGCGTTTCTTCTGTGTGAAAAAGGTTGGACTCTTTCATTTTTAACAACTCAGTGATAGGAAAAAGATTACAGTACTTGGTTTCTTAATTTATTGCAAAGGAAACAACTGAGACTTGTTAGTTTGAACATGAACTAATTTAGACTAAAGTATAATTGTTCCTAAAGGTACACATGTTATGGTTTCGGTTTGCAGCCTGGAACTGTCAGGAGACATTGCAAACTTTAAGAGGTAAGGACCACTGGAACATTATAAGTTCATGGGTACAGGCTCTTGAAGAAAATTATGAGACATCTTCCTCATTTTGCTTTTTTCTTTTCCCTTACTGGCTAAAAAGTGAACAGCATCCTCATCACATGTTAACAATATGATATGCTGCTTTGCTTATACACAGAAAAGTCAAACCAGCTGTGGACCAACAATTCTGAATCCAAATTTTTTTTCTGTTGAGGAAGATTATCTTAGGTATATAGGTGCATTAATAAAAATATTAACAGAGTATGCTATTGAACTTTGTATCCTTTTGAGGCATTTCTGCTCTTGAAGGAGTTATAACCCATAGGAGAGCTTGCTAAAGAAATGACCACTAGGGTAGGGTTGACTGCTGACTGAGAAAGTACCGAGGATTGAAGATGTCTGACAGTGCTGACAGGACTCTGCCCCTCTTCTGACTGAACACTGCCCACCCTCCTGTGTTTCTCTCATTCCGTATCAGCATAACTTCACACAGCTAGAGGGGTCTCCATCTCCTGCAGCAGTTTCCTTTGTGAAATGACAATACATACAAGATATAAGCAATCCGATATAAAAAATAATTACTTCTTAGTTCAAGCAATCCCAGCATAGGGCCAACTATACACCAACTCACTAGCCTATGCTTGGGACAGTTATGTGGAAAAGGCGATCTAGGAAGCTGATTGTGTGGCCCTGTGATATTTGCTCAGCACATAGGCAGAAGCACCTGGTCTGAATCACATGAGTCAGCAGGGAGCATAGCAAGTCCCTAACTGAACTTCAGGGCTTTGTTTTAACAAAACAAGGAATGCCTTGAAGAGGCAGAGCTGTGGCCATTTGGAAGAATCAGGCTCCTTCTAACCCAGAATCAGTGGAAACCTTTGTCAGCCAGATAGTTTCTTCCTGTCTGTGGTTGGTTTGTAAGTTTCAATTTGGTAGGACAGAAGAAAGCGCCAATGAAGTTAGATGGGGAGAAAGTTGTTGGGAAGAAGTCAAACTTCACTTTTATTTCTAATGAATTCCAAAACCCAATGAATAAAATATGTGGTTGTACATATTTAATACATGTATACATCTTCAAAGATATCGAGGATTTAAGAATTTGCCACAGTGATTCTAAAATCGTTGAAGTCTAATTTCTGCCCCATTCTCTGGCAGAAATTGAAAACTTTTGAAAACTCTGCAAAATAAGTAATTAAGGGATAAATGAGAACACATTCAGAGAAACACTAGCATCGTATTGCTCCTCAGCCCTTGCAATGTGTTAATGACCTGCTTGGTAAGCAGGACCAAAGGGTTTCTATACGGTCTACCATGTGATCAGTGTGTGCTTTGGGAACTCTATGTTCAATTTCACAGAGGGGGTGGGGAAGCAGTGTTCAGAAAGAGAAAACAAAAATATATGTTGATTTTGTAAAGTGGCTATGAAGAAGCTGCAATGGTTTTCTATTAAGTGCTCAGTGACAAATGATTTAGGCTTTAAATTAAATAAATCTTCACAGAAACAAACTTACTCTCTTTTTTTGTGACCTGATCTAAGTTTTAAAACAACAATAGACAAAAAAAAAAAAAAAAAAAAAACCAACAAAAACCCAAACCTGAATGAATCACAGCAAACTGTCTGGTACCTAAAAATAAGCAAACAAAATAAAACAAACAAACAAACAAACAAACAAGACCCAGAGCCTCCCTTTTCAGGAAGCTTGACGAAGGCCCCAAACTATAGGCTTTCTACTGTGTCTCAGTTCTTCAAGGTCCTTCTATATTATTTCCCATTTCATTTCAGATGAATTCATCATTTTGGTGCCCTTCTCAGTGCTCTATGTCAATAATAAAGGAAGAGTTCCTTTCTAGGGAAATCAATCTTTCACTGCGCTTCCACTAACTACCCCACACATCTGTCCCTGAGCCAATGACTGTGTGCTGTCTTAGAACAGGTCAGTGTCACACGCTCAGACCCGAGCTGATTAACATATCTGCATCACAACCCACTAACTTCAGATCATTAAGTTGCTGCAGTTTTACACGCACACACACACACACACACACACACACACACACACACACACACAAGAAATGAAATATTTGTGGCAAAACAAAGGAGAAGTATACGTATACTTGGGAATTACAAAGGACTAAAGAGCAGAAATTCAGAGATTTCACTTTTTGAAATCAGGGTCCTGCACATAACATTGATGTTATATGCCCCAAACTCTGAAAAAAAACAAAAGACACAAGAGCATGAGAAGCTGACCTTTCCCTTCAGAAGCCTATAACAGCCAACATTATAGGATAACTGAACATAGAGAGGAGATAAGGGAAAATGTAGTAACATCTCTTAATTGAATGCTCTGCTCTACCTATTAAAGTTTGTGTAAAACTGAACAAATTATGATATTTTTCACAGCTTCAGTTAACATACCTTGAAACCCTTCATAGGGTTGACTAAAAACTACAAATAGATTAGCATTCCCAAATATACTGGTAGGCTTTGTCCAGATCACCCAGGTCAAGTTGGGTCTAGACTTTCAAATAGCAGGAGCTATGTATCATGTTCTCTGTAGAGAGGTGGGAGCTGAAAAGTAACAAGGGGCTTTGAAAAATCAAGCAAATTTTGTATGTATTCTATGTAAGTGTGGGGAGCCTGCAGCAGCTGCTGAGATAGAAGATGACAAGTACTGACAGTGACTGTTTGGGGAAGATTCTTTGGCACCGAGAAGCTCATTAGATAGTGAAGAAAAGAATGCCAAATGAAGTTTGGTTCAGGAACTACATGATCAGTGTTATGCAGTGTCTGTCATAGAATAGAGCAGATGCCTGTAATCGCAGAACTTTGGAAGTAGAATTCAATAAAATATGAAGAAATCAAGGGCTCTCTTAACTATAGGGTAGAGGTCTACATAAAGGTAGAGGCCAGCTTGCACACATCAGACCCTGTCTCAAAAGTTAAAAAGACACTAAAACAGCAATCGTTTAAAAGGGACTATACCAAATATTTTATATTTTATTTCTTGATATTCCATATAATTTAGAGAGCAAACCTGGATCATCGAATGTAAACATTACAGAGCATAACTGTCTTTTGTGGCAACTGGGCAAAGCATCGGATGATCTCTACCTTTGGTTACAGACAATTAAGTGTCATTGACAAAAGCAATAACCTGGAGAGAGGGAAAAAGGCTTATTTGGAATTCCTAGAAACGGGCTTTTTCTCTTTCAGATGTGAAGGTGATGGTAAAGTGGCAGGTTAATGTTGAACGATGTTTGGAGAGGTTGAAGGTGAAGTGAATAGATGTGATGTCGGTGTTCACCTTTGTCAGTGACACCACTGACTCTGTGTTGGTATTGCTTACTCTACATTCAGAAACTAATACTGACCAGCCTGGGAACTTCTTAGTGATGTCCATTGTATGTCCTCTGCTCTCTGTGTCTCTGTCTCTCTCTGTCTGTCTCTGTCTCTGTCTTTCGCTCTTGCTCTCACTCTCTTGCCCTCTTGCTCTGTCTCTGCCTGTCTCTTACCTGTGGACAGTTATTTGAAATATGACACTTGTCAGTTCTCATGATTGCATTTCTTTTATATATATATAAAAAGGCTGCCCAGATAAATACCCAACTGAGCTCTGATTTATTGTCACCAAATCCTAACTTTTTCTGTAAGTAAATATGCATATTGTATGCTGACCAGAGGAAATGCATGCACTGCAGCTTGCTAAGATGTGGTTGACAGGAAACATGAATCTTATTACACAGATTAGGTGTCTAAGAGAGACGTGGAACAGGAGAGATTAAGTGGATTGCCTAAAGTCAAAAGCTAGATCTGTCTCCTAGTGAAGTTTCATAACTCTCCCTTTTGTTCCTGTAATCACTCAATCCATTTTGAGGTTGGAAGCTGTGGCGTCAAGTCCTTTATCTCCCCCACTACATCTTGAGGCAGTATGAAATTCTGACAAGTAAAAGGACTGTTTGAAGTGATAGTTTTCTCTTTTTTTTGGACAGGAAACTAGAGGTACTGTCTAGTACATGTTATAGCCGCACATCTAGGAACTACAATAACAAATGCAGTTTGATGTCTAGGGTGTTGATATAATTGTGTAAAACTCATTCAATCATCTAACTCACATGACTAAGCATCTTCATGGCTGTCTGTTCTATTGTTAGTGTGTTCCACGCACATTTTAACATCTCAATAAGAACCTAACTACTTAGAGCAAATCTTACGTGTGACCTGGCTGTGTTCTGTTGTTCCTCGTGGGATGAATTGCAGAGGATAGATGTTTTAAGTTTACAGCAATCAATCTGGGTTCCTCATTTGAACACACTATAGCTTGCAGCCAAAGAGCAAGGCTGCTCTAGCCAAGGATGATAATGATATCGCTACAGGTGTGTACCTCTGCCTTTTACAAAGCACTTTTACATAATTTGTCTTATTTGACCCCCACAACTGCAGGAATTGTTCTTATGCTTGTCCAATTTTAAAAACTAGAGGCTTGGATTCTTGGAGGTTAATTATCTTGCCCAAAGGCCTCCTAAGTTATTATTATTTACTATAGAGAGAACAAGTACTTAATCAAATCCACAAAACCATCAACATTAGGCCTACTATCATTTTATACTTCACTAAGGAGAAAACATATACTATACATAGGAGATATTAATAATGTTATGGAGCATTCCAATTTCTGTGCTGCTTAAAAATGTTTTAAAAAATATTAGAAATGCAGAATGGTGAGTGGTTATGTAATCCTGTCAAAAACATCCCTTTTTTGTGAAAACAAGACTTCTCTAAAATAATCTTTGTAGACCACTTCTACCTTTGCAATGTATTTATAGAATTGTCCTGTAATCTAGCACCTGCCATTCTCAGACTTCTCATCTTAATGATCATGATGCCCATATAAGCATGTCCAACTTCACATTTAATGTGTGTGTGTGTACGCGCATGTGTGTTGTTGTTTTTGTTGTTATGTATGTTGTGTTGTGCATGTGTTGTGTTACATATGTAGTATGTGTGGATGTGTATAAGAGAAAGAACGGGAGAGAGAGCAGGCAGAGAGAGAAAGAGAGAGAGAGAGAGAGAGAGAATTAGAACTGGATACCTCTTCAGGCTTACTTTCCTCTGTTGTATTCATTCAGCTTTTATGTTGTTTCACTTTACTTTCAATGTCTTTAACAGGAAATTCACTTTGTCTCCCTAAGGAACAAGGACAGTAATCCAATAACCAAGTTCCTTTATAACTATTTTACAAATGATACATTGTGTCCACATGTTGTCTGTTTGGAACTTAATAGATAACATTTCAAATACTCCACCCAATTTGTAGTTACAAAAAATAAGATTGTTGTGGAAAACAGACTGTAAGCATTGATTTGAACAAGGACATCTCTGTGGCTCTCAGCTTTGACTAGAATAGAATGATAGCACTGTTTTTTGTGTGTCTAATATATTAGAATCCAATCTAGGTATGTCAGTGCTCCAAACTGGTCTTTTAAAGTCTCAATTAAATAGTAAGAAATCTATTATAACCAGCAGGTTTGATTTGTCATTCTTGTGTATTTATAGCCTTGCAGGTCATGGAAAAGTCATCCTCTCTCAAACATACACTCAATATCATTAAACTATTTTTTCTTTTGTCACTTACCACTTTCTTTAATTGTTCTTTATATGTCACTTAAAAAAAAAAAACATATTTCACAATGGCTGAATACATAGCTGTCTCAGTCACCTCTGGATCCCCATCACCTAGAACAAAGCCTGACATTTAAAAGGCACTCAAAATTCTAATGCACCTTTCATTAAAACCGCTAGCACAAGAAAGAATGATTGTGATGAATGGATGGCAAAATGGAAAACAACACATTTATCATTCTCATGTCTCTAATGTGTTGTGAACCTGCTCATTTCAGTGTTGGTAGTCATTATCCGCACAGTGAGTGCTACCGGGTGGCTTTGACATGCAATACCTCAGGCCTCAAAGTTCCAGGCAAATGAGATAGTCTTCCTCTTTCTGTGATCTCAGCCTTGTGAATTATAGCTAGCAAGATATGACTGGTATTTTACCATTTGTAATATAGTCTTTTAAATCCATGATTGTTAAAATATCATAATACCTGTACTTTCAACTTTTAATGCTTTATTTTATATTTATGAAAATTTGAAGTTTGATGTAATATGCATTTTTATTTTGCTGGATACATTTCTTTCTGGTTATTAATTTTACTGGTATCTTCACCATTCAACAAATTAGGGTTTGCTAAATAGAGTTACACCATATTAATAAGCCTGAATATCTTGGTCCTGATGTTTAATTCATTGCTTTTATTAGTATGTTTTCAAGTAGAAGATTTAATTTATACATGTTAAACTTTACCACACAGAGCCCTGCTCGGAAAATCTTTCATTAACTCTGTTCCCTAGTAATGAATTTTTTACCAATTTATCACATGAAACATATTCAGACATTTTCACTTAGACATTCATTTGGGATATAGTGTCATATACCAAGGCCTCAAATCACCAAACCAACCAACCAACCAAACGCTTGGTAAATAATATAAAACAAATATTCTTAACCTTTTAAAATCTTTTCTATAAAGAAATCTGTTTAATACACTTAAATATTCATTTCCTAGTAAGTGTTCATGCATTTAGGGGCTTGTAATATAGATTTTTCTTTTCATCCTGATTATTTGCTGGATGTGGCTGTTTCTAGTGAAGAAGAGCATATTTCTTTTGCATGGAGTCGCAGCCATATCTACGGCAATGAGAATCTCTTACAGGATTCCTGTTCTTATCTACTGACCTGTCCCATCCAAGTTTCTTTATGTTTCTACCTAGAAGGGAAGAAAAAGGCTAACACATTTCTGTTCTTCTGTTGACATTGTTTAGTGCTATCCAGATGTACCTGTGTTGTCACTGGAATGCTACAATCAGGAGGCTGAAGCTGTTGTGTTTCTCAGGGCATACCAGATATAAACAGGCTACAGAGTTGTATCATATAAGGAAATGCATCTGAAGGCAAGCAAGGCCAGGCAGATTGATATTGCTAATGAGTACCATGATATTTTATTAATGAATTGGCCATTGATTAAAATCCTACATTAGAAGTCTCCTTGATTCATTTCCCAAAGTTATGTTTAGCTTGTGCATTGCTGGTAGGGAATACTTAATGAGCCCGAAGCTATGTTCTCAGCAGGGGGAAACTCAGGCCCAGTTCTGACAGGGAACACTCCTATAACCTTGGGGAGATTTCTTTTGAGATAAAACAAGTCTCCACTGGTTAGTTCTTCTGCATATTCATAACCACAAGACATATCCTTACAGTTCAAACAATAGGAAACCGAGCAGTACATCTGTTTTTGCAAGCATCGGTATGTACATGTTATGTCTTTTTGTGATAACTCCCAAACTTTCACCCACTCTTTTGCATTCTCTTCCCACTTAACTGTCCTCATACAGTGTCTATTTTGTATGACCTTATAGGACAGCCAAGATAAAGCTAGTGACTCCCAAACTTAATTATAAGTTTTATCATAAAGTCATATGCTAAACATGAGGATGCCCTTAAAACATAATTATCAAGAGAAGAGTTCTTGTATTTAGATACTTGCACACCCTGTTTACAAACCACAAAAACGAAGTAATAATACCAACTTTCAGTCAGAGTCTGAGTTGCTTCTGGAGAGAAAGACCTGTTATTCTAAATATAAAGGGGTTTGATTGACAACACCAAGCAATGTTTTCAGCTGGATATATTAACAGGATACTTGAAGTACACTGACCATGAAAGACTCATCAGTCCCTTGAGCCGTAGTACTTAGTCAACTTGTAAGCTGCTCAGTGATCACAGAATATTAACAAATAGAAACTTTGGAGCAGGTAAAGAGTTAAAATATTCTACAAAATAATAACTTAAAATTATATTTTGAATGCCCAAAGAGAAAAGCAAATGTAGCATGTTGTACATTTTATAAAATCTTAACAGTTACAAGGACAATGTTCTTCGGCTCAGAATACTTACACGGACAGAGACTTACCTTCTCCTAGGTTGCCAAAAACTTAGTGATTAAAACTAGATCATCACCCTTTGTATTTGAAACTTAAATCCTTGCAAGATGACAGGTTTGGCAAAGTTGGTTACATTGAAGTGTATATCTGATTTCTCACAACCTATTTTCATGAATCTTACTTCACACTATTCAATTGTACTAGTTTATATTTAATTGCTGTTAAGTTTAAAATTTTAGCCTTGGCCACAAAATGTTTTCTATTAAAGCAAGTACTTTATGAACATTCTTAAATATCACCTTAATTAAAGAACAATGATTTTTTTTTCTTCTTTTACTACTCTATAATAAAATTGATTTTCTGTAGCTCTATGTGATAATTTCCATGACAATAAATTTGAAGGGAGAGAGAATGTAAGGCTCAACACACTTAGAGAACTTAGTACAACACTTATTGTAAGATCAAGTAGAGCAAGGCAAATCTGAAGTTGGTAGGATTTCACGGGTTGTTGCCTATGAAACCCACCAGAGTGTGACTATTAGTAGTCAGTCTATGGTGATGTGGTGCACAATTATGAGGACAGATGCTTCTTGCTTAGGGATGGTTTTGTGTCCCTATCTCCGTCCCAGCACCGGCTTGAACATACTCAGGCCCTGAAAATGCTGCCCCCACCTCTTATTTTAATAGCATTTTCCCCTGCTCTTCGGAATACATGAAAAATGAAAATAAAATGCTTCTCTTGAAATTGCAAATGAAATTGTAACTAGTTTTCTTCTGAAATAAGGCTTTAATAAGAATTGAATATTAAACATTATCACTAATCAGAAGAAGCCAAGCAAGCTTAGGAAAAAAAAAAAAAAACAGCAGCTGATCTTATTGCTGATAAAATTAGAGTTGAGAAATGTAATTCTTTTTGTGATAATGAAAGATAGTGTATCAGAGCAGGAGCTGTCAAAAACTTAAAGACGGTGCAAATTGATGTTTGTTTGAATTAAAACCTATTTATTTTAGCAGTTGAAGTGTAGGAACACACCTTTAGTTAGCATTTTTATTTTCCTATATATCAACCCAATCATATAAAAGGGCAAATCCCTGTACCAGAAGATAACTACACATACTGTGCCAGACTCCTGGATCCACTATATAAGTGATGAGCTGTATTCCTCAAACTCAGATATCACTGTGAAAAATCCTGCCTTTCCTGACAAAGACGAAAGGTTAGATCAGATGCAGAGTATCACGGCGCATTATCTTGTCAGCTGGCTGGAATACATTAATACCTGAAAGAACTCTTCAGTTAAAATTTTAAGGTTGGTTGAAGGAAAATCTTTAGACCTGCTGTTTATATTGCTCTCTCCACGTGGAAAAAAAAATAAGAATAATAAATCTCAGTGACTGTGCTGAAGCGTTCTGGAAAAAATCCAATTTAATTAGGGAAAAAACACTCCTAACTTGGGGGTTGGAAACTAGGGCTTTGAAACAAGTATAAGCCATTATAAAGCAAGTTTGTGATTAATAAGCAATGAATTCTCCCCTGACAGATACACACTGCTGGTTATTTATTGAAATTTCTTAGTTTATGGTCTACACGCCACTCTCCTCACTTGTGAAGAGGGATTGTGAAACTCTTCTTGTTTACACCTTTGCTCATTTACTCTTAACAAGAAAATAACAATGAGGCTGGGACGCTCTGTGCTTGAGCTACCATCGTGAGCAGCATTGGACAACCACCTCCATCTTTCTATTGTATCCGTGTTTAGCCAGAAAGAGCCAGAATAATTAATACAGGCTGACGCTGTGCTGCCATTTGAAAGAAAGGGAAAGAAATCAGCATGTAAAGATAAAAAAAAAATCAGTATGTCAGAGACGCATCTACCTACAGTTGATTTATTTAAGATGTTCTAAATGAAAATCCAGGGTAGAATGTTAAGCTAAAACGTTAGGTGTCAGCTGTGGCAGAAGTTTGTTATGATGGACAGCTTCCAAGACTTACTCAGGTTTTAAATGAGTCAAGGGGCACAATAGAAGGAAAATGTTCTCTTATAATACTATTTAGATGCATGTATTGAATATTGAAATTACACAAATCATTGGCTGTATCCAACATCAGAGGCAGCTGTTTTTTCAACATTAATTGTCAAGCACAAATATATGGTGTAATCCAATGATGAGTAACAGGTGTTGTTACAGCATGTGTGTGTGTGTGTGTGTGTGTGTGTGTACCTACATCTGTGTATGTATGTGTGTGCTTATGTGTGTGTACTTATGTGTGTGTGTGTGCTTATGTGTGTGTACTTATGTGTGTATGTATGTGTGTGTGTGTGTGTGTGTGTGTGTGTGAATGTTTGTGCACATGGGCACATGCATGCATGTGTACTTTGGACTTTGGTGTAATAAGGGTGACTGAAGAAGCCTAGCTAAAAAAGATGCCATTTATACCTTTCTGAGTCATCCAATCAGTGTATACCATACTCAGGAAGACTATGAAGTTCATAAAATGACTAGGGAAGAAAACATGTATGACAGTCTTGAAGGACACGGATAAACATTGGCCCACTGGCTTATGCAGAAGAAACTTTAGCTTCTTGTGGATTTTAGTGTCCAGAGAGCTACAGGGTCAGTTGTCTAAACCACGGCTCCAAAATGCTGAGTAGGATTTCAAGGATGTGGTTCTTGAAGGTCAACTAAGAAAGACACCTGTGGAAGGACCTGACTGCAGGGTTTTCACTGTTAGAAACATGCTGAGAAAACCTCTACCATTTTATAAAGTGAAAAACCTATGACCTGGATTTGAAGTATATTGCAAGTCTGTCACCCAAACTGCTGTATAATGAGCTATTCATTTGTTTTCCTTTTATTATTTCTTGGTTAGGACTTGTAATCCTTTCTATCTTTTTCATCACATTCATTATCAAAGTGTCAAAATACATGTCAATAGGTGTAATCATAAATAAAAATAAATATCAGCATAAACATAAAATAGCCTGAGTACTTTACAATAAAGAGATAGTGTCTTCTCAAAAATTTTGGAAGCTAGAGTATCCAAGACATGGGGAATAGTGAGGGTAGGTTTCTTGATTGACACATACCACCTCAGATTGTGACTTTAAATAGTAAATAGAGTTGGTTGGGACTCTTTGTTATACTCACAATGTACTTAACTCACTATGAAAGCATTAATTAAGGAAGTGGCACATGCCCCAAAACCATTACAACAGGACATAACATTTCAGATAACAAAGAGAGAGAGAGAGAGAGACAGAGAGACAGAGAGAGAGACAGAGAGACAGAGAGACAGAGAGACAGAGACAGAGAGAAACAGTGAGAGAGAGACAAAGAGAGAAAGAGAGAGAATACAGAGATAAGATACCTAACCCTCAACACTTATACTTCATGACCAATTTATCTACAGCTATGATTCACCCCATATGATCAAAGAAAACAAGACATTCTTGTTTATTGCTAAAGTACTCAAGGAGATCCAGTTCCCCGTGACTCCTTTAACCGGTATCAACATGATCAAAACCTATCAGTAGTTTCTTCTAAAACAAAGGTGCATATCCCCTTTAATTGAAAGAGACTCTGAGTTGGCTCACTTCAGTGAGTGACTGTGACAGTGACAGCGGAGATAAGCATCTTTGTGTTTGTCAGTGTTGGGATGGGAATGATCTATTGCAACAGTAGCAAGTTTCACTTCCAAAAGTGTTACTGCATTGATGTCTGTAAGTACATTGTAGGACCCTCCCACACAGAATCTCAGTTGAGCATATAAATTATTCTGGGAAACAGTACAATATTTTTTAAATGTTCATAGTAGCGTTATAGGCACTGGGATATTTAGAGCTCCTTCCACTATGGGCCTTGAGGTGATGTTGGGTTGGGTTACTGGGGGAGAAACTAAACTTGTTGGAGTCTCATGGTATCTCATTATGAAGAAGTCAGCCCCTAACTGACAGACCAGGTGGCCAGAGTTATACAAGGCCGGTCAAGTTTACCATTCCTGGATGAAGCAGATCAGAAGAAGCAACCAACAGATTTAAAGTGTAGTGGGATAATAGTGACGGTAATGATTGTTGGGGGCAAATTAGTAAACCATACAATACCCCTATACCTGTATATTAACTAATCATAATTTCATTCGGATAAGCCATTCTTTCTTTTCTACTTCTATTTGATCCTTATTCCTTTAAATCACTTAGGGGACATGTAATAAATATGTATTTATTTTGTTTTAAATGTGTTCTAAGCCTGAGAAGATGGCTTAGCAGGTAAGTTAACTGAGCGAGTATGAAGACCTCAGTTCAGATTCTCAGCACCCATGTAATAAACTGACCACATGTATCATTTCAACACTGATGGATGGTGAGCACTGCCAAGATGTGGATCCCAAGGATCAATGGCCAACCAATCTAGGTTGTGATCTCCAAGTTAAATGACACTCACAGTCTAAGGAAATGAAGCATACAGCAATGTACTCTGACACCACCAAGATCTTTACTACACACACACACACACACACACATTTTTAAAAGTACAGCAAACTTAAAGCAAGTGCTCAATTTAGATTCTTTCACAATAAATTCCTCTAAAGTAATTTTAGTACTGTTTCTAAACCTATCCTTCTATTCCATCATAACATTTCATTAGGGTCAATGGCCCAATCACAATTAAAAAAAAAAATCCAGCAATCCACCAGCTATGTGAGAAACCCTATAGTCAATTATTTAAATGATTTTCCATTAATAAAAATGAGGAATATATGTCTAAAAATGACTATCTACTACCAAGTTTTTGAATAATTGAATTTAACAGAGTGGTGAGATTTAGCTGGGAGGAGATATCTGAGAGAAAGCTTGGAGCCTGAGAGAAATATTTGTAAGTTATTTAGAGTGAAATCCTCCCAGAGCTCTGAATTGAAAGGGACCACTGAGGGACTCTCTAGACCTAAACAAATGAACACGAGACATAAATTATTTGAAATACCACTGATAGTATCCTTCCAGAAAGTTGTCTGCAGCCACTGGAGGTATTCTCTTAGAATAATGCAAGGCTTCCACGTGTCACATGCCCTAAAGTCTGTCGAATTCTGAAAGAGTTCCTTAGGTCCGTCCATTCACAGAGCCCAGATCAGCCATCCTGATAAAGATACCTCTAGAGAAGAGCGTTTCCATCTCCTGTTCTTTCATGAGATCCAGTTTGAACAGCACATGCCAACAAGGAAGCACGGGCTGATTGTGCAGCCATCCAAACCCATCATTCATGCAAAACAGCTTTTTAAAAAAGGAGCTTGTCTCCTGTTTTTTTATATTTGTTTGCAGTTACTTAGAACTTCTGTTTGATGACGCTTAGGCTTTGTAAAGCCATGTTTTATTCTTTGACTCACAATTTTTCACTCAATGCCCACAGTAGAGTGAGAAGCAGATGATGAATATTTCTCTAAGAATGGTGCTATTAAATAAAGGCCAAGTGACTGGCTTCAAGGGGAAAAAAAAGTGTGCTTCCAATAATGAAAAAGAAGGGATTTTTAGCGGGATGCTTGCCAAAGGCCAAGGTAATGTTAATTTTGGGCTATTTAATAATTTTAAGAGTATATATTCAAAACAAGATTCATGTTTCTTTGTGTGTTTTCATTCACATGCATAAGCATGTGACTATAAGATAGAGAGTGGGCGTGAACACATGTTATTCCTTCATGTACAGTTGGCATGATCAGCTAATTACTCAATTCTATTGAACATTGAGAAATATTTAGAGGGTGTGCCTGTGTGTGTGTGTGTGTGTGTGTGTGTGTGTGTGTATGTATATGTGTGTGTGTATGTATATGTGTGTGTGTATGTGTGTATGTATATATGTGTGTGTGTGTTTGTACATGTGTGTGTTCCAATGTACTGGAAGCACTTGATAAACTTCCATTCCCTTTTCATACCAAATTATAAAGGCAACACAATTTATATCCAATTTTAAAGGAAAAAACTTTGACCTATTCACTGTGCAACATAGTTTGTAAAAAGGTGCCAACCAGAAATCTGAGTTCATTTTCCAAAACAAACTTTTTAAAAGGGAGCTTTGTTAAAAAACACAAACCACTGAGCACACGCTGAGAGACCTATTACTCCAGTTGCATATGTAGCTGAAGATAGCAGTGCCTGGCATCAATGTGAGAAGAGGCCTTTGGTCCAGGGAGGGCACGTTTTCTCAATGTAAAGGAATGCCAAGCAATGGGGTGGGGAGGGTGACTAGGAGCCAGTGCACCTTCCTGAAGACGAATGGAGGGGGAGGGGGGATGGGAGCAGGGTGTGAGAGGGATAACATTTCAAATGTAAACACAGAGTATCTAATAAAAATGGGGAAAACAAAACAAACAAACAAAAAACCCAAACAAACAGAAAATTATGAAGCTCAAAGAGAAGGAAGGCCAAAAGGTGGATGCTTCAGTCCTTCTTAGAAGGGAGAACAAAACACTCATGGGAGGAAATAATGGGACAAATAGAGGAGCAGGGATTGGAGAAAAGATTATCCAGAGACTGCCTCACCTGCGGATTCACCCCATATACAGCCACTATACCCAAGCACTATTGCTGATGCTAAGTAGTGGTAACTGGCAGGAACCAGATATGGATGCCTCCTCAGAGGCTCTGCCAGTCATACAGATACAGTTGAGAATGCTTATAGCTAACCATCCAATTGACCACTGGGTCCCCGATGAAGGAGCTAGAGAAAGGACTGAAGGAGCTGAAAGATTCTGCAACCCCATTGGAAAAACAAAATTTTCAACTAACTACACCCACCACAGCTCCCAGGGACTAAAACACCATCCGATGAGTTTGCATGGAGAGACCCGTGGCTTCAGGTGCGTATGTAGCAGAGGATGGCATTGTCTGGCATCAGTGAGAGGAGAGGCCTTTGGTCCAGCGAAGGTTTGTTTTCCCAGTGTAGGAAATGCCAAGGTGCTGATTCGGGGAGAGGGTTATTGGGAGAGGGAACACCTTCATGGAGGCAATGGGAAGGGAAGGGGTGATGTGATTGGGGAAAACGAGATAACGTCTGAAGTGCAAATATGGAGAATATTCAATAAAAAAAGAATAAGTTATAAAACCCTCTTTAAATTGTAGTTGTGACACACATGTGAGAAACACAGACATCTCTAAAGTCCGTAGGAAATGATGCTCATGGCACCTACCATCCTGGATCTTCATAATGTGACATCAGTGCATAGACTTACTTTGGGTCCTCACATCACCATAGTGTATAGACCTTCTGCTTGTGAATGTCCACGATTCCTTCAATGTTAAGTGATTTTCGGCTGTGTCCTGATTGTGGGTTAACTAAAAATCACGGAGGGGAATTACTGTATGCCAATGGACTACTGGTAGTTAACATTTAGTGTTCCAGATAGAAGGTGGATAAATGTGTTTTCCTAACACTGCAGATGAGAACTTCTACACAACATTGATTGGGACTTGTGGGATTAAAGTTGGTAAGATCACTAAGGAACTCGAACCTATGAGCCCTTCTTAGAAGGAAATGTGGTGGTATTAATTTATACAATAGTTTCCTGAAAAGCAGTTTGAAAACTCACACCTCTCCCAGACCCATCATCTTTCATATTGATTTACATTATCCACTTGGAGCTTTTAGCCCTTGTTTTGAATTGATCTACAGTTGGCTCAATCTTCCTTTAATTGAACTCCTCTGCTACTTCATCTTATTTGTCTTCCCTCATTTCAAGTAGCAGGAGAACAAGCAACAGCACAGAAAAGGAACTCCACAAGTACTATGGTGTATATTGGTGTGAGCATGTCTATGTCTGTGTGTAGTCTAATAGGAAACACAATATGGCTCTTTTTTCTAGATAGACATACAGTATTCTTAGTGTTTATATAAGCTTTGAAAATCAGGAAGCAATGGACTTCTCTCCCCAAAGAAGTCATATCACTTTTGGGTGGTTTTACATTGTAGACATTGTAAATCACCATTGCTCTTTAATGGTGAATGTGATCTCACTGAAAATTTTTACACCACTTTTTTATTGTTGTTAATTTATCTTGTACAGGAGAAGTGCTTTTATACTCATGGGGAATAAATTTTTATCTCCTTAAAATAAGAAAAGGCAGGGGTATGGAGTTAGGTGAATCTTGATACAAACTCAAGGTCAGCGGTCACTCTGTTTTTGAGAAAATGTTTAAACCTCTTCCTTTTAGTCTTAATGAATAAAATTGGCAGCAAGAATAACTCACTGAGTTTTAAGAAATGAAATATAGTAATATATTGAACAACTTAACCATAGTGCCTAATAAGCATAGGAGTTTATTCATTAATAAACATTTAATACTAAAAAGTACTAGAACTAACAATGTGTTTCTTGGTACTTGTAATTCATGTCAAAATAATTTCTCTTTCAGGGAATGAAAAAAATCTAATAGTTTAATGAATAGATATAAAATGTGGTTTTCAGAACTACTGGAATTTGTTTCAGTGCTTGCATAATAAATATCCAACTATGGAATATTGATGATTCAAAAAATCTGATAGGCTCATGGGTTACCTCTGTCAATGCAAGATCTGCAGTTGACTCCTGCATCATTAGAATGCATATATGAGTGTGGGATCTAGACTAGGAAGGTATGTGTGGACAAGCCTTTCCAATATCCACTTGCGAGCCATCTTGAGAAGCGACTCATGGAAAAAGACAGTATGTGACAGAGGGTAATTACAAAAAGACGTTTGTGAATTGCTGAGGGTGCTGGTCACAAAGTTCTGATCTCCAGAGACAATGACACTGAACTCCTGTGTCTTGAACTTACTACCTGCCCACTATGTATGACATACTTCTACTGGGTGCAGTATACACTTTCATCTCCACAGAGCCTCGTAGAGGTAAATTCTAGGTAGCCAAGTAAACAGCTCTTTATCAGTCTAACTTTATTCAGATTAATTGGTACACCTAATTAATGACTATACTTTTTTGTTCTGAGGTTTATGCTTCTAATATAAGCTCACAAGTAGTTGAAACTTCCCATCTGCCTGTACTCTGACCTACAATTAATTGGGTAGCTTTATGTGAAGATGCTTCTCAAAGGCCAGGAAGGTGGATGTGCAATTCTATAATTTCGATACTCAAATGTGGGCTGTGTACAGAATCGGAAGAGAAAAATCTAAGTTCACAAGTAGGAGTGAGAGTAAGTTCCTCACAAACTTATTATCAGTCATATCTCATTAGCTTCCTAAACTCTATAGAACACATATGATTAAACCACATTTTGAGCCACTAACTTATTATATTTGTTTTCCAAACATTACATTGTTGCTTCTAAGAAACATTAAGACTCTATAGCTGCAATAATTCAAGCTGGCCAGCAGAAGTCAAATTTTCAAAAAAATAAAAAAATAACATAAATAACATTATTATTTAAATATTTACCTTTATTCATCAGATTTTAATGATTTAAACAGGAAATAAAACAAATGATCTACAGAAATAAATGACTATCTTTTCTTTCCTGTCAGTTTTCTTCTTTTTCACTCTGATAATCCTTAAGAACCAAAACTTCAAAGATGACAAAATTGAACCCAAATGGATAGCAAGAGTGTGACCACCTTTTCACATTTCCATTCACAGACCTATTACTGCCTTATTCATGCAGAGTGACTCCCTTTAGTAGGGGAATGTTCTAATTGACAATGGTTCACAAGATTAATTGTCATCAACGGAAACACTTCAATTAGACAAAACTCCCTATCCCTTAGAAAAATGCCAATATTCAATTACTTGTATGGTAGGTATAACTATTGTGGCAGAAAAAAAGAATTTCTATGATTTCTGACTAAAGCATTTTTAAAATGCACATATGCAAGAGACTTTGTACTTGTTGATGTTAGGAATTTTATAGAGAACTGACAAAGAGTTTCTAAGTAGATGGATTGCTCATGTGTTATAGTCACTATAAGAACACAAGAGTACAAGCAGATACTAGCCCCAGAAAGCTCTGAATACCCAATACCCAAGAAACTATTCACAGACATTATGAAGCTAAAAAAGAAGGAAGGCCAAAATGGGGATGCCTCAGTTTTTCTTAGAAAAGAGAACAAAACTCTCATGGGAGGAAATGCAAGGTCAAATACAGGAACAGGGATTGAAAAAAAATATCACTCAGAAGCTGCCTCACCTGGGGATCCACCACATATGCAGTCACCAAATCCAAGCACTATAGCTGATCCCAAGAAGGGATCAGGAACCAGACAGAGATGCCCCCTCAGGGACTATGCTAGAGTCATATAGATACAGCTGAGCATGCTTGCAGCTAACCATGGATCTGAACTCGGGGACCCCAAATAAGGTTGCTAAAGAAAGGACCTAAAGAGCTCAAAGGGGTTGCAACCTCATGGGAAGAACCTTATCAACCAACAAAACCCTCTAAAACTCCCATAGAGTAAAACACCAACCTTTGTGTACACTTTGAGAGACCTATTGATCCAGTTGTAGCTGAAGACAGCAGTGTCTGGCATCAATGTGAGAAGAGACTTTTGTTCCAGAGAGGGCATGTTTTCCCAGTGTAGGGGAATGCCAAGGCAATGGGGTGGAGAGGGGGATCAGAAGGAGTTTGCCTTTGTGAAGGCAACTGGAGGGGGTGGGGGGATGGGATTGGGGCGGGGTAAAGGGATAACATCTCAAATGTAAATACAGAGAGTATCTAATAGAAAAAGAACACAAGAGTAATTTTCTAAATTAGTGGAGTGACACATGAGTTCCTAAGTTACGTGGACTTAAGAGGAGTCTTATCATTGAAGCTAGCAGGGGACCAAGCTACAGCATTCTCAACAAACCACAATCACTAAGGAAATCTCAAATGAGCATCGAGTACGTTATTCCACACCAGGTAAGTCACGACACAGGAAGTAGAACTTGGAACTTGATGGTTTTAAGAGACTAGTGTTTAGGCACAGCAAAGATAACTTAGTCCAGAAAATGTTTGCTTTAAGACTAAGAAGACCTGAAGTGTAACTTTTAAACTCTGGTAAGGGAATCTAGTCATGGTGCACTTAATCCTAGCAGAAAGAAAGCAGAGACAAATGGCCACCTGGTATCACTGACAAGCTTGCATGGCCAACTTGGTTTCAGTCTAAAGAGAAAGCCTAAGTCATAAGATTAAAACAAAGTGAAGTATGAGGTGGACCGTACTTAGAGATGACAAGCAACTTGGTCTTCATGTCTCCATCTGTGCTCTTACATATATCCCTATATCCCCAACACACAAACACACACACAAACACAAACACTCCTAGAATTGAATGTTTTGTAGTGGGACTTGATCTCCATGCACTACTTAAGTTTACAAAATCTAAAAACATATCACTTTAGTGGAACTTATTATTAATTTAATCAAACTAGAGACACAGACACTTTACTTTCTATTCAAATTATGATTCTCCAAAATGGGCATGACATTATCTTTTATAATTGATTAATTTTTATTTCTTAAGAAAAACAGAAGACTTTGTCCCATCTGGTTGTTGATCATTAATGATAAGACTTATTGTACTTATTTATTGATTCAAGTTATTTCTATATAACTGAGACTACCATGATATTAAGATCCTTCTACCTCCAAAACCCAAATAATGGAATTTCAAGTAGTTTCCCACAACATGGGTTTCTATTTTTTATGTGGTCACCACTGGTCACCTATATCTTTAGTTTTTAATTAGCCTTAGATTTCTAGAAGTGCCATGATTCTAAAACAGAATTTCCACACACCCAGCACACAATTCCCTCTAGTAAACATTGTGTTCTTATGGTTGATTTGTTAGAATTCATGAGCCATTGGCCATAAAAACCATTATTATGTCCAAGTTTAGCTAATCCATAACTTGTTGCTTGTAACCTCCCTGCCTGTTTTCTGTCCTAGGGCTGAACTTAGACTTTCATCTCACCCACCAATCACGCCACACTAGCTGAGTATTACAACTTCTCAGAACTTTCTTGTTTTTGATGATCTTGCTAGCTTTAGGAAGAAAGCAATCTTATCCTTTCCTTGAAGAGAAAAGCTATTGGTGTGTTTTAAATGTTTGTGTGCATTATGTACATGTGAAAATATTGAGCTTGGTCCCACTAATATACATAATTTGAATTAATAAAAACACAAATATTCAACAGTGTAAAAAAAGAAACACTAGTCAGATGTCTTATAAAATACCATTAGCTCGAACGTATTTTTAATAATTTTTCTGTCAGAGTCGACATATCTTTTTAAGGGAAAGTGAGGGAAACTCTGAGTAGGAGCTATTTTTTTTTTATACCTTGAATTGGCTGACTTGTGATTTTGGGGGAGGAGGTCCTCACAGGCACAGCTGATACTGTATAGTACTGTGACAGGGGAGATGTCACTAGCATGCTGATTCATAACTACGTGTGCATAAATTTCCTCTCTATCCTCTCACACGTTGTTACTAGGTATTTCAGTCATTATTTTCTAAGTATGTATTTATTAGACTCGTAAAATGAGAGGGAACGATAAATATGAAGAAGTAGAGTTGCCAGCAGAATTTAAGATGATAAACTAATAGTAAGAATTTTACATCTATCTGATCTTATATTCTTATGGCTGCCCCTTATTCATTTTTAATTGGGTATTATGAACAGAGTATGCAGATTTGTAGGACAGTGTGTTAAGTACTGAATCTTAACTGTTGTAGGGTATAGAAGAGTAGGAAGAACTGTCCTCTCTTTCTGCTCTGTCCCCGATCTTTCAATCAGAGGAACCCGTGGCAAAGTACATTTACCGAAGCACTTGAGTTCTCCCAATTTTCAACATTGTCACCAATTTTTACTTCACACAATCTAAGTGGATTATGCATGTAAGTGACTAGAAGGGCATATGGTAAAGAATTATGTTGCAGAGGCAACATCATATGTTGCAGCAGGAATTGCTAATTATTATAAACGTTTTCAATGATTGATCAGGCAGGGTTTTACTAGGTTATACACGGGTAGCACAGTAACCAATATGTTCATGCCAAGGGCTAAAAGGGAGAGTACTGAGAAAATTTTGTTTATCTATTCTGTAAGAAAGATGGTTTTGTATCTACTGTCTTAGACATGCATGTCTAACCTTTGCATGGACCTTTACAGTGCACACAATTATCCCTGTTCATTGTAAAACTGTATCCTCCAATTGGCCTAAATGCATAGGGTCATAGACTAAGCTAAAATACATTTAAGTGGGGGGGATACTTTAGAATCTTGAGTAAACAAGCATCAGAGATGGTCAGCCTCAGAGTCAAAACTGCAAAGTAAAATTTCACCTTTTCCAACATTAACTGGAGAGAACTACAAAGTACTTACAGCTGTACAGTATACTCTACAACAGACCTTATGACGTTATGACTCAATTCAAACCTTTAAATCTTTATGGCGTTGATACCAAATAGCATCATGTCCCCTCTGTTTTATGTATGAGGTCTGATGAATATTATCCATTTTTAGCAACAGATTTGCACACATCGTATAGTAGTCAATGATAATGCAGATTATAATCTACATTCATTGTGTGATTTTATTATGGACCTCCTGTCTCCTATTTATTTTACATTTCTAGGCTTCACGTTTCACCTGAAAGTTGGTTTAAATTGTTAGAGGATTACAGGCATTTCTTCGAGTAAGTAGGATCAGAAGCTTGACGTTCAACCATTAGCTGATTTTGGACCTTACTACATGGGTCTTATGCAACCACAATATACTTTGTTTCCCATCCAGGTAGATATAAACATCATGTACTAATCATGAGGAATAGGATTGTTCCTTTGGTTTCCTCTTTTCTTTTTCAGCCTTCGTACTTTAGCATGGTGACAATATTGTGACTGGAAGGAAAGTTATTCTGTTTTGAGAGATCTGATTGCAACATGTGCAATCAATTTTAAACTGAGACAATGTCTAAAATGGCTTCTTACCCTTGTTGTTCAGACTGTTGACAAAGTGGCTTCTGAGGGAAGATAAGGAGGGGAAGTAAGAAGATACAGTTTTAGAGAACTTGATGACAGAGTGTTCTAGGTGTTCACTAAGGAATTTGTACATCTGTCTACTTTCCTCATGTCTGATAAGCATGCCTGGCTTTCGCTTGGTATCTTAGCTAAATTATTGAAATCATAGCAACACACTAGATACGAAGCACCAGCTTCCTATAATGAATATTCTGACAATGTTATCTTGTCAGAAGGAGGTGTGCATAAGCTGTCAGAAAATTCTATCGATTAAGTTATTATTTCTGTAATCACCTTATTACTTGATAACTTAGTCATTACAGAATGCTAAAAGAATGACTCACTTTAAGCAACTCTGGCTTGAGAATTTTCCAACTAGACCAAGGACAATTTTTTCACAAGTTACTTACGACCCAAGTTACCAAGCAAACTCTCCTCATCATTTAGACGCTGCTATTGTATCTTCTCCCTACCCAGGTGTGTATAAGTGTTCTTTAGTTAAGATATATTAAGTGTACTGTATGTGCTATAGTAGCCAGGCTGAAGACATGTTTGCACTTGAACAAGTTATATCCATGGCCAACTGTATTCCTCTCACATTTTATGCACTTTGCAGTCTGTGTTCTAATTTTAACTTGGGATCTGACGTGTATGTTCATATATAGCAATCCTTGAGCCAACCTGTAACTGTAAACCTGTAGGGAGCAACTGTCGTTGAACATCTGGTACAGCACATGTTTGCCATTGGAACTGAAACATCGCTCAGGGGACCTGGGTTTTCAAAAGGAAGACATTGCAGCAGCATCCTAGAGGTGTCGGTTTGTGAGAAATACGTGATGAGAAAGACACATGGTTATGGATTTATTGTAACAAACAATGGCATAAAACGATGTTCTAAGCTGGAGCAATTTACTAAAAGGTCACTCATGATCTCACATTTAACATGAATATTTTTATTTCAGTTTGAAAGAATAAAGACAAATTGAATCATATGTGAATCTAGTTCCATGACTGTTAGAGAAGAATATCAGTGATGATTTACATTCCAAAAACATGAGCAGTCTTTGGGATTATATTAGTTTTCTAGCAGAGGAAGCCAAGTCATATTTTGTTAAGTAAACACATATTAAGAATTGTATGCTTCCAATGTAGGTAATCATGTATCTTTAAATCACGACTAAGAGTTAGCCTTCCCTCTCTAATTGCCTAATGTTTAGTATGTTTTCTTATAATACTTAAAAGAGAGTATTGATCCCATCTTGTAGAAACTGAATTAACCTCTTTATCTGAACCCTACGGTTTGTATTTAAAATGTATGTATCTGCCAGCAGACACTAATTAATTGGTATCTGTTACCTTCTAGGGCGACTTTAAAGCATTTACTATTTGCCTGTGTAGATTAAAGAAAAACACAGAGAGCTAATTTAAACAGAACTTTGCTGAAATGTCAGGAGTCTTTTAATCTAAGACAAAAAGTTCACATTAGGAAAGTCTTTAATCTCCACCCTTTCATACACCACAGAACAAACAATCTAACCTTTCTCTGCATGCATCATTAAGTCCCATGTCAGCCACATTGTAATTAGGTAACATCCAAACTATTGCACATACCAATATGTTTTTGTCACTTATTGTTGATGGTAGAAAGGTAAATGAATGATACTGTTTTCGAATGAGGACTGTTCCAGTTTTTGACTTTACACATTCATGTATGGAATTATGGTCCAAAAACCTCTAGGTCCCATAGCTTGGAGTCAGGTTTGGTTAGGTCTCTAAAAGTGCTGAATAAAACATCTTTTTTAAAAAAGGGAAATGGTTCTCTGTACTAATAGCTTTGAATGTATTTAACTAAAATTACTCTTTCAAATCTAGTTTGATTATCTCGTTAGAAAAAAATTCCTTTACAAGTAGTACCAAGTTTTATAATTTTGCTTTTGACTGTATTAATTGTTTTATTTCTGTATTAGCAATCCATGAAGCAGTATGCACCTGTTGCTATATTTGTAATGTTAGTTACATGTGTTCACAGAAATAATATTACTTGGCAAAAGGAGCAGAGTCCGGATACTTATCCATTCAAAGCATTTGACTGGTTCGGTATCATGTGTCATGACCATTCACATGTATAGTGCAGCTAATTTCAAAATAAAGATCTAGCCACAATATTTCCTAACTTACTCAGACAGACCCTTACTTACATAACTTAAGACAGTTCCATTAGTTCAGTCGAGACAAATTCTTAAGTGTCAGACTTGACCTGTGCCAATGGGCACACATTAGTTCCTTCATGAGAAGCTCTCATTTCTGAGGTCCCTAGATATTCATTTGTGCTTATTGGTTTTAAACTTCTGATTTGGAATGATATCTACTTGTCATACTTGTCATGTCTTGGGAGGACCGTCATGGGATTATGATGTTCAGGTTTTACTTTCAGAGGGCAACTTCAGAATAAGTGTCCATGACTACAGTAAGACTCATATAATCCTTTTGAACTAACAATATGAAATTGCTATAGTTTTACAAACCAAGGAAGTCCAAGGTACTAGCACCACATTAACTCAAAACTCTATCTCAACAAGTCAGATATAACCAATGCAGTACATTTATGTTTTAGAGAAAGCTGACATCTCCCTCAAATCACAAAGAAATGGAGTCTTATTTTCACCTACTGACATATTAGCCATTTTTCAAAGTAACTTAATCAATTTCTGCCTTAGAAATAGTTGTTTAATAGTATTGAAGCACAAGAAGAAAACAATGCAATCACTGCTGTAGAATCTGTTGACCCCAATGAAGACTGAGATGAACATTCAAATGAGGATGTATTAAACAAAGTGAGGTTAAACTTTTCCAAAAAAACAAATGAAACTATAAAGAATAAAGACATGTTTCAGCACCATGGGCTTTATTGGATAATTCGGTAGATAGAAAAATATATTACATCATTTTATTTCTGTTTGCAGTGTTTCAAGATTCCAAGCCCCTGGAAATCACATTAATCATGAATTAATTCTCTCCTAGACATTTGAAAGTTTTTGACAGAGTTAGGAAAACTTCACAGCTTGGATAAGGAAAAACGTTAACGTGACAATGCATATTTACACCAAACAGTTGTTCATACTACATTTATGTTTGCAAACAGACGTGATGCATTTCTAATTTCTTAGAGGAAAACAGATCTAGACTGGGTAACTTTAAAGCAATGTTGAGAGTTTTGAGGATAAACACTAGTCAGATAGTGGAGCATATTTATTTTTCAAAAAGTAAAGATCTTATCATTCCTGTGAATAAAAACTGGAACATTAAGAAGATTTCAAAAATATAATAGATTAAAAAAAAGTTTGTGATAGCAGAACTTTAGGAACTTTTCAACCTAAGCTCTACATTTTGTAGCTGCGTACACAAATTTGGTAAATGGGTAATAATGACCATTTGGTAATAATGACCATTTTGTAACCTGCTATTGGGCGAGTGGTATGTTATTCATGCCTGAGAAATACCATTTCTTGCTAGTAACCAAGAAAGAAACATAGAGCTGTCTGAGTGTTTGCTGAGGAGATACTGCCTTTCATGGACTAACAACTTCTCTGTACCTTCACATCATTAATTTTCTCCATCCAAATGATTTTACATATTGACAGATTTCCCATCAACTTTCTCACGAATGTTTTTTTCAGTGTACCTGAGGCAAAGCTTGCAGAAAAATCCTTAGCATTCATGCCAGCTACCCAACAGGGCTGCAAAACTCATAGCAGTAATAATTCTTCCCTCCTTTAATTTTCTCATCCTTAGTCAACTGAGTATTTTACATATACTCCCCGTGGACTTAAACCTTTTGTAAGTGAAATTGGAGAATGAAATAAGTCATACACAGGAACAAGATTCACAAGTCCTCAGATGAATTATGCATTTTTTGCATGCAAATGCTCCTATTTTCACAATACTTCACTGCACTCTGCCAGAGTGTGCTTTAATCTTATGCTCCATATTTTATTGCATGCCAAAGTTAAAGCCACTAAGTGTCAATGTAATGATTCCACATTAGGGGCACATGAATATTTTACATGGGAGAGTTTGCTTCGGAGCAACGTTTATATAAAATAGTCTTGACAGTAAAACAGTGCTCATAGAAAAAGACAAGAGCTATGTAATATATACCTAAATTCAAAATGCACACCTATGTGAAAGGGTTTGGCATTGTATTTAATTTACTCACCTTTTAACCTTTGTTCATACCAAGTAACTTCATTATCATTCCAAGTTACGGGGGCCCTGAAGGGAACTAGGGAATGTGATTCTACCTACAAGTGATTAACATTACAGAACACTTATCTAAACTGAGCAGACTAAAATTTCACAGACCTGTTGACAATGCTATTATTGTATTCTCTATAGACCCGAAACACATTCTTAATGTTTCCATCACTACACCCAGCAATATTAGCAACACTGACTGACCTTGCTCAAGAGATTGCTATATTAAAAAAAAAAAAAAAACAAAAAACAAAAAAAAAAACAAAAAAACAATAACAAGTGACAATGTATCCATTTTCCCTGAAATGTCTTTTGAGACTTAATGCTATCTATCATCCAGCATATGAAGCACACAGCACCTTGCATTTTCTTGCAGCCCCAGACATTCGCTTGTGGGTGCTACCTTTTAATTGTGTGCATGCATGAACTCTTGATAACACCTCTTCAGGAAAGACTCTCTGGGAAGACGTTTCTGAATTCTGAATTACTCCTTCGCCGTAATGATTTGATCAAACTCTACAGCTGGGGTGGTTTACCATTGGTTCCTGCAAATTTCAAAAGTTAGAGGAGCCGATCCCATTCCTGATTTAAAACATACCCAGCACGCTCTTGGAGCCAGGAAAAGATGGGGGCTTATACAAGTGATAGTGGGTAATCCAGTCTAGGTAGCAAACTGGGCATTATGAATTGCATGCCACACCACAGCATGAGTTCAGAGTCCCAGCTGTGAACCTGAAACTCCCAGAAATGCAATCATGTAGATTTCTGTGAAGAGAAATTGAATTTTTTCTTCCCTCATTTAATGACAGCTTATCTTGGGAATTGTTTGTGTGGAAGGAGAATTAATATGAATGGGGGTAGGGGGGGAAGCAGTTCAACACAAACCAGGCATTAAGAAGCACTCGCCGTTTAAAGTGTGTCAAAGTGTAATGATGTCAGGAATAGAGAAATCTTAACTGCATCTTACCTGTAGTAGCAGTGCCTTGGAAGTGTGGAGTGCCAAGAAGATGCAAGTCTCTAAATCAGAGAACAGGACTGTTTGCTCCCTCACTATTAGCAGAGCTAGAGTGTTCTGGGCATGAATAGATTGCCTCTTCAAAGTCCTCCTGACCACGGTGGCCACACGCACTAGTTAGCCTCTGTGCCCGAGACCCTGCTGCTGCGGCTTCTGCAGCCTTCCTCCTTTGCACGGAGACCTAATATATGAGTGTGCGGAGAGCAACCTCCCCCTCCCTCCTTCCTCTTTTGCGTGTTCCCTCTCCCTCTCTCTCTCTCTCTCTCTCTCTCTCTCTCTCTCTCTCTCTCTCTCTCTCTCTCTCTCTCTCTCTCAATGAAGAGTTATCATTTGGGTTTCTTCAGCAGGCAGACTGGCAGGCAATTGTGCAGTTCCCCCCCTGCTGAGGCACATGAATGTGTTGTGAATAAAGACAAAGCCCCAAACCATTGCAGCGCGTTACTAGCTGGGAAAGCTCCGCAGTGATACAGTGTTCTGCAACCCAGCAGGCAGGGGCTGGCTAGTGTGAGCCTAAGGAGCGCTCCAGAGTTGGATGGGAAACTGCTTGCTCTTCCTCCGAGGAGCAGTATCAGAAAGTTTGTGCTCCTTTCACAGGTCTTCTTTTCTGCGGGTAGAAGTTCTTCCCATTAACTGTATGAACACCTTCAACAGAAACCTTTTAGATACTTTGCTGGAAACCTTAAACTTAGAGAATCTACATAGTCTCGAGTTGCCAGAGAGACTGGCTTTTTTTCCCCCTCTCTCTTAACTTTAGAAAATACAGATCAGCTATCTTAGCCCCAAATAAATGTGTTCGTCGTAGTGGAAGATGGATTTCTATGTCTGAGTATTCTTTAGGGACAGCCTGGAGAGGGTATCTGGCGGGGGAGCTGTCTGTGAAGACACAAACAGAAAGCATCACTATCTCATATGCGCCCAGAATAGAAACTGAGATAAACGGAAGTGAAATTGATGAATGAGTCTGAAAAAAAAAAAAAAAAAAAAAAAAACCATCAGTGCAAGATATAGACAGAGCAACCACACTCCTACTGGTAGGTGACTAATAGTGACCTTAGGTACCCAGTTCATGTTTCCTTGTGTCTTTTGCAAATGGTGAGATACACATAAACACGGACTAGTGTGCATTCTGTATATAGGAAACATCTAGCAGATAGCCTGCAGGCAGTTGCCTAAGGAAAGTTAGAGGGTTTTCATTTTATTTAGCTTTTGTTTTCATAGAACTTACACGGAGTTATCAAGTTAATGATACAGAGATTTGGGACACACTTTCCCCATTAGCCACAGTCAAAGTTACAGTTTTCAAACTGTAGCAGAATAACTCAGACCAATTCGTTTCTGGAACAGGAATTTACCTTCATTGAGGATTAAGTGTATCTCTGAATCCTCAACGGTAAGAAGTCAGTAGTTGCTAGAAGAAAATGTCAGGTTCCCATCTTGCATGACAATGGCGACCAGTGCCATGTAAGCTGGAGCAGATCAGAGTCAGGGACTGGGATGTTGGATGATGATTTCCATCGTGCTTGATGTGGTCCCAGATGGGTCCTAAAGCTACAGCCATTAAACCCACATCCAAAATCATCTAGAGTGAAGGAATAGAGCGGATATGCTTCCTCTGAGAAGTTACAACCCCTGAAATAGACCCTGGCATTACCTTCAACAAATTTTGACTTTATGTACAAAGCTTCCTGAAACATGACCATGTAGGGGGCTGAATAGTTTAGGAGACAAGGAAGGAAGAAAGGAAGATTAGAGAATGGGAAGATAGGAATTACTGCTATTGTAAGCACGTTGAAATCCACACCAACTGGACTCTGTTAATTTCAGTGTAACTTAGTGACTCAAACCCATCCTAACCAGGAAATGTTGCTTACTCAATAGTACCCTGCTGGTTAAGAATACAAGACCTCAGATAGCTGATTATCCTCAAGCCTGGCCCAATGGAACTAAAATGAAGGGTAATTAATTATTAAAAAGAAGAGATTCAGAATCCAGTTTTAAAGTGAAGATAAACACTTAGGAAAAAGTAATTTGGGGAAGTAGGTTTTGAGTGGAAGATACTGGCAAGCAACTCTGAGGATGGGAGTCAGATCTCTGAACCCGTAAAATGCTGGGCAAGTATAGTGACCCACAGTCCCAGAACAGGGCAAGCAAAAATACAGAATTCCACAAAGCAAGTTTGCTAGCTAAATGGCCTTCATTGCACAAAGACACACTTGTATGTGCACACACACACATTTGCCTATATGACCACACACAGGCAACATGCATACATAGGTACAGAGTTATGTTTTGCAATCATGAAAAGAATGGAAACTGTGTGAAATCAACCTCCATGTTGGATTAAGCAAATCCACAGCCATCTTTAGCCTGGGGGCCTTGAGGATGTGCTGTGTCATCGTTAAAACTCCTTTGTGTTTCTGTTACTCAGTGAAAAACTCATTGTTCGAAATACTTAAACATATAATTGTTCGCAGAGAAGCACAATATATGAAACTGATAATTTGATGATACGTATTTTAAAACTTTATAAATTAAAATTGATATGACATATTAACTTTTGTTTCTTATCCACAAAATTTATCTGGAACATAAGTTAACCTTAGATTTGACCCTACTGTTGTAATTATATTGATCATACACACACACACACACACACACACACACACATATATATATAAATGTGTGTGTACATATTTAATTGTTTTTCTGTGCACATATTTCTTGAATACCAATCCTGCTTTAAAAATTAAGATATGAATGCACATGATTTCCATATGAACTGCATGAGAATTATGTTTTTTGCTCACACAAGACACATTAGTAAGATATCTTAAAGAAATTGATATTGTAATTATATACCTCTCCATAAATAGCTTAAAATACTTAAGACCCAGGGTGGGTGATCTGTCATTTTAGTATAAAGAATACACAACATAATTAAGATCAACACATTCTAATTATTTTACTGAATAAATTTTAAAAAATAACTGATCTACTCTTGCCCCAAATTATCTTGATAACAAAACAGAGGAAACTAAGGGAAAAAGTCTTGTGCCATAAAAACAAAACACTTCGTCTTGGGAATTCAAGTTGGAGATAATAAGAAACACACACAGAAAGTCATAATTTTCCATAGCAACAAATTAGTTATGGTACCATTCTAATAATTGTTTCTAAATACTTGAAAAAATAAACATACATTCATCTTAATGAACGTCATTTACTTTTTACCCATTTATTCAGCTTTGAACTGGATGTCCACTCTACAAAGGTAAGTAGGAATGTAAAACAATTACAGTGGGAAAAGGTAATATTGTAATGTTCTTCTTCAGTACCTCCTACCATATGAGTAGAATATACTGAGAAGCATACTTAGATTAATGAATAAATTTAGTATCGATGAACCTAAGAAAATATATTTAAGTCACCTGGCCTTATAATATTACAAATAAAGTATGGTGTAACAAAAGTATAGTGCTATATATATGCATATACATCATTTACTTGTTCATTTGAAAAATGGATAAAATTTTAAATAGATCAAAAAGTTAACAAAAATTTGCGATGTTCATGTATTAAAAACTTAGCAAGAGAAATCAAATGACCAAATCTACAAAGCTACTTGAAGATCTAAGATGTTACTTCTTCACAAATTGACAAAAATATATGAATTGAATCCTGTACATATAACAGAGCTGCATTTTTGTAACATGTACAAGTGTGTGTGGGTGGGTGTATGTGTATATGGGGTGTGTGGATGTGTGTGATGTGTCTCACAATGACAGGACAATCTTTAAAAAAAAAGTAAAGCACGGGGCTGGAGTAAAGGCTCCGTATTTAAGAGTACGACAGCTTTTGTAGAGCACACAGCCGCACAACTGCCTCTAGAATTTTTAATGCTCTCTTCTGGGGTCTACAGCTAAAACTTAAATAAAGAATGATGCTACCTATCTTGAAGAGTTATAAAAGTTTCTTTTTCCTTTTTTTCTTACAACTTTATTTTAAAGAAACAGAGATACATGTACAGATATTTAAAGGCATAAAACTATATGAATATATTTTTGTCAGTACTTGATTTTTTTAAAGGTTTGATAGCATGCATTGAAATCTTACTAGTTACAATAAGCATAAAGTACATGTAAAACAAAATGTAACATGAAAATAGTCAACGTTTTCATGGTGTGTATAGATTAAACATTATGGCTGGAACCAAATATAGAGACAATTAGATGCAAATAATTAAAAATACTTTAAATATGTTGATTGCTACAATACTTATACTTTTCTACACTAAGTCAATAATATAATCAAAAGAACAGGAGCATGTGTTCTTTTATGTAAAATATAGCTGAATAATGTTAACTAGAAATGATGGGAAAACTGAATTGTTCATTCATCAACCTACTGGAGATCACAGAGTAAATAGAATTCCAATGTAAACTCTAATATACAACTCTTCTTATAGGTACTCATTTCATGTTACCTCTAGGCAAATGAGGAGTAAATTTTGATTTCAGAAATTAAAGTTTTAATAAAAATGACAGGGCAGGGGAAATGGAGAGGAGCAAGTGCTTGACCTTGAAATGAACAAAGACTGGAAAGTAATAAACTTGAGACAACCTCCATGAATGAGAGGCCTGGTCTTTCTCTATGGTATCATTTGGATATTTTTGACACCTTCACTACAGAAGACTTGCTCTTACCCTTTATCTGAAAACTTATTTCACCCCCAACCTTCTGGTTTTCTGTGCATTGCCTTAGCTTTCTTTGCTGTTTTATGATATATTCAATCTATCATAATCACTTTCAAAGATTATATTAAGAACTGCTTTCACTTTATGTGCTCTACATTTCTTCAAGTTCAATGACAACTCCACAAAGGAAACCCAGAATCTGCAGAGGGGACTCCGTGGTTAAGAGTTTGTATTGTTCTCACAGACCTGAGCTTGGCAAATTCTTGACAGCTAGCTCACAACCACCTGTAGCCCCGGTACCTGGGAATCCAGTGTCATTCTAGTCTCTGATAGTTCTACACTCACACTGACATATCAATTCCTAAATACACATAATTAAAAATAAACATGAATTATATAAAATTGAAATCTGGTTAATCCATAACTCTGAAGTAATTTGCAATAGTTTTACAGGTCAGAAGTGAGCTATACATGGGATTTCCTTGTACGTAGATTCCTGCTTCACATATATTAGGTGTGATTAAAATATGGCTGCTTGCTGGGATTAAAACCATAGAACTGCTTTTATTGACTAACCTAATAGTATATTTTAATTTCAGTGTCATCAGAACTCAATGCCAATGATTATAATAAATATATGTATGTGTACACATGTTTAAATAAATAAATATATATATATATATATGCGTGTGTGTGTGTGTGCGTGTCTGTTAAAAACATGTACAAAAATATCTTTTTCCTCCAGGATATGTATTATATGTATAATATATATTACAATTTATATATTCATATTCTTTCTTCCTACCTATTATTTCATTCTATATATTTGTATAATAGAACACTTCCTTGCTCGTTTTAATAATAAAAATGTATGTATCTATGTATACATACTCAAATATGAAGTGAAATAATTTGTTTTCCTGGAAAGTTAGTAAAAGAGTACTTCCTATATTTTTGTCGAGGGTAGGATTCTTGATTTACAAACAAGCATGATTGATTAAAATATTTAAAATATTTGAATAATGCTCAATGTGCGTTTGCCAGTCTGTCCCGGTCTTTTAGACTCAAAACTTCAGCACACGTCAAATTAGCGGATGATCACTCATACACAGATAATTGTTACGACATAAGAGCCTAACAATTGAACATTAGTCAAGCCTACTGAGCAGAATGTGCATAGTTCATTACCTTCCAAATTTTGATTAGTGAATTAATACTAATGTCATAAAAACTCTCATATATTTGTTCGACTTCTTTAAATATTGTTTGTGCTCTGAATGAGGGAAAAAAACATGCCAGTACAATTAAGATATAAAAAATTTATACCAATAAAGTTAACTTGAAATTTGCAATTTTCTTATTGCAACGCAGAAAATAATGAAGGTTCGAAAAGGGCATAAAATTTTCATGAGGTCTAATATTAGTGAGAAAGTATGTACTTCTATATTTAAATGTATCATTCTTGCTGTCGTTATATGTAGCTAAAAGAGGAAAGTTTTGGCAGGCAGTTCTACGGTTTAGATTCCCCAAAGACCGTGTCTTGGACCCATATGGAGGTGTTGGAGCTACTTGGAAAGGAGGCCTTACTGGGACAACTTAAGTAATTGACTTGAGCCTTTTAATAGTCTCTCTCTCTCTCTCTCTCTCTCTCTCTCTCTCTCTCTCTCTCTCTCTCTCTCTCTCTCTCTCTCTCTCTCTCCTCTCTCTCTCTCATATCTGTGTGTGTTTGTGTGTGTGTGTGTGTGTGTGTGTGTGTGTGTGTTTGTGTGTTTGTGTGTTTGTGTGTGTGTGTGTGTGTGTGTTTGTGTGTGTGTGTGTGTACCTGTGTTGGTGTGTGAGGGTGTTCCTTTCTTTCTCTACTTCTTCACCAATATTCCTTTATGTTACTGAGCCTCAATTCAAGCCCCTAGGGCTAGGTCAAAGTACTGTGTATTGCAATGTCTAAAACCAGGAAGAAAGATAAAGCTTTCTTCTTGCAAGGAAGGTCATTTGTCACAGGACAGGAAAGCTGATGGGAATTTTTACACACCACAGGTTGTTAACACACACAACTAGTGTTCTGTCACTCCTCCACTATCTGTCTCCAAGAACACCAGAACAGACCAAACGCAGATTCCGTCCAAGTGTAGCTTGGTAAAACACTTGGCTTTTTTGAGGTTCTATTGGGAGTTCAGCTTCTCTGGTGTCTCTCTGACTTGCAACTGCTACTGTTTATACAACTTTAGGGAGGGGACTTGTAGGTTCCCAGTATACTTGTGGATCATGTGAGCCTCCTAAGCCTAAAGTGACATGAGTTCCTTTAGACCTTCCCCGGAGGAAGTGTTTCTCTTGGAAAAAAACTGCTACACATAGAAAGGTCCACAATCTTTCTCCTCATCCATTGTCATCTTGAACAGTAAGGATAAATTCAGTGCTATAACCTTGGCCTTAGAGTTCTCAAGTTAAATACTTGAAATATGGTTTTGAAAATTGCAGGAAATGTGTTGCATATGAGACCATAGATCTTATTTGAAATTGGTCAATGTTTCCAAACATTTTTATAATATTGATTGATACAAAAATCAATTTCCTGTAAGTTCTAAACCTTACTCTAACTTTTACCTCCTCAATTCAATAAGAATACATTAATCTTCACATGCTTCTTCATATTATGAAGCAAATGCTACTCTTTATTTTTCTGCCCCCCCCCCCCGCGAGACACTTACATTTAAAGTAATATAGCCAATTGTCTCTATTTTTTGCTCAGTGCTTGAATGAAATGTATTTTATATCTCAGTCACTGATATATTAAATTTACTAGCAATTTTTAAAATTAAAAATATTACTTTGTGTGTATTAAATAGCTGTATTAGACAAACATGTATATGTTCTTTTTCCCTTTAGGGTGACAGTTTCTAGAATTTCTTTTGTGTGTTATTCATTTATTAATCTATTTTCTGCTCACTAGTTTTTCAAATAACTGAGGTAGCATTTAACCCATCCAGTATCTAGAAGTCGACACAGACCCATATACTCATGGGACATTCTGAGCAAATCTTCTGAGGATAATCAGAATTATAAAAGAAGAAATCTTTTCTTGACAGACAGATCTACTATAGGTGAAATCAGATCGACAAGAGATTGCTTTTCCAGGAAACATGTATAAAAAATATTTTTTCTTAATGGAGGGAGATGAATTCTTGGTAATAACTAGGTCCAGTTGAGAATGAGACCTGGTCTTGCTGTTTTCAGTCATTGTAAACAAAAGGATCTTTAGGCATTTGAATGTCTTAGAATGGAAGCTTGAGGAATCTACAATATGAGACAACTTGGATGTAGCCTATGAAATAATCATTGAGTTTTATGTAGATTTCTGACCTTCAATTCTGTTGTCTTAATGTGATTAGAGATGTTTCTTCTATTATCCACATGTTAGTATTTTATTAGATTGAAATTCGTGGCTATGAATATTAAGTTTGACCCACTCATTTGAGAATGGAACTATTTTGTGCAGTTTTAATAACTAAAAGTCATGGAATGAATTGTTTAATCTCTCCATCACTGTACATATTTAGAATGCTGTACAGGATAGCTTCCCATGGGTAGACATCACAGGTACTCTCTGGGTAGAAATGGGCCTGTTTCTTATTGCCTTGTGTAAGGTTGCATAGTTATACAATGACACACCATGTCTGGATGATAAATTGAAGGTTTCAGTTGGGTCACAAAGATCAGAGTTTAAATTTCAGAGTCTGACCTATATGGAGGAATTAGTTCAGAGTTCTTTCAATTTCTGCGAGATTACATAAAAGGTTAAAATGAAGGCAGAAGTTAATTTCTATGTGACAGATTTCTTGGGGAAGACAGTGCCACCTATCCTAGAGTCTGTGGGGACTGGAGATAGTCAAGGGTGAAAGCAATCAGGAGATTAAACGAAGTGCATCAGAGTCACCACATATATGGTATTTGCTGTCTCCCAATTCACGGGACTGGGAACGGACCGCTTGGCTAGGGGTAAAACAAAAATAAACCAAAAATGGCAAGTTTCCTACTGATGTTAAATGTGCCCATATGCCTGTGTTCACAAGGCTTCTCAGAGAAAATACTGTTTATATGTTTTCCAGAGTAAGGTGTGCACCGGCAGAAAGAAAGGGGAGAAAGAGGAAGGGGAGGAAAGGCAGGAGGAAGAGGATGGCAGAGGAAGCAGAGAAAGGTTGATAATCAGACCTTCTGGAACAGTGAGTTTCTAACTTCCTCAGCAGTGAGATGTGTTTCTAGCCAGGAAGCCAAAGAATCAGGGCACCTCAGATTTCCAGTGAGATGCACTGTCTCAGACATTCACATGCATTTGCATTACAAGACAGAGGGCAGTGTAGAGTCTCCACAGAGGTCTTTACTCTGTATCCTGCTGTACAAGGAGAAATTAAATCCACTTTAAGATACCCTAGATGATGTAGATTTTTCTGCTTTCTTATACAACATTCCTTGACTCTAACAATTTCAGACATCCAGGAAGCAAAATGAGATGAAAAGAAGGGCAATGTGATGTTTGTTTGTGTGTTTTTTCTCAGCTCCTCACTGACATAGTTCTGGAGCAAGAAGGAACACAGTGCTAACCCCTTTGTATCCATATAGAACTTGAGCTTATCTAAATTTATACTTAAATTTTAATCGTTGGCATTTCCAGGAAAAAAAAGTTGTACATGTTCAGGAAGTTTAGAAAAACCAAAAATCTGCTCCTGTCTTCCCAAAGGGAAAAAAGTCTTCCCTTTGTGAGAAAGTTTGAAGAGACCATAAAAAGAGAAGAAAGAGGAAGAGAAAGGTTTTGATTATATGTGCTAAGTCTGTTATTCTGTGCATTTCAATCCTGCCTAATACAAAACATAACAAAGCAAGACTAAGCAGCACCAGGAACAAAATTACCATCTTAATCTCATACATGAAAAACAAAAAAGTTTAAGCAAAATACAGATTAATGACTGTCCCCTTAACTATTCTTTGGTGGAACGTTTTGTGGATAAAATCTAGTACTAACTGGTTTCTCTAGAAGACAGTACCAGTCAAATGAGCATCCTGTCTTTTAGAAACATCTGGGACTGTTCAGGTTGATTCTAAAGTTATTCTGGAGGCTGGCATCATCTTTCCCTGCCTTCCTAGCAGCCATCTTCCTTCCAGTGCTTAGAGAACTTGGGTATGTTTCTTCACTGATGTGGGGATACAAAGGCTTCCTCCTGCCTTGCTCAGAACGGATGAAGAAGAAGGTCAATAACTAAGTGGCTAAACTTTGTACACCCATAACTATCAGTGTAGATACCTTTAATGTTATACAATGTGTTCTAGTGATAATCGTAATTCTTCAACTCCTCTTATACCCACCCTCACTTTTGCTACTATTCCACCACTTTTGTATTATCTTTTTTTTAAATCTCCCTTTAAACGCATCAAGTTCAATTTGTGTTACCCATATATATATGCTCTTGGATGTGTGCTCCTTTACTTCATGTGGCTATTTTCCCAGGGAATATGCTTTGAAAGGAAACTGACTTTTCTTCTCCCAGTCTCTATTGCTGTCATTAGTTAGGGGTGGCACCTTGTGCCTACATCCCCTCTCCATGCTACTGGTCTCACTTGATACTGTGCCAGTCTTTGGTATGCTATCACACTTACAGAGTGCTCACATTGATATGTGCAACTGCCCTGTTGTATCTGAAGGACCCTCCTCCCTTGTAGGTATCATGACTTCTGGCTCATAGCATCTTTCGCCCTTCTTCAGCACTGATCTCTTAGTCTTAGGAGGATGGAATATTTAGCATCCTTATCCATCAAGGACAGGTATATAGAAAGTACTTTGAGATTTCATCTTACTCTTGTCAGAATGCCTGAAATTTAAAAACAAAAAGATGAAAACTGCCAGTGGGGATTTGGAGAAAGAAATTTTTATTCACTGATGGGGTAAGTAAAATCTAATGTAACTCATCAGTGAAGAAGGACATCCTCAAAAAGCTAGAAAAAGATAATGATCCAGATATCACTTTCCAGTGCTTTTCCAGTATCTATAGCATGATGTAGAGATACCTGTCAAAAAAAGTTCTTTGCTGTTCAATTCATACCAGTTAAGGAATGAGTGGAAATATTCATCTAAGTACCCATCAATTGATAAGTGCATAATGAAAACATAGTTTATTTACATGATGGAATATTAATCATCTCTAACTGATTCTTTGTTCATAATAGCAAAGAATTGGAGTCAACTTTATTGTCCAAAAAAACAGATGAATGGATAATGAAAATGTAGGGCATACACACACACACACACACACACACACACACACACACACACACACACACACACACAAACACACTCACCTAAGCTCTGAAGAAAAATGAAGCTAGATTCTTTACCAGAAATGTCAATTGACATAGACTTTATATTAACCAAGATCATATAGTCACAGAAAGGAATGAATCACATTCTGTCTCATATGCAGACTCTAACCTATACAATGAATATATGTCCACAAATGTCAATGTGGACATAGTATAACATGAAGAAAAAGGAAGAAGTTTTATAAGGAAAGCAACAGAACGCAGTAATCAATAAGGCCATACAGATAAATGTTATAATTTTCTGAGTTCTACCTCTGTCATGGATAGTTTTGGTGTTTGATTATGGTTCCGTATATAAATTTAATGTGAAGTTTACAGCTTCCATTTCAAATGCTAACTATGACTGTATTCAAGTTTATTAACTAGCATAGTCTTTCGGTATGGTTGATATTTATTTACAATGTTTTGAAATAATAACAAAATATGTTAATCCTGTGCTAATATCATCATCATCAACAACAACAAAAGAACAATGGGGGATAACAGAAAAAACCCACAAAATGTTGAAATTCTCACATAACAGTTTGGGTGCCAGAAATAATCATTCTGAGGATCCAGAAATGTGTCACATATTCTTTTCCTTTTGTAGATGTTAGGTTTGAATCTTCAGATATGCATATATGTATGCTTCATTTAAAATTCCCATGGAGCTTAAAAGTTAGTTAGGAACTGTCCTGCGCCCTACATCTCGCCAGCAAGAACGACATGTGGCAACAGGATTCTTCTGCGAACAACCTTTATTGTATAGTATTCTTGAGCAGGGGACCACATTAAGAAAAGTGCACTGCTTATAAATGCCCAGGAGACTCCTGTCACTACCTGATTGGTGTGACCTCCAGTATCTCATTAGCATGCCCCGAGAGCAGGCTGTGACATGTGTGGTACATGCGCACTATGTCCCTCCGGCTGGACAACAGTTCTGTTTGCTGAATCATTGGCAGGAAGCCGGCACCATCTTTGGGTGCAGCACAAAGGGCTTCCAACATCTCCCCCTTTTTTCTTAAATAAAAGATGGCCGATCAACCATAAGGCTCTTGTTGGACCTTTAGGGTTCAAGACCATGATCAGCAATAATTTTGGGTAAGGCCCCTTCCTGCGTGCAATGGGAATGAGCCCTGCAGGGTGCAAAGGCTGCCTATGTGTATGTAGGATACCCATTCCTGGAGCAATGCCTCGAAGGCTCAGGGTGCAGGGGCTATCCAGACACAGAACCATCACTTTTTCTTAAGCATACTAAGCCAAACAGAGGGAGAGGTGCCCATTTCGAGTGCAGCAAGAGCTTGCACTATGACCACTTTGTCACGTTGTTGTTGAGTACGGAGTTTGCACACCATCTAGAGCATAAACACAGTCCCTCCTCACAAAAGCATGCCAAAAACTACCTGATAAGGCAAAAGTTTTATTTTCCCCTAACCCTGCTATCTCAGTGTCTAAGGGCAAGTACAGTACATCAAAGGTTTTATTGGTGCCAAACAAAGGAGGAAATAGTTTTGCATTAAGGAGAATGGGCATCGGTTTTGGAAACACCGACAGAATCCCTCATCTCACTTCTGCTTGAATTGTCATCGTCATGTAGGACAGGCTCATCAGAAGCAGGTGGAACAGCATCTTGTTCTGGTAGCACTCGACGTGTTAGACGTTCTGGAATCCAAATCGGGCTTTCTTCTCCCTTTGAAAACACACAAATAGCTCCCCTGGATCATATTAAAATAGGATCTGGGCCTTTCCAATCACCAGTGAGGACATCTTTCCATTTTACTAACTCTTTAGGTGGAGCGGGCCATTGTCCATGGTGCTCGGCAGCTGAATGGCCATGAGCAACCAAACTTAAAAATTTTAAGGTAAGAAGTATAGTAGAAATGGCCATTTTGGGTGTAGGGGGCACCTCTTTAATTCCCCCTTTTTGTTTGTTTAAATAAACCTTTAGGGTACAATGAGCACGTTCAATGATGCCTTGACCCTGAAGATTATAAGGTAATCCTGTCAGGAGTGAAACTCCCATGTGATGGCAAAATTGCTTGAATTTTGCTGAAGTATAGGCAGGACCATTATCTGTTTTTAACACTTTAGGTATGCCCCACGCACTCCACGCTTCAAGACAAGGAGTAATAACATGAGAGGCCTTTTCTCCCGATAAAGGAGAAGCAAAAATGACTTCTGAACAGCTATCAATGAACACATGTAAAAGATATTGAGATAATTGTTTAGAATAATTTGCAGCTTTAGTAAAATTTTTATATTGAATACTGGTCACACATAATCCTGAGAACTTCCATTGGCAGCACAGCTGGGCAACCTGCCACAATATATCTATCTGTTCTTGAACCAGATCAATTCTCTAAGGTATTATTATTAACAGTTCCTATATTAGGAGAAAAGGTAAAGAGGCCCTTAACTGCCCAACGTACTCCCCGAGATTGACAGCCAATCCAAGGATGCAGGGCTGAATCTCTTCTTCCTGTACAGAAGGGTAACCATTTAAGTTTGGCTGGAATAGACAAATTACCCTTTGGCTGGGAAATAGGCCAGCGACTGGCAATCCAGGTGGCATTAGCCTCCCCAGGTTTTTTGTATAATTAGCAGTGACTCTATAAGTTCGGACTGACTCTGCCAACTCTTGCTTATGCTTGAGGGGGTGATCATCCTCGAACACGGGAAACATTTGCCTGAGGGCATGGCATGTCTCCAGTGAACAAAAGGAGAACTTGCACTTCCTCTCTGGATAAAGCGGAGGAGCAGCGGCTGCTTTAAGAGCTTTCGGTTTTGCTACAGGAGTCCTCCACCCTGGAAGATATTGCTCCGCATCTCATACCACTGCCTCCTCCTTTAGATCTTCCTTCTCAGACTCAAACAATTCATCCTCTAATTCCTTGTCTGCCAGCTCTAAAGCTTTTTCCTCTTTTAGCGGATACAAAGTATCCTCTCCGGGAAACTTGTACTTTATTTCCCGGGACTCAACTATTTTTTCTCTTGGCGGTCCTTCTGCCTTTCGGTTTTCTTTCACTTTAATTTTGTATTCCAATCCATTTCTGACATGTTTTGAACATGCCTCTCGGAGCCTACCTGTTTTAAGTTTTGTTCCTTGCGCGCTCCCTATTTCATTCCGCTCCATTTCTGACCCGCCCTCTTGGTGCTGCATGATAACTTTCTGTCTAACTAACTTCCACAGCAATATTGTTACAACAGTTACCAGGAATGCAAGCAATAACCCTTCTACTGCCTGAGAGAATCCAAAAAGGGACATGCCTCCGTTTTTGGCATGCTGTCTTGGCGCTCTGTAAATCCAAAGAGGGACATGTGTCTCGGAGCTTACTTATTTAATTTACCTTTTCACAGTTCTGAATCCACTTCAGCGGACTGAAGGGTCCCCTTGGTGCCAGTGATGTTTAAGGCTTCCCTCGGGCTGGACGACAGCTCTGTTAGCTGAATCATCGGCAGGAAGCTGGCGCCATCTTTGGGTGCAGCACAAACAGCTTCCAACAAGGCACCACGGTAGAAGAGTTTTAATGGGGGGGGGGGCGGCTGTCACAGAACTCAGTGGTGTAAAGTGTTAAGGGATTAGGAAAGGTTAAATTCGGGATAAAGATGAGCTGGTGGGACTGAGGAGTGAATATGGGGGAGATGAAAAAAGTGAAAAATTTTTGTAAAAAGTCATATGACAATCTACGACTAAATAACCTTCCTATAACTAGACAATTATATACAGTTACATATACATTTATATCACATATACATGTATATATACACATATAATATCTCCCAGCTGTCCTTTTTTAAAAGTGGAGATTCTAAAAAGATAATTTATTTCATATAAAGGTAAGTTTACCTATACTTATATATAACTAAATAGAACTAAAGTCCAATTTACGTATGAATTAATACATAAAATATATAATATATAACATATATGTTATAGCATATAACATATAATACATAACATATAGATATATTTATTATATATTATTTGTATATTAAATTGGAGTTATCCTCAAGGTAATATTACTACTAGACACAAAAAGCTAACAAATAATACATCCAGTGTTAGGAATCGGTTTTCCCTTTTGCAATTACTCGCCACTGAATTCCTTGAGCATTGTCTGTCACTGCCAGAACCACTGGTTATCTGCAAGAACTCAATGGTAAAACCCTATTTTCTGAGAACACTACATACTTGAGTCGCAGCACCTGATAAAATGAAGCAGGTACTGACTCTGATTCATCATCCCATACTAGTTAGCTTTCATAGGGACAGAAGTTGCTCTGCACACTGTAAGAGAAGGAAAGGAATCATCAGTCTTATCCAGCTATGAACCCTGAAAGCAGGAATGATTGACGGCTCAGGCAAGACGTGACCATTAGTGCAATAGTAGAATGAAAGCAGTAACCAACTGCTTTCTCATTAGATTAAGTCCAGCTCTACAAGGGGAATGAAGGGGGGGAGCAAAAAGAGTGAGAAACATACCTGTCCGCAGTATAAGGGCCAACAGCATGTGACTAGCTCAGCCACAGTGCTTAGAGGAGAACCTGTTGCTATAATTTCACTAAATGGACATAGTACTTAAACGATTTTGAGTGGCTTTTTCATTATAGGTTAATGCATTCCTTAACCCTCATCAGATAAGTATCTATTTACAGGTGATGCTGATAAACACACAGAACTGGTCAAGATTCCCAGAACAAAGGCTGTAACATGCTTAACCCTAAAAGGGGTATTTATATCACAGGGCTTTTCTTGCTATGATGTGCATTTATTTGGAGTGGATGGTTGTGATAAGCCCTAAGCTTTTAAGTACAATGTTCTCTTCTAATAATATTTAAAATATCAATGGCACATTTAACAACTATATTACTAAGGCCAACTAACTGCATTAAATATTTTTGTTAAAGAGGAAGACAAAGTACTTCGGTCGGACTCTGTTGCCTTGACAGTATTTGTTATTCTACAGACTGTGAAGAGACCAAAGCTCTCATATTAAATATTTTTTAATTAACAGAAAATAAAACGTTTACAGCAGAATTCCTGACACATTATAGACACTCAATAATATATTCAGAATAGTTAAACAAATTGCCAGTAATTTTATGACACAGCAGTTTTAAACAGGTTCAAAATCTGATTTTGCCATATCGAATTTATATAAACTGTGCATGCAAAATGACCAATACTTAAAATATTCTAACAGATGACATCGGCGCGTACAGGGCTAAGATCAAGTGATATATTCTAATGGTTTTACTGAACTTGGTTAAAATCAGCCCCATCATTTCAAGAGTCCCACCAGATTTTGTTTTAGCATGATCACTGTCTAGAGTATAATCACATTTACGCTCCCTTCCCAGATTCTTCTGCTACTTCTCAGTCCATCTAGGTGACCCAGGACTTTCATAGCCTTGGTGAGCATCTGCTTTCTCTCTCAGTGGATGGATCTGCATTAACGTTTTCTTCCCATTTGTTTACTTGCTTACTTAGTTATTTAACAATTCCTTTGTGTGCACTTGTGTGCACATTCCATGGAGTACATGTAACATGACTTGGTTCTTTCCTTCCACCTTTCCATGGATTCTATGGACCAAACTCTGGTAATCAGTTTGGGTGGCATTTCTGCCTGTTTCATCCCAGGTGCCCTTGTTTCCAAAGCAGGAGATTTTTTTAAAGTTAATTAATTCACTTCACATGGAGCTCAGAAAACAGCTCTCTATAGTTGATTCTTTCCGTTTCCTTTGTGGGATCTAGAACAGAACTTGAGTCCTCAGGCTCTATCCGCTAAGCCACCTTCCCCTACCCAAGTTTATGTTACTGGATGAATTGAGAATGAGAGGACGCACTGCACACAGCTTTTGGTTGTTGATAGTCAGCCTTGCTTCTTTCAGTCAGCACAATTCCTAGCCACCCAGCTGAGCAAACAGTTTGTTCTTTGTGTGCTTCAGGTAATAGCTACAAATCTATGCTCCAGTGGATTTTCTCATTCACTTACTGAGTGTCAGACTGATCTTTGGATTTGCGGCTAGCCTTGTCTACAGAGTGAGGTCCAGGCCAGCCAGGGCTACATAGAGAAAGCCTGCATTGAAAATTAATAATAAATAAATAAATAAATAAATAAATAAATAAATAAATACATAAATAAAGGCTTGCTTTTTTATATGTTTTAAGGACAGAGATTTTAGTGACTAACAAATTATTATAATAGTATCACCTCATTATACATTTCAATTTAGAATACACTCATTTCTTAAAAAAATTATTGGATATTCTCTGCATTTACATTTCAGATGTTAGCCCTATTTTCTGCACTCCCATTTCTCCTCCCCCTCCCATTGCCTCCATGAAGGTACTCCCTCTCCCAACCCCCTCCCACCTCAAGGACTTGGTGCTTTTCTTCCCATTTGTTTACTTGCTTACTTACTTATTTAACAATTCCTTTGTGCGCACTTGTGTGCACATTCCATGGAGTACATGTAACATGACTTGGTTCTTTCCTTCCACCTTTCCATGGGTTCTGTGGACCAAACTCTGGTAATCAGTTTGAATGGCATTTCTGCCTGTTTCATCCCAGGTGCCCTTGTTTCCAAAGCAGGAGATTTTTTTAAAGTTAATTAATTCACTTCACATGGAGCTCAACACTGGGAAAAGGAGCTTTCACTGGAACAAAGGTCTCTCTTCCCACTGATGTCAGAAAATGCTATCTTCTGTGGCATATGCACCTGAAGGCATGTTCTCACCATGCAAACTCTTTGGTGTTTTTGTCTCTGGGAGCTGTGGTGGGTTTGGTTAGTTGATCATTTTATTCTTCCTATGGGGTTGCAGACCCTTACAGCTCCTTTTGTCTTTTCTCTAGCTCCTTCATTGAGGTCCCATTGTTCAGTCTGATGGTTAGCTGTAAGCATCTTCCTCTGTATCAGTATGGCTCTGGCAGAGCCTCTGAGGGGGCAGCCATATCCCATTTCTGCCAGTAAGCACTACTTGGCATCAGCTTGTGCTTGAATTTAGTGCGTGCATATGGGGTTGATTCACAAATGAGGCAGTCTTTGGATAATCTTTTCTTTAATCCCTGCTTTTCTATTTGTGCCTGTATTTCCTCCCATGAGTGTTTTGTTCTCCATTCTAAGAAGAATTTAGGCATCTACCTTCTGGTCTTCCTTCTCTTTGAGCTTCATAGTTCTGTGAATTGTTTCTTGGATATTCCAAGCTTTTTTGAGCTAGTATCCACTTATCAGTGAGTATGTGCCGTGAGTGTTCTTTTGTGATTGGGTTACCTTACTCAAGATGATAGCTTCAAATTCCATCCATTTGTCTAGGAATTTCATGAAGTCATTGTTTTTAATAGCTGAGCAGTACTCCATGGTGTAAATGTACCACAATTTCTGTATCCATTCCTCTGTTGAATGACATCTGGCTTCTTTCCAGCTCTGGCTATTATAAATAAACCTGCTATGATCATGGTGGAACATGTGTTCCTGTTAGATGTTGGAGCTTCTTTTGGGTATATGCCCATTAGTGGTATAGCTGGGTTCTCAGGTAGTACTATGTCCAATTTTCTAAGGAACTGCCAGACTGATTTACAGGGTGATATCCAAGATACAATTAGCAGACTACATGAAGCTCAAGAAGAAGAATGACCAAAGTGTGGTTGCTCAGTCCTTAGAAGGGGCAACAAAAATATTTTCAGGAGGAAATAAAAAGACAAAATTTGGAGCAGAAACTGAAGGAAAGGCCATCCAGAGACTGTCCCACTTGTGGATCCAGCCCATCTACAGTCACCAAACCCAGACAATATTGTGGATGCCAAGAAGTGCTTGCTGATAGGAGCCTGATTGTCTCCTGAACGGCTCTGCCAGAGCCTGACAAATACAGAGGTGGATGCTTATCGCATCAATGGGAGAAGGCCTTGGTCCTTCCAAGGCTCAATGCCCCAGGGTAGGGGAATGTCAGGGCTGAGAGACAATTGGTGGGAACATATACACCTTCATAGAAGGAGGGGAGGTAGGGATTGAATAGGGGGTATTGGGAAAGAGGATAGCATTTGAAATGTAAATAAAATCTATCCAATAAAAAAAGAAAGAAAGATGATTTGAGGTTTTTTTTCTCACAGAACTTTTTCTGTATGGAGATCCATAAACTCTGATATATTTGTTGCTTTTTAATTTTACTAAGCTCAAACTATGTTTTCACTTTCTTTTTGATTTTTCCTTGATTTATGGATTATACCTGGCATGATACTAAATTTTCAAAATATTTTGCAAATACAGATCTTGTTGAAAAATTAATGTTAGCTTATTTCTTTGTGTCAGAATACCTTTGTATGCCCTGGACAGTTTTTTTTGTTTATTTGTTTGTTTTTTCTGTGAGACTTGTTTACAATTCGGGAGGATTGTGGAAGAAGAAAATTATTAGGTGTTCACAGCAGCCTGGAAGCCTGAGCCAGGATGAACTCTAGTTTGAGGCTAGTTTGAGTTACTTTGGGAGGTTTAATCAAAAAGAAAGACAATGTTAAAGAGAAGGAAGGAGTAGGAGGGAAAAATCGCAAGAAATGTTTACTATTTTTTATTGAGAACTGGGTATCTCTTATAACCTTCAAATAAATAAAATGTTTTCTTTAATTTTTAAAATTATACTTCTATTCCTATGTGAATGTATGTGTTTGTGCACACATGCTCATCAATATGTATAGTATGATATATGTGTAGAGATAAGAATTTAATGTGTAGGAGTCTTCCATTTGTTTTCCTTTGACCATCTATCTGATTCATGGGTTTTAGACTCGGGTATTGAGGTTTGGTAGCAAACATCCTAAAAAGAGCATTTGCTCCACTCCATATTTACTTGTTAGAATCATTAGACAATTTTAAAACAGTCTGAGTTTTTTTTTGTTTTTTTTTTTTTTTTCCTGAAAAAATACTCAGTGCTACATGAGCTGTTATGTGCTGCAGAATTGTTGTGGAACAGCCACCCACCATTTCAAACCCTAGATGCTCACCAAGGTTCATTCTTTCTGATGCTCTACTGTGGCTATTCCTCCAGCCTCGGGTAATCTTGCCCATAACCCTCGAGGCTGCCATGACAACAACCCAGAATGATCAAATTCACAAACAGGCTTTGTTCAATTGTCTTTCTTGTTATCTTCTGTTCTGTGACCTTGAATTAGATCACTTTCTATTGTTGTCGAATTTCCAAATTTCAGGAACTCATACAGAGGTTTTTGTTTGTTTTGTTTTAGGGTCTTTTTTTTTTTTTTTTTTTTTTTTTTTAGGTTGTTCTTCCTGTCCCATGGCAGAAAAAGTATAAGTACTTGGGTAAAACGGGTTATCCTGATTGTTCACCATATCTCACCAGTCACTTTAGGGTTACACAAAATCAAGAGTTTCAAAGGCTACCAATTTATTAAATGTCCTTTTTATGTCATCAAGAAAGTAGGCCTTGGTACTTTTAAGTATCTCAATAGAAAATAGACAGCTTTTCTCCTTGTTAAAACCTCCTTATTTTTAATCTCTACCAAAAATTTGTCAAATATTTTTAAAATGCTCAGTTTACATCCTGTTACCATTACAGCTCTGGATGTGTTATGATAAATCACAAATCTGCCATATGAGCTGATGCCTTTCCCCTGTGTATGTACTTGTCGTGTGCATTTTTGAATATAACATATTCATGTTAAAATAGTAAGTTAGTATACAAACTAAAAAGAAAACCTCTTTAAGTTAAAATTATGTTCATAGATAGACAGGAATGTTGCTGACAGCTATCAAATTTCCATGTGAACTGTGTGAGTTAATTGATAACCATATTGGAATGATTATATTTGAGATTGACATTGCTACAAATTTCTTTAACTCTATGATATTGATCCAAGATGGTCCATTTTGTTGTAACCCTATATAATATCAGGAATATCTACAGCATGTCTGTAATTGTAAACTCACAAAATTCCAAAAGCATTTTAACACCATATAAACAAGTATACCTTGTTCAAATTTTAGAAAAGAATTTTTTTCTTATCATAGTTACCAAACAAGAGACATGAACGTTCTAGTTTACCATAGTTTTCTGTGGTTGCAGCTATAAACCTTGGATGATGTTAAGCATCATCTTAATAGAATCTAAAATTGCCAGTGCAGTGGGTCTCCAGGCATCACTGTTGGAGGTTATTTTGGTTGTGGTCCTTGATGTGTGACATCTCCTGCTGTGTGTGAAACCATTCCACATCTGGGATCTTGGACTACACACGTGGAAAAAGGGAGCTGGACAACATCTTGCATTCATCAATCCCCATAATGTCTGTGGATGTAAATGAACAAGTTCTTCAATTTTCTGCCTCTGTGGCCACTCTGCAGTGATAGACAGAAATCTGGGAATCTGTCTCCAGATATAACCCCCTTCCCCTGATGTGCGTTTCTTAAGGTATCTCATTACACCAACAAGCAGAGAAACTGAGACATCATCCTGAACCCAATAAAAGTGTATCCTAGGCAAATGGATGGAACTTGAAGCTATCATCCTCGGTGATATAACCCAGTCACAACAAAAACCACTCATGGTATGCACTCACTGATAAGCAGACACTAGCCCAAATAGCTCAGAATACCCAAGAAACAATTCACAGAACTTATGAAGCTCAAAGAGAAAGAAGGCCAGAAGGTCAATGTCTCAGTCCTTAGAAGGGAGAACAAAACACTCCTGGGAGGGACAAATAGAAGAGCAGGGATTGGAGAAAAGATCATTCAGAGACTGCCTCACCTGGGGATCCATCCCATATGGAGCCACTAAACACACTATTGCTGATGTCAAGTAGTTCTTACAGGCAGGAGCATGATATGGATGCCTCTTCAGATGCTCTGCCAGAGGAGCTCTAATATAGAGGAGGATGCTTGCAGCTAACCATCAGACTGAATGCGAAGACCCCAATGAAGGAACTAGAGAAAGGACTGAAGGAGCTGAAAGGTTGTACAACAAAATGATCAACTAACCGTATTCACCATAGCTCCTAAGGACTAAAACACCAACCATGGCTCCAGGTGCATATGTGGCATAGGACAGCATTGTCTGGCATCAGTGGGAGGAGAGGCCTTTGGTCCAGTGAAGGCTCGTTTTCCCAGTGTAGGGAACGCGATTGTGCTGAGGTGGCAGAGGGTGGTTGGAAGGGGAGCATGTTCCTGGAGGCAATGAGAAGGGTTGGGGGATGGGATTGGGAGAAGGGGATAATGAAATGTAAATGCAGACAATATCCAATTTTAAAAAAGAGGAAAAGTGTATCTAGTGTTTCTTTTGTTACTAATTGTTTTGTTTGATTTGTGATGTGGTCTCATACTCTGGAGCTTAGATTGCCTCAAACTGAGTGACATCATCTCTCAGCCATCTAAGTGCTAAGTGCTAAGACCTCAACTTTCATAATCCCATGCCTGGTGTATAATATTGCATATAATTTCAATAAATCTCTACCTTCATATGCTTTAGGCCTTTACATGGTGCCTAATTTTATTTTTATATTGAGTAATTATTTTTTATCATCGTATGTCTTATAACAAGATTCGCCAACATCTAAATGGCAAAGAAGAGGAAAGGGGTGAAGAAAGGACCGGAAGGGGATTGAAAGGAAAGAGAGATATAGATAGGTATTGAAGTAATGGAGTGCTGCAATTCATATTAGCATGGGAAGAATGACTAAGCCCTTTGCCCTCTGTAATGCATGTCTGATGTCTATTTGGTATGAGCTACATCTAACCATTCTATGTTCTCTGTCATTTTCTTACTTTGCCTCTTAGGATAATTAAGTGACTTTATCAAAGTATATTACCTATTTAGTCACTAAAAGTCAAACCTCTATAGCAGATTTTTGCATCTCTTAGATGGATAAAACCTTTTTTTAAAGAATCCTATAAAATGAGCTCTATGATTACTTCAGATAGAAGTAATTTTGCTCTTTTACCATTCAGTACTAATACTGGGGATGAATTACACTGAAGCTCTCTTTCTTGGTCTGGAATTCTTTAATTCACTTTACTAATTATCTTTTTAAAAACCCATTATTCTATAGCTCCAGCATGAGCTATTGTTTACAATGATAGACTTCCTGCCTAGAAAGACCACCAACATTTTAAGTCTAAATATAAGCTATCTCTGACAATATATACTTCTAAGCTCTGAGATTTTGTATGTGCATGCATGTATATGTTCCCTTCCAGCCTGTAGGTGTTCTCCATTTTGACATCTATTAAACACTATTAATCTTTCCTTGTATAAACTAATAACTAATAACAAGAACACATGCTCCACCACGTTCATCACAGCCTTATGTATAATAGCTAGAAGCTGGAAAGAACCCAGATGTACTACAACAAAAGAAATGGATACAAAATATGTGATACATTTACACAATGGAGTTCTACTCAGCTATTAGAAACAATGACTTTATGAAATTTGTAGGCAAATTGATGAAACTAGTAATATCATCCTGAGTGAGGTAAGCAAGTCACAAAAATACACACATGGTATACACTCAATGGTATGTGGATATAAGCCCAAAAGCTTGGAATACCCAAGATAGAATCCACAGACCACATGAAGCTCAAGAAGTTAGAAGACAAAAGAAGTGATGCGTCAGTCCTTCTTAAAAGGGGAAACAAAATACTCACAGGAGGAAAAACAGAGGCAAAGTGTGGAGCAGAGAGTGAATGAAAGGCCACCCAGAGAAAGCCTCACCTGGGCATCCAGACTATCTATCTATCTATCTATCTATCTATCTATCTATCTATCTATCTATCTATCTATCTATAGTCATCAAATTCAGACAATATTGTGGATGCCAATAAGTGAATGCTGACAGGGGTCTGATATGGCTGTTTCCTGAGAGTCTCTGCCAGAGCATGATAAATAGAGAGTCGGATGCTCTCAACCAACCAGTGGACTGAGAACTGGGTCCCAAATGGACAAGTTAGAAAAAGCACTAAAGGAGCTGAAGGGGTTGGCAAACCCACAGGAATAACAACAATTTCAATCAACCAGAACCATCAGAGCTACCAGAGGCTAAACCACCAACCGAAGAGTACACAGGAAGGAACCCATGGCTCCAGCTGCATATATAGCAGAGGATGCCCTTATCAGAAATCAAGGCGAGGAGAGGCCCTTGGTCCTGTGAAGGATTAATACCTCAGTGTAGGGGAAAGCCAAAGTAGTGAGGTGGGAGGGAGTAGGTGGAGGGATGAACATTCTCATGGAGGCAGAGAGAAGGAGGATGGGAGAGGGGTATTCCAGAGGGGAATCCAAGAAAGGGTATAACATTTGAAATGTAAATAAAAATAGTCCAATAAAAATAATGATTGCATTAAAATATTGATGTTAATTTCTTATTTAATTGGAAATAATGTTTTTCATACAATATATTCTGATCATTTTGCCCTCTACCAGCTCTTCCCAAATTTACCCCTCACCTGTCCACCCTCCCAATATCATGTCATTAATCTACATCTCTTGAAAAGCAAAGAAAACAAAAATAAAAGACAAGACAGACACAAACCTCCCAGTAAGGCAGAAACCAAATGTAAAAGCAAAAGAACAATCAGACAAAACAAATAAGCAAACAAAAAACCAAGCTACAAATAAATCATCACCACCAGCAACAACAACAAAAGCCCAAACAAAGCAAAATAAAGCAAAGTGTCTCTAAATATAAATACCACTGAGTTCAATTTGTGTTAATCAACTCCTCCTGGGCAAGGGGCTGACAATGATGTGTGGCTCAAGTACCCAGTGATTGGAAACAACTAAGGTTTCCATCTCTAATCAGTGTCAGTTGCTGAGAGTTGCTGAGAGTTTCCACCATCCATCTCAGCATTGGGACTTGTGCAAGCCCCATGCATGCTTCCACAGTCTTCCTGCAGAATTTCTTAAAGACAGGGATGTTTTTTTAAATTTTATCTCAGCTATTGACTGACTTCAAGAACTTTTAATATCTTGTAGATGCATCAACACCTTAATAAAACATGTCTAGATGTATTACATATATTTATGTCTGTGTGCATATACACATACACACATGTACATATTTATGTATAAATACACATACGTACACACATATCTCTATAAAAAATTTCTATTTATATATATTGGGCTTTAGATATATATACTGTTCATGTCTATTTTCAAGTTTCCTTCCTACGGCAGAAAATGTTAGCATACTGTTTCTATTAATGCTCTTTTTATCATACTATAATGAAAGACACACATACTCATCCAAAACTATCTATCCATCTGTCTGCCTATCAATTAGTGTTTTTTTATTCTTTACTGCAAATAAAATCATCATTTGAGTCACCTTTAAGTGGGTGAAAACTGTAGCTTAGGCTGAAAAGTAGGGAGCAAATTTTAGCAAAAACATTATCTAAACTGTAAGCAAGATAAAGCACCTCCCAGGCAGTGTGTGCGTGTGTACTGAATATGGTTACTCATGTACATAGTATTTTACCATGATATCAAAAAGATTACATCTATACTTGCTTCATATTTTGGTAATTACTCCATTAGGAAGATAGAAAATATATTAATAAACTGAAATTTTATCTTACTCCTATCATTAAGTGCCACCAAAACAATGGCACAGATGTTTAACAGAAACTCTAACTTTATTGTGTACAATTTGAATATTTATGTGTGCTTATGTTTTGAACCGACAACCCTAAGGAAGACATTGGAATTTCAGTTTTAATGCATGGTCATTCTTTTACCAAAGTGGCTTTACTAAGCTGTTACTCTAGTCAACCCAAACATAAACCATGCAACCCTCACTTGGTCCCAATCCTTAATTTACTTTTCTAACCTAATGTAAAGTGTCTGTATGAAGCAAACAAAATTCATTGTCACATTTCAGTCAATGTACATAAATATATTTCCATATACTCATAGATTTACAGCCCAGACTTAAACCAGACTGGATTATTCAATCCTTGGTGCTGGAAGCACTTTTAAAATAGAAAAATAACAACTCTTGATAATGATTAATGACAGATGACATTTAGATCCTGAGATATAACCTGAGCTCTCTGACTCAAGTTGGTTTGTAACATTGGAAATAACTGATTTTTCTCCATTTCTATTCACATTCGTTTATTCCTGAAAATGCCCAAGACACTCTGTCTTCTATACTGATGAATACAATGCCAACTTTTTTCCCTCTGCTTTCTTCGGTGTCTTATAACCTACCTGCCAATCTTTAATTTCCTTAGTGTTTGAGATTAAACAAGCACTTGATTGAGGTCCATCATTTCATCTCTGATACTGCAGCTTAGCAAATAAGACTCTGTGCCCTTAAAAACAAATATGAGCCTCATATTTTGTCATGCCTCTGCTAATTTTACATCCTTTGAAAAAGTTACTTTAACCATTCCCTAATTAAAACTAAAAATTAATGACAGTTATCGATCATATGTGACATTATTTGTACTTATTATGATTACATTACTAAATAAATTTAATGTATGCATTACAAGAAATTTATGTGTATATAGGTAAAAACACAGGGTTGTTTTATTTGTGAAGACAATTTAAGTTAAAAACCTATGATACTTTGCAAATAGTGTAAAACGTTCTTTTATACAGCCCACGTACATAATGGTACAAACTCATTAGTTTGTTTATCTCTCTAGATTAAAATGGACCATATCTCAAGAGTATATACATGCCTATAGGGCGGGGTGAGAACAGAAACAATGTAATAGAAAACAGACATAAAGAAGACACTTTAGGATAATGATGACTTTGCTGAGGAAACATTTGCTGATGGAAGAATAGCAGGGTGCCAATGTAGGATTGTACCGCTTGCACAGGTCTCTCAAACAATGCTAAGCAGCAAAACACCGTGAAAAATTATAATTTTGTCACCTTGAGGCAAGAGACCTAGAACTGTGCATCCTGTTTATGGGGCATAACCTTTGTAAAATTGGAAAGACAGTCATGAGGACATTAAAATTTGGCTGAAAAGTGTTAAACGTTGTCAAGGACAACAGCATGAGAAAGGTGGAGAATAAAAGGCAAGAGTTAGCGTTCCATCCCTAGTTCCTTTCCTCTGCTTCTCAGTGTGTTCAAGAGGCAACTGTTGGAATCAATCTCATCTGAAGTATTCAGACGATTTGCTACTAGAATGCCAAAAACTGGGAGCACATAAAAGTTCATCTAGAATTCTAAATTGTTGAAGTAAATGCTAGAAGTGGAACTAATTTGTGTTGACAATACAGAAATAGGTCATTTTGAACACCAGGATATGTATGTGTGTGTGTGTGTGTGTGTCTGTGTGTGTGTGTGTGTATGTATGTGTGTGCTATTTTCCCAATCTTTAAGTTTGCCCTACAGAATTAAGTACAATGCAACCATGAATGGTCGAGAAAAAGATGGACTTAGAAATTAATATATAAACAATTCTACTTCAACAATCTCTCTGGTTTCTGCGCACTGTCTCCCTAACCATCTCCCTGGTCTAGGCACCATAGTCACTAACCTAGACAGTTCCTACTGCCTGGATCCTAAATCCCACAGTTCTGCTGTTCTTACATCCTACATTAAATAGTATCTCTCTGTACCTGTGGGTCTGCTCTCATTGGATTCCCATCCTCCTATGAGGATTTCAGAAGTAGTATCTATGTTCAGTACCCACGTGCTCAGACTTCCATGTGTTTGGCACATGTAAATTCATCTGTGGGAAATGGAGGCTTGAAATATGCCATCTGTCTTTCCTTCCACACTGGGCAGTGGTTTGATAAGGATTGTCTCTCCTTCTTAGTGTAATAGCTTCTGTCTCAAGCAGCACGTCTTTAACTGTAGTTATCCTCGGGATGCTAAAAGTTATTTCCCTGCCTCTCCAGGCTGTTTCTGTATTAAGGACTTTTAGAATCTCGTGTTGTATCTTGAAACCAGTAGCCAAGTCTCCCCATTAATTAATTTTAATTGCCATCTACATTCTGCTAGACCCCAACCAATACACATCTCGTTTCTACCGATCCACAACATTTAGAAATTATCGACATCTGCTCATTATATGTAGCGTTGAGCTTCATAAAGATAATTTCCTTCAAATTTGTCCTGCACTCTGGCCGTGCTGCTTTCTGGTCTAATTGTCCCCTGAGAGAAAGTAAAACATAAAGATGCCATTGATAAGAAATTTTGTTAAAGATATTATAAATCACCCTCTTCCCTCTCTTACCTGGCCACTAGGCTCCGTACCTCCCCAGTCTACCAACTGCTTACATGTCATACTTATCCGTTTCTACCTATGTACAGTCTGTGGTGCCTACCCCAGAGAAAACATAATCTGGTTTTCTGTTCTGATTTATTATACTTAAAGCAATGGTCTTCAGTAGCTGTCATTTTGAAGTGGAAATCATAACTGTGGTATTCACCATTATCCTATAAAATCCCCACTATGTACCCTTCTTTTCTTTTCTTTCTTTCTTTTTTTATTTTCTGTATGATTTTCATCATCTATTCTAGGGTAGTCTCCTCCTCCCAATTCTTGTCCCAGCCACCACATCCTAGGATTACAGGTATCCACTGTCACTCTCAGAATCAGGTCCTACAGCTTTCATCTGAGACACAGTTTCCAGGCCCAGCACCTTGCTACACTTTCTCTGCTTATGTGCTCCTCGGTCCTGGCGTGGCTTCCATTCTGAGTAGTCTGCTGTGTTAGGTTAAATGCAGATCCTTTGTATCTTCCCGCTTTCCTAATAAGACTCAGAGTCTCAAGAAGGATTTAGTATCTTATAACATTTTAATGGAGAGTTTATGTTTCATTTTCTGTTGTTAATTCGTTAATATTTATATTCTCATGTTATCATTTATATGTATTTTATCCCAATATTTTTTCTTCTGATAATAAGAAGGTACTATTTCCATTAGAACTGCTAAACATTTTTGTAAGTGGCATAACTGTGTACATGGTACTCCTGAGCACAGTACACTTGTGACTTAGACAATGCTCCACTGTTCACACACTAGAGTTGAGGATAGTCGCAGTGGGCTTTTACATTGCCATATATTCTTCCAAGAAGATACTAGCCAGTTAGGTCAATAGTTGATTCCCTCCTCTACAGTTGTAAAACTCAAGTTCAAATTTAACTCAGTGTGCTGGTATGAAGAACAGAGGGGAGGCAGAATTTCAGGTGTGATTAGATCATTGGGCTAAAAGCCATTTTCTAGGGACAGAGTTAATTACCACTACATAAAGTTATGCATTAACCAAATATTATAAAGGAATGACCAACTTTCTCAGCTTACCCTTGCTCTTTCCGAGATGTGGCTACTTGCTTTATGCCTTTTTAACATTATATGATTTATCACACGGATCCTGTCAGATGTTTTGGTCTGATCTTAACCTCTGGAACTATGAGATAATTTAACTATATTCATTTATAAATAATTAAGAATCAAGTCAAATGCAATAGCTGCAGATGATAGGAACCAGCCCGTCTAAGCTATGGTTGTCTTTGTCCTAATAATATCTAGACAATATAACAATGTGATAAAGGAAAAGTCTCTGGCTCTATTTTTGTCTATCCATTCTTTGCTAGTATTTAAAACAATTCTGGAATTTCTCCTTATTGCTCACCATTATTCTCAATCTTGTGGTTGTGGAAATGGGAATTTAAAACTGTAGTCAGAGCCTTTTCAGATGATCGTGCTAACACATGCCTAAATCACAGTATTCAGGAGACTAACCCAGGAGAAACACTATGAGTTCAAGGTCAGCCAGGACTACAAGGTTAGGACCTAAGACTTTGTTTCAGGGTCTCAAAGAAAAGAAAAGTTAGTGTTTTTCTAGAACTGCTTAGATTGTACTGATGTTATGTAATTATATTAATATGTTCTTTTAAAGCAAATTACATTCAATATTTAAGTATAAAATGTCTGTCCTTTAGAATTTGAAAACATAGAATGATGAAAATTTAAAAATCTGCAATAATTACATCATAATAATATTCCCACCATTTCTCTGTGCGTGTTTTAATATTCATCAAGATAATACAAAAGTTATACTTCCTATTCCTAAAATAATATCTCTTTATGCCTATAAAATAATACTTTATACTGTATCAGTTATATCTAATTCCCTGTAAGACAATTTTAATTTGAAAAGATTAATTTTGACAGCTAAATAATGAAATTCATGTAGCTTTTCACTCAGTAATTTCTAACACTGGATTCTATTGTGAATAATCTGACAAATTATTTCATACTGTATTTAAATAGTTGGTATCATAAACAAATTAATAGCATAGAGATGAAGAATTATATCTGACTGAAAAGAAAAAGTAGAAAATGGAAAGAAGCTTAAAAATAAAGATAATCAATGTTACCTTCTATTATAAAATTTTCTATTGTCCTAATTTTACTAAATAGCATTAGAAAACCCTATAGAATAATTTTATGTGCAAGACATTAAATTTTTGCCCTAAATGCACATGCTATGTTATTAGAAATTATTAGAAAGACCCAAGAAAGTAACTATTTTAGAACAAAAAAGCCTCTCATAGAGAGTAGAAACGAGAGAGTGGGGGTTCAACAGAAGATACGTAATTACAGAATCGACTGGGTTGCACTAACTTTAAAATTACACTTTATTTACTTATGCCGTGTATGCACATGTGTGTGTGTGTGTGTGTGTGTGTGTTTGTCAGAAAGCACCATACAGAAGTCAGTTCTCACCTTGTACAGTGAGGATCTCATGGTTCAAACTGAAATCATCAGGGTTGGATGAAATGACCTTATTCCATGAGCATCTCAGAGCTCTCGTGACTTTGTCACTTTCTTTTGACACACTGCACATTTTCTCCTCTTGTTTCTGTATTCACTTCTGTGCTATGTGACAACGCCAAGGTCACAGTCAACTAAATCCTGTGGCTATCTAGCATCACACCTAGCATGTTAGAATTTCTCAGTAAATGGTAACTATTGTTCACGTTCATTATAGACTTAATCCCATGAGAAAAATGAGTGAGACTATTTGTGCATCCATTATTATGATAATTCTAGTAAACATTACTGAGAATGATTAGCAAGTGGCTAGGCATAATGAGATAAAAGGCAGCCATTGGAACGAATCCCACAGAAGCAAAAAGCAGGAGTTACTTCCATGGGAAATTAAGGGATAAGAACATTGCTGACTTGAGCTGACCTTGTGCCTAAAAGAATACATCATGTTGATCCCCATTTAACAAATAGTGTAGCAATCTGAGCTGAAACTCTCAGAACTGTCAGGAAGTTCTTAAGAATATTCTCTTGCAGCTCTAGAATTATGTGAAAGATGTATTTTTAATTTATCCTGTTCTCATGCAATAAATCCCAACCACAGTTTCCATTCTCTCCAATTCTCTCAATCTCACCTCCCCTCTTCCCTAGATCCATGACTTCTCCATTTCTCTTCTGAAAGTATCAGGCCTCCTGGAGATATCAACCAAATATGGTATAATAAGATACAATAAGACTAAGCATAAAATCTTCATATGAGGCAGAGCTGGGGAAGGCAATCAAGTAGGAGAACAGATAGGAGTCAGAAGCACACCCACTTCCACTGTTAGGAGAGCTACAAAAAAACCAAGATAATAGCAATGGCACATATGCAGTGGACCTAGCAGAAACACACGTAGGTTCCACGACTGTTGTTCTAGTCTCTGTGAGTTCCTATGAGCTCAGTGGATCCTGTGGAGTGTGTATGTTTTTCATGTGTAGATGCAAGTGTATGTGTATTGGTTTGAATAAACAATGTGTCCCATAGGTTCATATATTTGAATGTTGGTTCTACTTGGTAGAGCTTTTTGGGAAGGATTTGAAAGAGTATCCTTGTTAGAGGAGTTTTGTGACCAGGGATAGGTTTTGAGACTTTAAAAAGCAATGCTATTTCCAGTTACCTCTTTCACTTTCTACGTTGTGTCTGTAGAGTAATTGTAAGGTCTCAGCTACTGCTCCAGTCCCATGTCTGCCTAACTACTGCCAAGCTCCTATCATGAGGGTGTTGGGTTCTAACCATCTAGGACATGGAAAGTGAGTAAGACACCATGGAAAAATTCTTTAAATTTAATTTAAAGGTAAATATATTTAGCTCATTTTAACATTATCAGGAATCACTCTCTTGAAAAAGAAAAACATATTTCATATTGTTTGAGATTGCCTGACCACAGCTACCTTAAATTCTAGATAACAGTAGGAATGTTAGAGAAGAGTCCCAACAAACATTTTTATTTGACAAAGGCAAGGTTCTATGCACATGGGAGATGAGATACGTTGCTTTGCATATGATATAAATAAATGAAGAGTAACTCTTCTCAGTATGAAAAACAAGTCTGGGAACTGGAAGTAATGGGAGGGACTCTCTGAAGAGGGCAGTTTCAAATTCTGAAAGAAAACAACTATGAAGTACACATTTTATTTCTTATAAACACTACCTTAAATATAAATTATATAAATATGCCATGCCAAAGATGTACCATGTAAATTTTAACTGGCAAAAGGATTCAACACATTGAGATTATAATGTCAATTTCTGCTCTAATTACTAAAGCAGAAGAGATGGTTCTGTGGTAAAAGACACACAACAAACAACAACAACCAAACACACAATTTTCTTTATCAACCCTAACCATGCTTGTAGCAAATATTAGACTTTCATGACACAAGAGCCAAATTTGGTAAAAACAAAATTTTAAATGTTGTATGATACTTCTCTGTAGAAAAAAAAAAAAAAAAAAAAAAAAAAAAAAAACTATGATTGTCTTTGTCAGGGTTTCTATTCCTGCACAAATATCATGACCAAGAAGCAAGTTGGGGAGGAAAGGGTTTATTCAGCTTACACTTCCACATTGCTGTTCATCAATAGAGGAAGTCAGGACTGGAACCCAAGCAGGTCAGGAAGCAGGAGCTGATGCAGAGGCCATGGAGGGATGTTGCTTACTGTCTTGCTTCCCCTGGCTACTCAGCCTGCTTTCTTATAAAACCCAGGTCTACCAGCCCAGGGATGGCACCACCCACAATGGGCTGGACCCTCCCCCTTTGATCACAAGATGAGAAAATGCCTTACAGCTGGATCTCATGGAGGCATTTCCGAAACCGAGGCCCCTTTCTCTGTGATAACTCCAGCTTCTGTCAAGGTGACACAAAACCAGCCAGTACAATGATCATCTCAGCTATGGACCCATTGATAGATGATAGAAAAAACTCCAGAGGTGTTTAAATTGATGAACCAATGAGCATCCTTATAGCTACTCATAGGAGCATGAGTAAGGAGGTACTTACAGGGGCTTTGAACAATTTATAAGTGACTATACCACTGAAGAAATTGTCTTTCCATCAGCAAGAGATAACTGCTTTCACATCTTCAAGTAGCTGCATGACCTCAGGAGTCTCTTCCCCTGTTCATCCTCTGGAAGGACAGGCCCATGAGAAACTTCTCCCCATGATTGCATGTTAATGAAGGTAGCCCAAGATAGTATGTCCTTAAATCTGCACCAGTCCAACTCTCCGCAATCACAAATATATAAATGAGTCAGTCAGCCTTGTGAAAAATCTCTAACATTAAGGTGACTTTTTCTGGGAACTTAGGCTTACAAAATAAAATTAGTTTTTAGAACAAATATCTCGGAAAGATTTAAAATATTGTGTGATCTGTATGACACCGGTTTCCCAGATCTCTATTACCAATGTATTTATGTACATGTATCTCAAAATTATTTTTACTGTTAACATTTTATTTCTGGAGGAGACTACCACAGTTATTTTAATTAGCTCTCGTTTGTCAAAAGTACAACATATCTTCCTTTGAAAAATATAGTTATGCTGAAAGAGTGTTCTTATTCATGTTTCTTACTCCTTGGAATAAAATCTAGAAATGACTATGTAAGAGAGCACACAAACTTTTTTTTTTCTTTTAAAGACATTATTTTATATTAAATTGTGTGTGTGTGTTTGTGTGTGCATGCGCACGCATGCACAAAATCCAGGATTGTGAATACAGGTACCTGCAGAGACCAAAAGAGGGAAGGTGATCCCTTCTTCTGGAGTTACAAGGTGATTTTAGAAACTAAATATGGGTGCTGGGAACCAATCTTCAGTTCTGTATATGAGCAATTGGTACTCTTAAATGCCATCTCTCAATGACTGATAATTTTCTTTTTATAATTTATTATTTTATTTAATTGCATTTCAAATGTTATCTCCCTTCTGAGTTTCACCTCCAGAAACCCCCATCATATTCCTCCTCCCACTACTACTTTGAGGGTGTTGCCCCTCCCACCTACCCACTCCTACCTCACTGCTCTAGCATCCCCCCTGAATGCTGGGGCATCAGGCCTCCACAGGACCAAAGGCCTACTTTCCCAGTGATGCCAGACAAGGCCATCTTCTGCTCCATAAGTATCTGGAGCCATGGGTCCCTCCATGTGTACTCTTTGGTTCATGATTTAGTCTCTGGGAGCTCTGGAGGGTCAGGATCTGAAAGAGTTTGCAACCCCATAGGAAAAACATAAACATCAACCAACCACATTCCCAGAGCTCCCAGGGATAGTATTCTTTTGATGGGAACAGCTACACTCTTCTTTAGAAAGGTGACCACCACGAAGGTAGCTTTTCTGGTGGGGTTTGTTTTATCTTACAAATCAGATATCACATCAAGAAATGGAGCCTGTTGTGTGGGAAAGCGGCCCTGTTCTCACATCACTCCTGTCAATGTCATAGTATAAAAGCAGTCAGTTCTGAAGCCTACCAGCAACAATCTTGTTCTCTCCTACCTGTGAAGTAGGAGCGTGGAGACAGTCATTCATGATATGCTAAACAGTGAATGCATTCTTAATTCTCTTTGCAAGCAAGTAGCGGTGTATTTGTTACAGATATTCATGCCCAAGGGAATGATACAGTTTCTTGAGTAAGTTTTGATTTTTAAATAGAAGGAGATTTGTCAGATAGCATTCGGCAAAGGGGGAACATAATGTGGTATTTGCTGGGTTTTTAAAAAGGCATAAAAATGCATCAGATAAATACATCAGGTAAATAATTCTCCCTTGGACATCATAGGTATTAATGTTTGACATTTAATTTTTGGAAATAGATAATAAAATAATTCACATATGTGATTCTTCATCAAGACCACAGTGGAGCCTGAGAGATGGCTCCAGGGACAAAGGCACTAGTGAGTAATAGCAAGGATCTGAGTTCTATCCCCAGCACCCTCCTAGTAGAAGAAAAAAAAAAAAAAAAAAAAAAAAAAAAAAAAAAAAAAAAAACTGGCTCTTGCAAGTTGTCTTCTGACTTTCAAATATGTAGTGGCACCGTGTAGGCCTGTGTGAACCATCCCATTCCACATCTCAAATAAAAAGAATAATCATGATAATTCGACTAGTCTTTCTGAAAGACAAAAGGATCCTTGGCCCATGAACTCTGTGTATGAAATTGATTCAATAGTGAGACCAGTTCATAACAGGCATAACCACTGCTGACACTTTCTTATGACTGGTGGCTGCTGGTGGCCACATCTACAGAGTCTCTTTCCTGCTTTCTTACAATGCATATGCACATTCCAGAGCATCACTGTCTAGGAGGCACATTCCAGAACATCACTGTCCAGGAGGCACATTCCAGGGCATCACTGTCTATGATTCACTCTGATGAACTCCCTTTGACCTGCTGAACTCCTCTCACTTTATCTAGATTTACAGACCAGAAGATGCTCCTATGGAATATATTACCTACCAACTTTAGCTGCAGTTCATCTAACAAACCACAGTATATCATTACAAAGAATGAGGAAAATTAAATATAAGCTTCTAAACTAATATTTGGTTGCAATTTTATACTTAACAACAAGATCATAGTCTTGGGGTTTGAGGGGGATAGGTATGATTTTTATCATTTACTCTATGTTCCTAGATTCCTCCTGGTTTCTGATTTTTTTTCAGAGCTGTTTTCTGGTTTCAGAAATCTGATAATCTCCTCCATTCTAAGGATGGCTATACCTCCATCTTGCTGCCATTTTGAGTCTTTTTTTTTCCATGAAAGTTTGTAAGAAACTGAGACCAGAGAGGTTGGTCTGAGACTGTGTCTCCTAGTAGCTTCAGAAGCTACATCCTTAAAGTAGCATCAGCATTACTGCTAAAATGTGATCTGAACAAGCATGGCACCAATAGACATGCCAGACGATCTAGGGAGAAGCCCTTAAGGCCTCAGCCCTGCAGACAAAACTATAGCAATGCTGAGGAATAGGAGTAGGAGAGGTGGTCTTCCCCAAAAATGAGCACCTCAACTTATTCCAGAGTTGAATGTGCACCCTTGGAAACATACATTCAGGTAATATAATATGGACTGAAGGGGTTATATTTAGAAATATATAACCTCTTCACACATACACACACACACACACACACACACACACACACACACACACACATGCATGAACTTGCAATTAGTATAAAAAGAGGGGTTATGACAGGAACATGTGGTCCTCTCAGATACTCTATCTATCTAATAACTGACTCAAAAAAAAATGCAGACATCCACAGATAAACAGTGGATGGAGCCCCTTATGGAAGAATAGGAGGAATGATTGTGGGCCCTGAAGGAAGTCGAGGGACACTAGGACATGTTAAAAGTTCATACAGTCCACCAGAAGACTAACAGAGTCAACCTGGACCCTTGAGCCTCAAAGAACATACATGGACTGTACCTAGGCCTCCCCACACATATGTAGCAGATGTGCAGCTTGGTCTTCACATGGGTCCTGAACAACTGGAATGGGTGCTGTCCCAAAAGCTGTTGCCTGTACATGGGATATGCTCTTTTATCTCCGCTCCCCTTTTTGGCCTCAGTGGGAGAGAAAGTGCCTAGACTTGCAGAGATTTGAAGTGCCAGGATAGGGGGATACTCGGGGGGGGGGGGGGCAGCCCAAATTCTCAGAGAGGAAGGAGATGGGGAGACAGAAAGATGGGATGGGGTAAGATTTGGGGGAGGGGGACAGTGAGTTGGATGTAAAGTGAATTAGTTAAAATGAAATAAAAAAATGAGGTCATAAATTTAAAGAAGAGTGGTATGTGAGATTTTAGAAGGAAAAAATGGGAGGGAGGAATGTGATTTTATTATAATTTCAAAAATTAAAAGAAAAAGTTAAGTGAGTAAAAAGACCACAAACTGTCGATGTACCAACAGTCATCTGCACTGTCATCTGGAGCCTGGTGTGTAGAACGCTCACCCATGTATACACAGATGAAGACAATGACTGTACTTCCTCCAAAACCCGCCAGTAGCCATATGCAATCCCAGTAGAGGCAACCTTAGCTGCTATGGGACCATCACTGCAAGGTTTGTATCATACTCAGAATATAGCACATCATTGTCCTTCTTTTCCTCCCAACACAACCACTTCATGGAAGTAATCACTTATTTCTCTTTGTATCATCTTTATTATAAATATATGGCCAATTTCTTGACTAACTAGCAAAAGGTAATTATTTTAATAACTAGTATTAAAAAAATAGGCAATGAAAAGTTTAGACCCCTCTTTTCTCAGCATACATGCTCTCCTTTGTAGCATATGCTCATATTATACCCATCGCTTGATTTTTAGGATTATTATTATTTATTGACTTTACAACCTTCCTCTCCTTCAAGTCCCTCCTGCCCTCCCTTCCCTTCCCACCCCATCCATGCTTCATCTCCTTTTCCTCAGGAAAGGGGAAGTCTCCCATGGATATCAACCAGCCCTGGAATATCAAGTGGAAGTAAGATTAGGTACATCTAATGTCTCCTTTTGCTCCATCAATCCTTACTCCTCCTCTTCCACAGGATTCTCCACATAATGTCTGGCTGTGGGTGGGTCTCTACATCTGTTTCTATCAGTTTCTTGCAAAGCATCACTGATGACAATTATACTAGACTCTGCAAGGACAGCTGAATATCATTAATACTGTCAGGGGATGGCTCCCTTGAATGAAATGGATCTCAAGTTGAGCTGGTCATTAGTGGGCCCCTCCCCGAAGTGAAAGTTTCTGGGGGTGTCTTGCTGAGGCAGACTGAAGTGGTGTTTTGCTGAGGCAAAACCTGTGGGAGCACGTGTAATTTTTGGACAGAGTATAAATAGAACTCAACAATGACATGGTGGGTGGGAGGTTTTAATAGTTAACTCTGCAACACTTCATTGGTATTGCATCTATGCTGATCTTCATTGAGAGAGGCACAGCAGAGAACTTCTGGTGTCCCAGATGGTCTAGTCACCCCCACTGACTTGGACCTATTCAGGGGAGGCCTGGCTGGTTCTGGTGGATTGTATCATAGCTGTTGATTTGGGTTTGGTTTTCTGACACTACTCAATTAGACTAAATGGTATTCTGAACAGAGATTGGAATCACCCCCAAAGAACTACTTCAAAACAGGTCCACGTCTTCTACAATTTACCATATTTTCTCCCCTACATTTAGACAGTGGACTAGAATGGAGGTTGAAGACTTTATTTAGAACCCTTATTAGAAGTAGGTTTTAAAAACATCTAAGCCTTAAATAGCAATCTAAGCCTACACCTCAAATTCTCCTTCTTTTACCCCTGCACCTCTGTAGGCAGGAAACACCAAGCCGGAGGTTTTATTGCTGGGTTGGCATCCTTATCCCTCCATTTGAAGTCTTGCCTACTTACAGGAGATGGCTGGCTCTGGATTCTTATCCCTCATTGCTAAGATTCTTGACAAGGTCACCCTCATAGATTCCTGGAAGTTTCTATTGTCCTGGGTTTCTAGCACATGCAGAGATGCTCTTTGACCCAGCAATCTCTTTCAGTACTCTCTCCCTCCATCCTCCCTGCACCTCATCCCTCCTGCCCCAATCCTCATCCCTCCCCCACCAAGTTCCCTCCCTCCATCCACCCCTATGATACCTAATTTATTTCCCATTGCAGTGAGATTGCCCTCTTGGTCCTTCCTTGTTACTTAGCTTCTTTGCTTTTGTGATTTGTAGCATGGGTATTCTGTGTTTTATGATTAATATCCACTTACTTTTATCCTAGTATAAGTCCACTGTGGTTCTTTATTGACTTAACAAATTACCTTCTGAAGAGAACCATTTGTGTTCCATGCCACGTGTGATGAAGAACCTCCTTCTGTTGCTTTTGAAGGAAACTTCACCAGTTTGCATAATTTACAAGGAAACTTTTCTTTTATCTTTTATCTTTTTCTTAGATTTTTTTTTTTTTTTTGTAATTACATTTCAGATGTTATCCCCTTTCCTCCAATCCTATTCCTCCTCCCCCTCCCATTGCTTCCATGAAGGTGTTCCCTCTCCCAAACACCCTCACACACCTTCAGCACCTAGGCATTCTTTTACACTAAGAAAATGAGCCTTCGCTGGACCAAAGGCCTCTCCTCCCATTGATGCCAAGAAGTGCCATCCTCTGTTACATATGCACCTGGAGCCATGGGTCTCTCCATGTGTGCTCAGTGGTTGGTGTTTTAGTCCCTAGGAACTGTGGAGGGTTTGGTTAGTTAATTATTTTGTTCTTCCCATTGGGTTGCAGACCCTTTCAGCTTTCAGTCTTTTTTCTAGCTCCTTCATGGGGGTCCCTGTGTACAGTCTTTCTTAATCATCATTTAAAAAACTGGATGCTTACAGGGTGTTTTGGTTGCTGAGTATAGGACTGCCCACTGCTGGCTGCTCTGAGCCAGGTCAGTTCTTTCCCTCTGAACTTTCTGTAAGAGCTTAGCTGCCACTAGAGAGTCCCCCACTATGTAGTGTCTCCCATAAAAGAAACCACTGATAAAGTTGGCCTACAACTAGAGTTAAAACATATATGTAACTTACTATTTAAACATAAACTTATTACCTGTAATAGAAATATCTTCTATTAATAAACAAGGGACTTTTTTTGTATGCATTCTTGAGTAATTATTTTTAAAATATTGGACTTTATCTGAAAATTTGCAGAATCCAATTCAAATTAACATTTAGCCTTCTTAAACTTGATAAATTTTATATACTAAAAATTATATTTATGGGATTCTACTGTTGAGCATGTTGCTCCAATTCTAGATCCATTTTTCTGTGTTTATTTGTTCCATTGTTGGTTTGCTGTTTGGAGACAGGGTTTCTCTGTCCAGCCTTACCTGTCCTAGAAATCACTTTGTAGAACAGGCTGGCCTCAAACTGATGGAGACTAAAGGTGACTGCCATCAGTGCCTCACCCACTCTATTTAATAAACACATGAAATCTAGAAAATACATACAAAACTTAATTAGACTAAATTGCCTAATAAACGTGTGGGACCTAAAAGAACAGAAAACAGAAGAATATACAATGGCCAGACTGCTCAGTGGTCAGGGGCTCTTGACCACGGGCCTGATGATGGCAGGAGAGAAATAGCTGTTGAGGTGTCTTTTTACCTTCTTTATACATCTCTACGTACACATGGCACTTGTATACCTACACAGGCCTACACACACACACACACATAACCAAATAAAGAAATGAATAAATAGTTTTCAAATTGGATATGATATTTTCAAAAATAACCCCAGACTTCTTGTTCAAATTGTTTATCATCATCACCATCAATCATTATCATTATGTTTGAAAATTATTGCACATTTCTGTGAGTACCAGAGAAAGTCAGACATTGCACCACTTGGAGTTAGAGTTACAAACCAACAAACAAACTAACTAACCTGGACAAAAACAAAACAAAAAAACACAAACAAACAAACAACCCAACAAACAAACAGCAACAACAAAAGAATAGGTGTGAGCTGCTCAACATGGGCGGTGGAACCCGGCACTGATCCTCTGCAAGAGCAGTACATGCAATAAACTGCTAAGACTCTCTCCAATACCTGTGGAGAGCATTTTTTGGCACCTCTGAACAGTTGATGGAGGAGTAATATTAATATTATCCCAGGACATCTTGGGGGCTGGCCAAGGCAGGAATCTAGCTTCCGTGCTATGCCCTGTAAGGGCTAGTATCAAACACATCTACATCTGAAGTTCAGGGCAGGGCTTTTAAGAATGTGGCGTATTTGAAGCTCCAGGCTGTATCCTTAGGAATGCAGCTCAGGGCAGGGCAGATTTCAGGATGTTGGCACAGCAGTGTCCATTTTTGTCTTGTTCACCTGACCTCCAGTAAGATGTTTGCAGGATCTTTGGTTGTTATCTCCCTTGCTCCCAGTCTCAGAACTGATGTTACCTTTTTGCATGTAATTAAAATGATTTAAAGGAGGACAGATCAAACCAAGCTTCACTTTGGCCATGAGGCTTAGGCTTCACGTTGGGCCAAAGTCATGCTGCAACTTTAACTAACTTGTCTTTCTTCTTTCAGTCCTCGCTCCAGCCCTGGGGGACCCCTGTTGTTTGCCTGAGCTGGTCTAATACCCCAATCCAATTTTTGCTTGAACTTCTCCAGAAGAAAGCTGAGGAACTGTTTAAGGAAGACAGGATGCCTGGAGGGAGGCATGTAAGGTTGGTTGATGAACCAGATTACTGAGTGAGAAAGGAAGGTTGGTAGAGAAAGGCCTGTGGAGATGAGTTTCTTATATCTGTGGCCACCAATGACATCTGAACTGACAGTGTGCAGAAAGCTATTGGAGAGGTAAAAGTGAATGGTGTGTAGACCTCAGTGTGCTCCAGGAGATAGGAACATACCAAGTAGGAGCAGCTGAGAGACCTTAACCATAAAACAAAGGCTTAGAATTTTTAAAGGGAAGAATGTCTCAGAAGTAGTTAAAAAAGAAAAACTGGCTCCTCTTAGTTCAAGAATAAGTATGATTGGAATACAGGAGAAAATAAAACAAAGGGAGCAATGGTGAGAAGGACAGAAGGGATAAAGGAGTGAAGACAAGGAGAGAAGGTGAGAGGCAAAAGGGGACAAGAATAAAGGCAAGACTCAGCTAAGTCAAACTACCTTAAACTTGTGTCCTTCTGCTAAGTCAAACTTCATCCCTCAAAAGGAAGACTGGAAAACTCTGACACTCAGAATACTCTGATACTGTATGTATAAAATGTACATACAGTATGAGGACAGAGATATTATGTCACTTAAGCCAGAGAAATATGGGGAAAATGATTTAATCATTATTGATAAACATAGAAAAAGCATCTTAGGAAAATACTAATGAACTGAATCTACCAATTATAAAAACAAAAAGACTCCACAATTGATTGAGATTCAGCTCAGAAAAGCACATGTGCCAACCATTGTCTCCACTTTAAGAATAGAAAACAGACAAGGAGTTTCCTTAACTACTTGTAATCAGCATTATACCCCAGCTTTCAGCAAGCGTAATGAGGCAATAAGAAGAATGGCTATGCAAACTCAAAAGGATTAATGTATGTATCGTTATTCCCAAATGGCATCATTATGTGCATAGATAACCATGAGGATTCTATATCAAAACTATTATAACCAGTCCATTAAGTATGATGTCAACTATAATACTTTAACAGTTTGAAGAAATTCTCTGGCATTTCTACTTTTTGAAATTTTATTCTTCTCTTCTTTTTTTCAAATAAGTTTGGAATTTTGGAACTGGCTATTTTGAACAAATAAAATTATTGAATAATTATATTCCAATGATACAATGGGTTACAATGCTTAATTTCTAAATGTTAAAGAAACGTTGAACTTCTAAGACTGTTGTCAACAGGATGGGACTTGTGACAGTTTCCAAAGTAATTCAAAAGCTAGGCGTGATGTCAACAATCAATGCTGCTGTAACTGTCTTTTAATAAGTAAAGATAAATGAGCCCCCATAGCCTTTCCACACATGTGAATATTAGCCTAAAATATCTAACAACCCTGAAATAAAAAAGACGAGGATCTTTGAAGAAATGTTCATGAAAACCAGCATGAATCCAAGATTTTTTTTTAAAGAAAGAAACCCCCAAAGCATTAATCATAAAACAAAAAATTGATAAAGAGGGATTTAACAAAATCAATATTTTTCCTTTTTGAAAGACATTTCTCAAAAGCAGAAAGTCAAGTAAAATATACGGCAAAAGAAACCAATCTATATCTGAAGAACAGACTGTCTATATATGTATATAATAATAGATTCAATATATATGGATATACATAATATGCACATAGATGGATAGATAGATAGATAGATAGATAGATAGATAGAGAGATAGATAGATAGATAGATAGATAGATAGATAGACAGATAGATAATACATTCTTCCACCTTTTAAGGGTACAAATAACAAGAATTAAAAAGAAATAGAAAAACTCTTTGTTTAAATACTTGACAGAAATGATCAAGGAATACATCTAAAAAGTCCCAAAATTTTAAAACTTCTATAGGATTCAAAATTGCATTTAAAATGAACACACCCAAGAGTAGGGTCAACATTTTAAAACAAAACACCAGATGTTGGCAAGGTAACAGAACACATGAAGTATTATCTATAGATGATGAAAATGAAAAATGGTACAATAAATATATCGAGCAATTTTGTAGTTTTTCTTAAACATTAAAGTTGAATGGAGACCAGATACATAACTGAGCAATTTCAAAAGGAAACAAATTAAACCCAGCAGCCAGATAGCACATATCTACCAAGAGAATAGCACATGGGTGTTTTTATTCAAATATCAATAATTGCAAACAAACAATGCTCATCAACAGGAGGACAAAACCGTACTCTGTGGTGTATTTCCACAGTAGATCACTTTTTGAGAATGTAAGGCAGTGTGGAGTATGGAAGAGTCATTATGATGAGTTAACATAGTCAAGTCAAGTCTAGGGTGCACGTTTCTATTTGTATAGAATTCAATAATAGATTAAACTAATTCATATTGGCAGAAAGTAGATCAATGGCTGTCTGGGACAGAGGATGGACATGAAATTGACTATAAAGGGAAAGAATATTTTGTGGTAATGGAAATTATCTTTATTTTCATATTAGATGAGTGTGGGTGCATTTATTAAAGTTGATACTTCAAAGTGGATTCATTTTGTTACATTTAAATTATTTCATAATAAGTCCAATAGATTTACACACAAGGAATGAGTGCCTGCATAGCCAACAGTAAGGTAAAATTTTACATATGATTGTTCTTTTCCCTCCATTACAGGCAACTCCGAGTTCTTGTTTCCATGCAGGTGAACTTAATTTTCTGTTTACTTTATATAACATTTATACATCCTGCCTATTAGGAAATGACTACATAAAACCTTATGTGAGACCATATATCAATATGTTTTAGGCCTACATATTTTTGAAAGATGAAATTTAACCTTAGCAATCTAGCATTTATCTTGGAACATGTTCAATGTCCTATTCCTTTCACCTCGTAATTTCTAAATATCTTCTAGCTATTTTAGCAATTGTCAGCCTCCTTACACGCCAATTTTCAGTATTTATAAAAATGGCTTTATTCATTCTCAAGGCTCTACTTCTCCCTTCTCACTGGAGTTCAGTGACCCCTCGGGAGCATGGGTGATGTGCAGATGGGTGATGTGCAGATGGGTGATGTGCAGATGGGTGATGTGCAGATGGGTGATGTGCAGGGGAGATGCTTTACAAGTACTCCTGCACTGCGCTTTGTCAGATGGCCACCAGTTCTCATAACAGCAATTTATAAGATCCTTTATGACCTTACCAAAACTTGCTCACTACTTACTTATCAAACCTCTCATTCTTTCACCGATTAGTTTGCTGTGCCTTTAAGCACTAGACTACTTCTGCCTTCTCCCATACTTCAACTCTTCATATTTTATCCTTCAGCTGTGTTAGATTCCTTTAAAAGGTTGGAGTGTGAACTATACATCTTGGGAATGCTGCTAATTACTGTCTGCTACACTTTTCCTTCTATAACCTTTCAAATGTTTTGTTTTACTTCTTCTGGTTGATGTCTAATGAGCATCCAAGATTCACCCAATGATATTGCAGGAGTTAGAAAAAGAACTGGAGGAGGTGAAGGGTTTAGACACACCACAGGAAGAACAGCAATATCAATCTACAATAACCCCCAGAGTTCCCAGAGACTAAACCACCTATGAAAGAGGATACATGGAGGGACCCATGGTCCCAGCACCATATATAGAAGAGTATAGCCTTGTCAGGTATCGAGGAGAAGAGAGTTCCTTGGCCCTGTGAAGACTCAATATGCCAGTATAGGGAAATGCTAGGGCAGGGATACAGGAGGGAGTGGATGGGTAAGAGAATACTCTCGTAGAGCCAAGTAGAGGGGGTATGTGATAGAGAGATTCCAAAGGAGAAACTGGGAAAGTGGACAATATTTGAAATGAAAGTAAAAAAATAGCCAATTAAAAAATGTTTTGTTATTAAAGATATTCCCACTTGTAGGCTAGTAGTATAGAAATGCAATGTTCGTGGTGTTTTCTGAGACCAGTTTAGTTTGGATCATCTGAGCTTTTCATAACATCTGGGATATAAAGCCTGGAGTTCAGAATGGTTTTGCAGATTCTTTCACCCTAGTATGTATATCTGTTTTTGCACTGTTATAACATGGGCTTATATACTAGATAATCTATCAAAGAATATGCATTTCTAATAGTGCAAGAGGCTGGGAATCCTCAGGTCAAGATGTTGGTGTTCCTTTTTGTAGGATGATTGTGATACTTCATCCCAGGGCATATAGGAGGGCAGAAGAGTTAGGTGAACAGAGATTAACAGAGGGCAGAGTAACTTTTGTAAGATGCCCATTATCCCTGTAACTGATGGACTTCTGTGAGAGGAGCGTTAGTCCATTCATAAGGCACAGCCCTCATGCCCCAATCAACTGGACCACTGGGGATCACCATCATAACACTTGAAGACTGAGTTATTAGTTCACCACAGAATTAAAATCATGAATTTTGCTGCATACAAATGGTCACATACTGACCCATAACGAATAATTTCTTATATTCTCAAGAATATTTCATTCAGACATTATCTTTAAAGGAGACTGCCTACTGGCAAATTGATTGGGAATTTAAATTAGTAATAACGTATTACCTGTATCCTGGCTTCAGATTTTCTGGTACTTGAAAAACTTATATTTTGAGTAAACTACTTTGTAGGCTGGTAGTGTATAATTGGTGATGTTTCCACTCTAATTTTTCTAAGTGAGAAGGTAACTCCTTAATTCAAATGCAAACTCCTAAAGTGTAGCTATGGGATAACTCGATGAAAGGACAGACGCACTGTTCATCTGTGAGGTAAAACAAAACCAAGTCTAAGCCCTGATGCTGTGAGAGACCCAAGTAGGGTGAAGCTGGATGTACTGAAACATCTTACATCTGATCTGCTGTTGTTGGTGGCTCTGTTCTTCGCAAGGCACATGAAGCCCACATACACTTTCTGGCTGGCTATATCATTCCCCACAAACACTGCAAATTAGACACTTGCTATGACATTCTTTTGTTTTTAAAGTAAAGTATGGGTTTTGTATTTTGCTCTTTTTTTCTTGACTCACAGTATTCTTCATTTAAAGTGTTTCAAAGATGAAGGGTTGAGAATAATGTTTAGTTTTAAGAAGTCCTAGGCAATTATAATATAAACTTTGGAGAGAGTTATCCATCCTCACCTTTCATCCTCATGTTCTGAGTTGAGGGTGGATAAAATGAAGAGTAAAACACATCTACCAAAATCTAGCTTTATTTTAAAACTTGCTGCTTGAATGGGCCATCTGACTTTGGCAATGACAACTAAAGGTTTCCTGTAAACTCCTATCATCTTCATCAAGGCAGGTTTCACAATTAGAAAATAAATGAATAAAAAGTTCCAAACAGCTATCAGTCGATCTTGTTTGCAAGTTCATCTCTATTGAGTAGTGAGCAGATCTCTTTTCCTGTCAATTGCCTTTTGTAACCCAAAAAAGAAAGTGTCTGACTGCCAAGGTGGAGAATCTCTTTACATTCGATTCTCAGTATCCACGGGGCTCTGGGACTTGAGACTATCAAATTAGTGTCAATTTGAGGCATCTCTGAGAGAGAAAAGGAAAAAGAAAAAAAAAAAAACCCTGAAGATTACCTGACTTAGTCTTCTGTGTGGTCTATTGCTAACATCCAATCATAGTGGCTGTCAGTCACAGAGAAGGGCATCGTATCGCAATGACTGGGTATCTCTTTAATTATAGAAATAAATAAGTCCATCTCCCCTAGCTCTCCTCTTAACAGCAGCAGCTCATGAAATGGAAGCTTTGAATTTAAAGCAAGGCATAGCAGAAGCTGCAGCAGTTTCTCCTGTTTCTTTTCTGATTGTCTGACCAGAATATTTCCTTACAGACAGAGGAAGTGGGTGAGGGCTGGAAGCATTTTTCCTCAGCTTCAGTAGCAGTGTGCTGCATCCGCTCCCCCTTCTCTGACTTTGTGCAGGTGAATGGCTCTAGAAACTGATGATCTTTTCTTAAAAAGACATAGATGGCTCTTCCAATTCTCCCCAACAATAAAAACATTTAGAGTTTGGGTGATCACAGAACCAGCAAGCATGGGATGGTATTCTCTTTGAATGACAGAAACATTTATTCCTCGTGTTGAGCATTCTAAAAATGATTTAGTGAAGATTCAGAGGGGCACAAATGTAGAAGAGTTAGACTCAAGAAGACTTTGTGAACTATAATGTTTTCTAGGAGCCTATGAATTCATTAACTGTATTTTTCACTATAAAATGTTGCTATTAGTAAACATTAATGTTATTGATATATTAAGAATTTACTGTTACGTCCTTGCCATACTATGCACAAAATTGTGAAGACTATAAAGGTCACTAATATACTCATTTTATTTAGAAATATCAGTGATCAATAATGCAAAATAAAATAGTGCTGGTCATATAGAGAGGCAGGCATAATTAAAATGTCCTCCTGAAGTTTAGAAACATGAGAAACAAGTATCTCTATATAAATAGTGAAAGAATTCACTGATGTGGCATTTACACAGCCCATTTAGAGGTCAAGCATAGTTTATATAGGTAAAAATATTGGTGTGTTCATCTTAAGACTAGAGCAATAATAGGAAATGCTTCTATAAAAAAGCAAATGGGCGTGTTGTAGAGGACCAGAGAGCTGTTTGTCACAGGGTTGAGCGTGAACAACTGGAGAACTTTGAACACTGAAGTTGGGAATTTGGGAGACTTTTAGTCTCCTTAAGTAAATGAAACCCATTGTTAATGTGGTGACAGAGAAGAAATGTCATTACTAGGGGGGTTTAAATATGATATATGCACTGCTGTGCTTTCCAAAAGACAATGATGTGGGCTGGCAGGATAGTTCACTCAGTAAAGTGTTTGTTTTGTGAGCAACATAGGAAACTAAGTTTGATTCCCAGAACCCATGTGATAGAGAAGGGCAAGGAAACATGTATATGTAACCCCAGATTTGGGGAGGCAGAGATCTAGGAATAACTGGCTAGCCAGCCTAGCCGACTTAAAAGAGTTTCAGGTCAGAGATGCCAGGAACTCTTTGCCCTCGACACACATGCAGACATATACTTCCATGCTGTAAAAGTAGCTTTTTATTTTCTTAGACATAATAGTCTTGGAGGCTTACTGCAGAATATGCAAACTCCAGCTCCTTCTGAACTCTTGCAGGCTGGTTCAACTCAGCTCTTCTGGATCAAGATGGCTTCTCTCTGCTTCTCACTAAACTGCTCTGCTTCACCTCAAAAGGACTGTGTCAATCTGTTCTAATCTTCTGGCTCATTCTCATTCTCTGGCTCCTTCTTTCAGCACCCGCAACCTTTTCTATAAACTAAGTCAAACTGCCTCCTCTGTCTGTCTGTCTGTCGCCCCCCCCCCCTTCTCTGTGTGTGATGTCTTCTATTTCCTATGCTGTTCTTATGAGTTGGTCTATAAGTTAGTTTCATATCACATCCTTCTCTGATTCATCACCTTATCTGCCCCTTAACTACCCATCACTTTCAAAGAATGCAGCTTCCTTCTACAAACCAAACTTCCTAATATGTTCCTTAAATGTCTGCAAAAAATCTGACAGGAACGTACAAAGCAGGATTTGAGGAATAATTTGTTGTTTAATCATGACACAAAGAAACCAGCTAGGGACAAGAGTAATAGAAACTCCCACTACCCTACTGCCCAACTCTGAGTTCATCACATTAGTACATTACTTAAAGCACATTCTACACAGGTAAGTGCCTCTGCTTCAGATGGTGGCAAATCCAGCTCAGCAGTGAACATACCATTGATTTTACAGGCTCAGACCACTCTATTCCGCACCCTTTTCTAACACTCAAATCCTAAATCCAATCAATACTGACATCACATAGTAATGCCTCTGACCTTTTTTTGTTAACAGAGACCTTCCACACTAACAACTCCGTGTTTCCTGAGGAATAAGCATTTTTTCCTAAAATGATTCATTAATAACTTCAATATTTTATACACTTTACTGCTACTATTGTAGTCAAATGGATTTTAAACTCACTTTTCACAGTAGACAGCCAAGAAATTAAAAAAATACTTCCTCATGCCCTGTGCACCTCATGTTATTCTAGGTAAAATTTGTCTTTTTCTAACTTAGCAAAATAAATGACTACAAGTCAGGTAAATATTTTGGATACAAATGTTTGTTTCTGTACATGCATTGAGTAGTAAAGAGGAACATGGAAGAATGTATATTAAGTGATACTTTATTACATTATTTTTTCAACCGATTTGGTATAATTTAGGGAATGCATGAGTATTCCCCCAAAGGCTTCATTCTTTTTAATTAAAGACATTTAGTGTTTGTGTCTACAGCACATGGGCTTTTGTTCTAATAAATGCTGAACTGATAATATGTAAAGCTCCTGGAATCTGGGGGGATTATGTAGAAACTGTCATTCAGGCAGAATATTTTACCTAAACTCTGAGAGATTTAAAAAGTTGTAGAGTGACAGGAAGTTTAATATTTTTATTATGATGTGGCTCTTCTCTGGTTATTTCTTTTATTTATTATTCAAAAGATTTCCATAGCAATTCCTCTAAGTTAGCTAAAACAAATGACTCTGTCACCATTTACATGAATGAAAACGAACAAAAGAAAAACTGTGCATTGATTAATACCTTCTTAATATTCTGATGATGATAATATGGAGCTATATCCATAAAGTCAAAGCTTCCAAGAAAAATTAAGACCATGTCAAAAATAGGTTATGGACCACTAAATTTCACAAGAAACCTGTTACCCATGTAAAGTTGTTCCTTAAATGTAGCATTTCACTATTGAAACTGGTCAAAATGTTCCAAAGAGGAGTAATAATTCTTCTTGTGTGCGCTACGGTAACAATGAAAATCAGATGATCTAGGGCAATACTTAGTTATACTTTGATTGAAGAAAAGAACACCAAGGATCCAGCTGAATGAACACCTTAATCTGACAGTCACTAGCCAGAGGTGGGACTCTGGATATTTGCAGGATTAATACAAATATAGAAATGAGCAATATGAAGATGGATTTTGAAGTGCTGCAATCTATGTTTGAAAGCCCAACACTCAATGCCCTCACTAAATTTCTAAACACCTATAGCTATGAAGTGTAATGCTATATAAAAGAGGGAGGGGAACAGTCAAAGATGTGAGTTAAATGTGAAGGGAGACAGGGAGTCAACAGGAGTAACAGTAAACATACTTTTTAAAGTTGGATAAATCAATCACTGTAGTTGTTTCCAGAACTTTAAATAATGTTATGTTATCATAAAGTGAGGATGATCCCACTAGTCACCAGAGAGCAACTAAAAGACCATTGCCAGGATTAACTACCTCATTAGACCTATTGACCACTGGGGCCCTACATGCTGAAAACTTACAGAATTGATCTTACATAAGTTCCAGAATTTAACAGTAATACTCTGTTTCTGAAGACACAACTTTAATCTGGGCCACACACCTTAGAAGCCTACCTAAGGAAAAACATGCAAGGAGCTTTTGCTCTTTACCTGCCCATTCACACCTTGCTAAAAATTTCACTCCATCAGCCTACATCTTTGGGATTCCAGCATTTATGAAAGATCTCAGCTGAGAAATTCATAAACTGAGCAACTTTTGTATGCTTGGGATTTCCATTCATAGCCAGCCATTGTGGGATTAGCTGTAGGACAGCCTTAAGAAGTCATCCTAATATATTTTCTTACATATTTTTATTTATATATTTGTATATAAAACATATAGGTATATAAACAATATATAATACATTTATATAATATATATAATTTACACATTCTCTTTCTACCTATCTATCTTCTATCTATCTATCTATCTTCTATCTTCTGTCTATCGCCTATCTATCTATCTATCTATCTATCTATCTATCTTCTATCTATCTATCTATCTATCTATCTATCTATCTATCTATCTATCTATCTATCTAATCTATCTATCTACCTATCTATCTATCTATCTATCTATCTAGAGAAAGAGAGGGAGCCTATAACTTCCAATTCCAATTCTAAGAGAACCCTGGGCAATACAGCAGAGATGGTGAGACCAGGCTATGTTATACCACCAAGTCACTGATCTTTTCTTCATCCATTTTCCCATTGGAAAAATGCTCGTGGTAATTTTCAATACAAAGTTTCCATGTCTTAAAATACTTTGCTTTGGCAAATGTTCCTGTGTTCTCATTAATTTTAGGAAGAATTGACTTCTGAAGACCACTTAGTTCAGACGGATTATTTTGAAAGGTGTACTTTGTACAAGAATGAAGAATATTTGGTCCATCATTTGAAAACAAAGTGACTTTATGCTTAATCTCTGTATTATAGCTATTTTTAATGTTTTTAAAGATAAGGTCTATGATGTAGTTCTAGGTACCCTGGAATGCGCCTTGTAGACTATGCTTGCTCCAGCCCACAGAGATCTACCTGCTTCTGCTTCTCAGGTGTTCATATTAAAGGCACCACCACCCTCAGTTAGAAAATTCTGTCAAGTCCTGTAACACCTTACTTCTAGCTAACTTTCCTAACATTCTCACATGTTTTATAAGAACCTTGGTGTTCCCATATGCTTTCTTTTGGCCATATCCTATTTCTAACAATGATTTATTTATAAAGACCTCCTTTAAAGTTACTAAAAAGTTGGAGGCTTCATTATGTAACACAATAAAATAAATATCTACTAGAAGAGAACTTTCAACCTTCTCCTCCCCTAGGGTAATTTTCTCATTCTCACTTATAATAGCATAACACATTAAACTATAGACAAATAATACTTTTGTTATTATAATAAAAACTATGAGACAATATACATTTTATAATTGAATAGATGGTAACAATAAATTAGCTATTCTCTGATGTAATATTGTATTCCCTTAGCGATGAACACAGATTTTATTATCAATTACATATAACTTTACTAAGCTACACTTATTCAGCTCATGGCTCTGGAACTATTCATTTCATCTTTCTTTAAGTACCTGATATAACAATTTTTAAAAATTACCGACAATTAAGACCTTGTGGAAATACTATAGTGTTTTTCAACCTTCCTAATGCTACGACCCTTTGAGACAGTTCTACGTGTTATGGTGACCCCCCCAACCATAAAATTATTCTCATTGCTACTTCATAACTGTAATTTTCCTATGGTTATGAATCAGAATGAAAATATCTGATATGCAGGATTTCTGTTATCTGACTCCTGTGAAAGGGTTAGTTGAACCCCAAAGGGGTCACAACCCACAGTTCATGCAGTATTTGTAATTTTGCTCTTTATTTGATAAGATGTGTTTGTGTTATGGTCTGCTTTTACATAAAATATTATTCTCTCCCACACTGTGTGTATGTGTGTGTGTATGTGTGTGTGTGTGTGTATATATATGTATGTGTGTATGTGTTTGTGTGTGTATGTGTATATTTGTGTGTGTATATGTGGGTATGTGTGTATATGTGTGTGTATATGTATGTGTGTATGTGTGTGTATATGTATGTGTATATATGTATGTATATGTGTATGTGTAATGTGTGTGTATGTATGTGGGTGTATGTGTGTTTGTGTTATTGTATATATAGACATCATATATCTTTGAGAATTATTGTTCTCCTTCCAACATGTAAGTCCTAAATAGAGAACTTACATTATCAGGCTCAGGAATAGATTACTTTACTTCCTGAGTTATCTCCTGATACTCATTTTATCAATGTACGAGTAAATTTTAAATGAATTTACACATTTTCACATATTTTCTTCTGGTGTTATTGTGTTGATAATAAAATATTCAAGATATAGACTTAAATCAGTCTATGTTATTAAACAGACAGGTTTGAGTCTTGGCCTCATGCTAATCTTATAGCAGAGGTTATTGAACAGAAAACTTGATATTTAGTAGTTTTTCTTTTTTAATCTTTACTTCCATGGAGTTCCATGCATAATGTTTCATATGAATTAAAGCACATAGAAAAAAATACACAAAACCATACCAATATTTTTATTTTCTTATCTAAAGTATATACATGTTATGAAATGAAATGAAACTATAAAAATTGGATAAAAAAAAACCCAGATGATAAACTATTCTTTCTTTTCTTGGAAATAGAACTTGAAATAAGATATATTAAAACATTATGAGTTAAATATATCCATAGGCTATGAATAGATTTTTAGTTTACACTCAATGTTTCAGTCCTCTGGTAGTAAATAGCAACCGAATCTCCATGAAGTATCTGGAATTGATATGTTCATTTGGACTGCTCTAAAAATTAATAAAAATTGGAATCATACAATAGAATTAAAAATACTATAGACAAGGTAGATTCCAAATCAAGCAATATTTTTCGGCACTCTGATACATAAAATGTTCAGGAGGCTGGTGAGGGCCAGATTCCTGCTTGTAAGGAGGGTTCCCTTTACTATGTCTTCTTGTGATAAAATGCAGATAAGAATCCTTAAAACACTTTTTTCAAAGATCTCGATGGAACTGAGGAAGGTTCTACTAACAACCGACATATTACCTCACCAAAACTTCAAGCTACTTCTAAAGGTCATTATGTTTAGAGTTAGAACTCAAACATATAAAATTTGTAAAACCACAACTATTCAGTTTATTTTTAGTGAGATTAAAGCAGCTAAACAAACAGTGATCAGGTGCTTGGGGGGTAGGTTTAGTAATATTTACCACCTTCCAGAAGGTTCATTCTACCAACAGTACTTGAGAAAAAAATAACAGATCTCCCATTAATAAAATACAAACTAATTATAGTTATTATAAGAACACTAGAAAATATAGAAAGTAATGGAACCACATGGAGGAAAGAACTTGAAGCTTTCTAGTCATAGGTCGCCCTATGTGACATTAGAGCTGGGATGAAAAATAGAAAAGAAGAGCAAACACTAAAAAAACACATCCCACAACAGGAAAGTAACAGGATTCCAACGTGGAAAGCTTTGGGGTTCTTCAAGATATAAAAAAGGAGCTCAGAAGCATCATTGTAGTAAAATGAACAACTTGGATAGGAACTTATGGGGGTAAGAAAAAGATGAAGAAGTTGAGAAGAAGTCAGATTGGGCAGAGCTATAACCAAAGGAGTTTGGATTTTGTCTAAGTACAATGAGAAAGCTGGGAATCTGATTTATGTTTTATAAAGATGACTCTGGCTACTCTGTTGAGAATATATTGAAAAGGCCAAGTATGCATACCCAGGGACACACCACACGCCCCACTTGCTGCCTCCAGAGCGCTGTGAGAAATGGAAAAGGCATCTTCAGCCAAGTTCCTGTCATGTGGTGACACAGAAGCTGGTGACCTAATATGAGGCCCCCAAGGATCTTTGATCACCAGATGGCAGAGAGACCACCTTCTCTCTCTATGCAGCCTGCTTGGTCTCTGCACAGCAGCTGCCCAGAGCCCATAACAGCATGTAGAGCTGAACAAAGAATGGGACCTAGAGAGGTCTGCCAGTTTCCCATACTCCAGGGACAATGATTTAAATGTGACCATTTCCATAAAGAAGACAGAGCTTCATATTCGATGTGCAAGAGCAAGACAGCCATTTCAACAGTATTCTTGATGTGAAACAGATGGACTTCAGAAACTAAATCACACACACACACACACACACACACACACACACACACACTAGAAATGCCATGCAACTGTTAGTTCAACTCCTTTTTATAATTTATATTTGTTATGTTTATTAAGTACCAGGTTCCATTTATGCAGGAATATTTCTTATGAAGGACTACACCTCCTTGAAATCCGTTGATCACTAAAAACGAAAACCAATGGATCAATTGTGATAATCTTTACCTCCCCGCAGCATTCTTTAATTAGCCCACTAAGGATTTCAGAGCTAGAGCTTTTTGTCACGTTAAGCTGTCTTCCTATGTGTAACCAATTAGATAGCAAATATTGCAATGAATTGAGCATTTAGAAAGCAAGTTATTGGCATGCTGAATTAACGTGAGTGAGTGACAGTTACAGAATCATAATTAGTGCAGGGATTCTTATCCATCCTTGTGAAGGACATAGTGGTCAAGCATAAGAGAAAAATATCATGGGCAGAAGTAAGGAAAAGGTATGGCAATATAATTACTGAAAAGAATGTTTACTTTCTATTATGTAAATTGAGAATCATGTGAATGTAATATTAGATTTGGCTCAATGTTTATTGTAAAAAACATGCAAGTGTTCAGTCTGTAAAACCTACTCACTTTAAATGGATGCCAAAAAAAGAGCCCATAGCCTTTTTGCTGGAGATTTGATAGTCATGATTTTGCCAGTTTTGGGGTGAGGGAAGTACCCTGTGTATTTTTATAGGGGAGCCATAGAATAGGCAAGAAGTAAACTGTGACAAACTCTGAAGAATCTCAATTTCATCTGCAAGTTTTCTCACCATCACAGTTGACATATCCCTTTGCTGTCTGAGAGTAGTGCAGGAACTGGTACACATTCAAAAGGCCAGGATACAACTTAAAATAGGTTACAACTTTGTGTCTCAAACCAAGCAAATAAAAATCACTAAACTTAGCACTTCCAGGGTTGAACATGGGAGGATTTCGGCTTATTTCCTGAAGGAGTTTTAGATCATATTGTTGTTTGCAGCAAACCTTTCAAACATAGTGTAAATAACTCCAGAGAGAGCAGCTATGAAAAGGAAAAAGAAGTCTAAGTCACTGGTTGTGAATGATCTTTCCTGAAAAAGGTAAAGCTGTTGGTGTTGGAGTGAAAGATTGCTATGTTACCCTGCTCTACAACCAGCTTTGCTTACAGAAGCGTTTATGGATATTAATAATTAACATTGACTGAAGTCCAGCAATACTCTGGGCAATGGCCACAACACTGAGGTACCTTTGGACCTGATCCAACTGGACGATTTCCAATTATACAAATTGGAAATAAAATTTTACTAGTATTTTAAACTAAGGATGATTGGAGGGAAAAGGAATAATTAAAACATACTGCTTTCTGACAAAGTCCTGTTGAATTCTCATTGGCTCTTAAACCTTTTAAGTTCTTAGAAGAAAATCGATCATATTTCTAATTTTGAAGTGAATATTAGCTGCATATACTAAAATAGTTATTTGAAGTTAATAAGAATATATAGATTGTGTAATCAAAGTTGTAAACTGATCAACTACACAAATCTATTCTATATGATTATTTATTATTAATTATGTTATTAACACAACAAACACTAAAATTATATTCTCAAATTTTTATTATTAATTTTAATTCAAATAATAAGTGTAACTTACAGAAATAAATTCTACAGCAAGCAGTAACCCACGCTCTTTTTATGTTACACTGATTTTGGTTCAAATATTCTTTCTAGAAGCAAGTTCCTTATTCTTTGTACAGTGTTTCTTCTATCTCCTTGTTGTTGAAAAAGAATTGATTTTCTATCCTTTTTTTTTCCAATTTGCTTCTCTAATTGATATAGCCATGCTAGAGAATAATCCATTAATACGCATGGCTGTTGTTTTAAGGGAAGTAGTTCTGCGGAAGCATTAAACAGACCAACAGAACAGAGTATTTTATTTATTTATAATTATCCTGAAAAAATAGATGGCATGAATCAGGATAGCGGATGTTTCATGGTAGGCTCCTGATGCTTGTGAGTTTCCTTTATAGGCTCTGCATTTTAGTATTTTCCTGGCACACAATCTCTCCAAGTGTTGCAAGTAAGAAGCAATCTTTTTTTTTTTTTTTTTTTTTTTTAATTTGTAAGGATAGATTTGTGGATTTTATTTGGGGATTTTTTGTTTGTTTGTTTAGCTGGCTTGTTCTAGTTTCTCCCAGTGTAGATGAGGCTGGCCTGCAATTAAGACTCTTTTTACTGTTCCTGACCAAAGTACCAAATTTACAAGCATACCCCACCATACCTTGTATTTTTCACATTTCCACTTTTGCAATATTTAAATCCCAGCCATCTTTTAAACAACTTACTGTTTGATTCCTTGTATACTTTTGAGAACTTTTTCCTTCTCAGAGTTAAACCGTTAAGGACAGAGATGATGCCTTATACACTTGAGTTTCTTTTGACTTCTAACAGAAATGAAGCAAGGTAAAAAGGTTGGCTGACTTAGCGTGTTTCTACAAAGACTGGTTGCAGCGTTCCTGAGGAGAGCTCCTTTTTACAACCTTTACTATCTACCTACAAGCTTAGTTTATGAAGAGGTACTAACCAGTGGGATGCACAAGTTAAACAGAAAGTGATTATAAAAAGAATACAGAATACCTCCTTCTAAATTATATACTTCCATGAAATAAACCCATTTCAAAACACAAATATTCACCTTGCTTGTCTTAGTCAGAGTTTCTATTCCTGCACAAACATCATGACCAAGAAGCAAGTTGGGCATGAAGAGGTTTATTCAACTTACACTTCCATATCACTGTTCATCACCAGAGGAAGTCAGGACTGGAACTCAAGCAGGTCAGGAAGTGGGAGCTGATGCAGAGGCCATGGAGGGATGTTACTTACTGACTTGCTTCCCCTGGCTTCTCAGCCTGCTTTCTTATAGAACCCAGGTCTACCAGCCCAGGGATGGCACCACTGAAAATGGGCTGGGCCCTCCCCCCTTGATCACTAGTTGAAAAAATGCCTTACAGCTGGATCTCATGGAGGCATTTCCACAGCTGATGCTCTTTTCTCTGTGATAACTCCAGCTCATGTCAAGTAGACACAAAACAAGCCAGTACAGAATTAACACTTAAAAATATGAACAGCTAATTACAGAATCATTATATAGAATGGTATGGAGCCACAAGTGCAAAAAATAAAAAGCATATATGTACATTACCCTAAGGAAATGTCACTGAAACAATGATATTTTGTCTTCTGATTGTTTTTGATGTATCTCCATGTTCAGTTGCACCTATTTGAAGTTATACTATGCACTCAATCTTGTCACAGGCCTCTTAGCTAAAAGCATTTTGCATGTAGTTAAATATCCTTTATGATATGTGTGTGTATATCACCCACACACCACACACACAGGTGCACACACACACACACACACTCACACACACACACACACACACACACACACACACACACACACACACAGGGAGAGAGAAAGAGAGAGAGGAAGAGGGAGGGAAAGAGAAGGGAAGGGAAGGGAGTATGCAAAGATAAATCTAATTTTGTAAATTTATTCCCCTATGACAATGACAACATATTGGTTGCCGATTTCTTTTGAAAATAATAGCATATGTTTAATATCTTTCAGCCAACATTAACACATCACCTGCCCGTGGTCAGGCACTGTGCTAGAGTACACAGATGAAACACATACGTTCTCTTCCTTAACTATTCATAGTTCTGTGACCATAGAGTGATTTGTGTAAAAAATGAGGTAAACTTTCCAAAAGCACCCAGCTGTGGCATCAATTTCAGATAAGAAATAAGATGACAATAAAGACACTGTCATAGACAAATAATGTAAAATATTTTCTGGAGTACTGTAGCATACCCCATATGTGCTACAATGATTTAAATAATGAAGTGGTATCTATATTATACTTGTTTGAATTGATCTACTAGAAGATACTAATATTAAAGTTAGTATTTAGCAGCCTATTTATGCATCAATAAAATAATATTGAGATTTTTCTGTAAGGACACAAAATAGATTATAAATAAAATTTGAAATATTAAGTGTTATACAAAACAACAAAGAGCATACTTTGCTATGGCTAAAGTATCAAATGATTATGACTAGTTAATCTATCAGCCACCTCATCTATTATTAAGATTTTCCATTTATTTTCTAATTTCTTTTAATTTTCGGTATTTCTATGGTCAGAAGACCATATCGCTATATTTACAGTTGATGACACAAACACCACTGTGATATCTGGAATCATGGTTAACTTTTCATTTACCATATTTAAACTTGAAAATAATATAGTGTCCTGCAAATATTCATGATCTGTCCATCTATTATTTCATATGGTTGCACTAGCATCATCTCTTTAAAATATTCTCAGAATGTCCCCAGTAATTTATTGTTTTTATTGTTCCGGTGTCATGACAAGGATTCCCTTACGTTTAGCTATACTTTTGGTATTTCTTGCCCTAGAATTGGTAATAGTTTCACTGCCGTATCGATTTCTTCTAATAGTGCCGCAGAGATGAGTGTCAGTTTTCATTTTGTTGAACTAAGGTGAAGAACTGCATTGTCAGACTAGTCTGAAACAATGACAATAATTTGATGATTGTCTTCAAAGAGAAGAGCTTGAGGAATAAAAACAAAAATGTGGGTATTAGTGTCTCTCTGATCCATGTTAAATCAACCAATTTAGGGATTTTTGTACTACTGTCTTTTCTGATAACTATTTTTATGTCTAAGTGTTGCAAACTAACTCTATTATTTCAGTATGTGGAATGTTTCTTTACAGCATCAATGAGCCAAAGGGCAATCCAGTCTTTGAGTATTTATTTTTAAGGTTAGTTTGGCTTTTTTAAAGTTTTCAATTATAGGTTTAACTCAATAAAGTTAAGTCCTTACTTCTAGACACGTGGGTGCTTGATAAAGAATGAATTCAAGTTATATTGAACTCGAATATTTAATATTCTAGTAGCTGCTGTTAAAGCTTATATGCCATAATCTAGCCTTGGACTGGAATATGAAGGACAGAATTTATGTGTAGACAATTTAAAACATGGCTCTTTATTCCTCTTGAAAGTCATGGAACAGTTGCTTTACAAAAACAACAACAACAACAACAATAAACATTGCTTCATTTTCAAAATGATCTTTTTTCAAAAGTCTGTTCCTCTGAAAAACAAAGAATCCTTAAATTGTGCCAAATTGATATTGTCCAGGGAAATATTAAGACATTAAATCTAGAAGTAAGTTTTTAAAAACCAAACTTAAAATATCTAGAATGAGAAATATTTAGAGTTCTTTCAATTTCGCATAACGTGAGCCATCCTTTTCCTTCCATTACATAATGAGTGTCATTAACACAATTATAAAATGTATACTGTAGTTATACTAGTTTTTGGCCATTAGGTTACTAATAAAAATATCCTTTTCATAAACATATGTATTAGATACCCTGTATTTACATTTGAGATGATATCCCTCTACCCCTCCCCACTCCCATCACCCCTTCATTAAGATTTAAGATTTTGGTTTTAAGATTTTGAGGATACATCAGTCCTTCTTAGAAGGGGAAACAAAATAGTCACAGGAGGTAGAGCGTGGGAAGGATTTGGGAGGAAGAGAAGACGAAGAGAGGATCAGGTATAGGAGAAGACAGAGATGATATACAGAGGGTCAGGAAATTGAGCAGAGGTCTGTAGCAATGGGGGATGGGGAACTTACCAGAAAGTCACAGGTTCCAGGAAATCAAGAGGCTTCCAGGACACAATGGGGATGACATTAGCTGAAATATCCAAGGGAGGGAAGAACCAGTAGAGACTATATCCAGAGCCTAAGCAAGGCCCCCATTGGAGGATGCAGCTAGCTACACATCTCCAAATTTTTAACCCAGAATTACTCCTGTCTAAAGGAAATACAGGGATAAAATGTGAAACAGAGACTGAAGGAAAGGCCATACAGAGACTGCCCAACCTAGGGATTCATCCCATGTGCAAAAAAACAAATCCAGACACTATTGCTGATGCCAAGAAGTGCCTGCTGACAGGAGCCTGTTATAGCTGTTTCCTGAGAGGCTCTACCAGAGCCTGACAAATACAGAAGTTGATGCTAACAGTCAACCATTGGCCTAAGCACTGGACCCTAATGGAAAAATTAGAGAAAGGACTGAAGGAGCTGTAGGGGTTTGCAATCCCATAGAAAGAACAGAAATATCAACTAACCAGACCCTCCAGAGCTCTCAGAGTCTAAACCACCTACTGAAGAATACACAGAGAGAGAACCATGGATCCAGATGCTTATATAGCAGAGGATGACCTTATCTGGCACCAATGGGAGGAGAGTCAGTTGGTCCTGTGAAAGCTGGATGGCCCAATATAGGGTAATGCCAGCTCAGAGAGGCAGGAGGGTGTACGTGGGTGGGGGAGAATCCTCAAAGAAGCATAGGGAGGAAGATGGGATAAGGGGATTCCTCGGGGAAAACAGGAAAAAGGAATAACATTTGAAATGTAAATAAATAAAATATCCAGTAAAACAGAGAGATATTAAAAAGAATTTCAATATAATATTCATAAGATGACCTAGATAGAATGCCTGATTTTAACTACTGCACCTTAGTGTGCTAGAAAAGAGAGTTCACTGGGGAAGCCAGTACTGCAGTTGATGTAGTGCTTCAGAAACAATCAGTTACTCTGTCCACAGTGTGGGAAATGAATGGTGTGCAGGATAGGTTTGAGAGGAGCATGGCTGGGGAGCTACACGGGAGAGAAGGCTGTGTTTGATCACACACACACTCACTAGACCTCTGCTGAAGCCTGCACAGTTGGTAATGATGACTGCCAAGAGGTGGGAGCTTTGGTGATGGGAAAAAAACGAAGTGATAGAGACAACCCCATCTAAAGAACAAGAGGAAAGAAAACCTTTTAGGTTTGAATTAATTGATTTTGAGACTTTGGTCAATATGATGGGTTTTAGGAAATCAAAACATCCTGAAGGCAATTGACTTTAATCCCCTAAAACTATATGAATGTAATCAATAGCAGTTAATTGCTTGGGTTATACATAAATGTATTTTTTATGTAAAATCTTTAGCTATTGAAACACTTACCTGCTTATATACTTTACAAAACTCTACTGCCATCTTTCTATTCTCAACAACACATGAAGCAGACGGTGAGAAGCATAGGTATGGATAAGATTTCTGTAAAATATAGTGTGTCTGAATGCAACAAAACTCCTTGCACAGGTTAAATGTGGGTCAGCCTAGGAAGAGTAAATGCATAGCAGAGGATAGGTAAGGAAAGGAACAGACAATGTGGTAGAAGAAATAGAATGCTATGCAAAATAAAAGTTGAGCTAAAACATTCTCACCAGAAAATTGATTTTATGTTAAGAAGACAGTTAAAGAGGGAATGAAATTTGTATCATCTGTCTATAGAATATATAACATTTATTTTATATAGATATATAACATATTTTTTAAAAATATATAAATAAAATATATGGTATAAAATTTTGTTCCTCCTATAGGGTTGCAGAACCTTTCAGCTCTTTTTGTCCTTTCTCTAGCTCTTTCATTTGAATCTCTATGTTCAGTCTGATGTTTAGATGTAAGCATCCTCTTCTGTATCTATATGACTCTGGGAGAGCCTCTGAGGAGGCATCCATATCTGGTTCCTGCCAGTAAACACTTCTTGGCATCAGCAATAATGCTTGGGTTTGATGGCTGCATATGGGGTGGATCCCCAGGTAAGGCAGTCTTGGAATGACTTTTCTTCAATCCTTGCTTCTTGATTTCCTCCCACGAGCATTTTGTTCTCCCTTCTAAGAAGGACTGAGGCATCCACCTTCTGGCCTTCCTTCTCTTTGAGCTTCTTAAGTTCTGTGAATCAAACAATGCAATTCTAAAACAATGAGCATAATAACAAAGTCAGTAAATATGAACAGGTGAGAGTGCACAGTGTGGAGACACTGGACCAAAAGATATTCCACATCCTGTGGTGACTGGAAGGAGCCTTCGTGTTACTGAGATCATTAAAGAACACCACTGAACATTTATGAGCCGTTGATTCTTAGAAATGTTTATTTATTGTGTTTTATTATTTATTATTTTATCATTTTCTGATAACAGTGGATCCGGTATAATCGAAATCGTGGAAAACATTATGTGAATAAACAATACACTGCTGGAAATGAGCTGGTCCATTGTGTTTAAATTTACTATTCTATTTAGCTCAATTGTAATCTAGAGTGTAATAGCAAGAGTCTCAGAGCCTCTGGTGTCTGAAAATATAGAAACCCTGGTTCTTCATGTAAGCTGTAATCATTGCTGGCCTTGGTGGAACAAAACATAGGGCATTAGAAAAGCCTAGAATTTTCAGTTAAGGAGTAGGAACTGGAGTTTAGCTAAAGATGCAGAATATAGATTGATTTCTGCATAACAACCTGAGTTTTAATTTTAGTGAGTGAACCAATCTGACTAGAGAAAACTCACATTCATTATGTATAGGAGTAAACTCTCTTGAGAACAGAAGACATATAAGAGAGAGAATTATGTGTTTGCTATTCTTATAAGAGCATATTTTTTAAAATCTCAGGTGTACTTTGCTGCAGACTATTAGACATGTAGAATATGGTTTATTTATAAATTTCATCTAGGATAGACAGCTGCCAATGATAACCTTTTATAGGCATGGGACATTTAAAGCCTTGATTTCTGTTTCTTCTGTCAACTCTGTGATTCATTCTTTTCAAAGAATATATTACAGGCCATTATCTGCAACACAAAAATATCATTCACTAAGTCACTCCTTGTAACTGTGCTGCAAGAAATGTCAAACCCCAATTGTCTCTCAAGGAGAAGCAGCTTCTGTAACCTATGGGAAGATCACTTCTGGGTCTGGTAACACTGTCCTCTGTTTATTTTTCTATCTTTCTTGTTTCCCCTCTCCACACCCTATACCAATGAACTCATGATATTCAAAAATTCCATATTTGAATTTCTAGAATTCTGTCATTAATGAACTAAAACCTACCATTTATTAAAGTAGTTAGACAGTTGATTCTGTTTTCTCACCAAGATACATGTATTTTTTGTTCAATGATATATGTACATTTATATATAAATACACATATATTAATATCTGTATGTAATGTATGTACATCTATATTGTTTATATATTCTATACATATATAATTATATATACATTATATATGTATATATATACTGTATTTGCATGGTAGGTATAGAGGTAGAAGAGATGCCAGATCACTCTTTTCTGACACAGGCAGTTGGGAATCAAACCAAGGTCCTCTGAAAGAGCAGCCAGTGCAGATAAATCTATCTCTCCAGCCCAGGTTTGCCATTGTACTGGTTTCATGTATTTTGGAAGAAGAAAATATGTTTGCCAAAATCAATTTTAGTCTGGAACAATCCAGAGTTTGCACAATTAGCAGTTTCTCAATGGTGGTAGGTCAGTCTTAGCCAGAGGGTCATTTTGAAAAGTAGGTGCTACCCACTCTCTCCCCATCTACTCAATATTAGTACTTGAAGTCGTAGTCAGAGCAATTAGACAACAAAAGGGATTAAAAATGATACAAATTGGAAAGGAAGAAGTCAAAATATCATGATTTGCAGATGCTATGATAGTATACTTAAGTGACACTAAAAATTCCACCAGAGAACTTGTCCACCTGATAAAGAACTTAAGCAGAGTGGCTGGATAGATATTTAACTAAAATCAGTAGCCTTCCTTTACTCAAAAAATAAACAGGCTGAAAACAAAATTCAGGAAATGACACCCTTCACAATAGTCACAGATAATAAAAAATACCTTGGTGTGACATTAAATAAGCTGTTGCGCTCAACTTCATCCCGCAAGGAAAAGACGCAACACGGCCAGGTCCTTCTCTCAGAAGTTTATTCAGGATTCCTTTCCTGATGCTTTGATGGATCGGGGAGCCGGTACCCGGGAGGTTCTCTCCTTTTATCCTCCCCGCCCATCCACTTGCTGAGGTGTCGTAATATGATTGGTCAGTAATGTGGCGTGATACAGGTGCATGCGCTCTTGGGGTGTTTACTAGTTAGAGAGGGCGGGAACCTGAGCCCTCTTAGGGCGCAGCTTTTTGTCCCAAATCCAATACGGCTCCCTACACTAAGCAAGTAAAATATCTGTATGACAAGAACTTCAAGTCTCTGAAGAAATTGGAGAAGATCTCAGAATTTGGAAATATCTCCCATGATCATGGATTGGCAGGATTAATATAGTAAAAATGATCATTTTGCCTAAAGCAATCTACAGACTCAAAGCAAATCCCCAGAAAAATTTCAAGTCAATTCTTCATAGAGTAAGAATGGGCAATTTGCAAATTTATTTTGAATAACCAAATAATCCAGGATAGTGAAAACTATTTTCAACAATAAAAGAACTTCTGGGGGAATCACCATCCCTGAACTCAAGCTGTATTACAGAGCTATTGTAATTAAAACCACATGGTATTGATACAGAGATAGTCAGGTAGATCAATGGAATAGAATTGAAGACCCAGAAATGAACCCACACACCTATGGTCACAAAGGAGCTAAAACAATCCAGTGGGAAAAGGACAACATTTTCAACAAATTGTACTGATTCAATTAGCATTCAGCAATTAGAAAAATGCAAAATGACCCATTTTTATCTTCTTGTACAAAGCTCAAGTCCACGTGGATCAAGGACCTCCAAGTAAAACCACGTGCACGGAATCTGATAGAAGAGAATGTGGGGAAGAGCCTCGAACACATGGCTACAGGAAAAATTTCTTGAACAGAACACCAATGGCTTATGTTCTAAAATTAAGAATTGACATTGTGTATGCAGCCATCAAAACCAGACACTATTGCTGATGCCAAGAAGTGCATGCTGACAGGAGCCTGATATAGCTGTCTCCTGAGAGGCTCTGCCAGAGCCTGACAAATACAGAGGTGGATGCTCATAGACAACCACTGGACTGAGCATGGGGACCCCAGTGGAGGAGTAAGGGAAAAAAATTGAAGGAACTTAAGAGGTTTGCAACCCTATAGGAAGAACAACAATATCAGCCATGCAGACCTCCCAGAACTTCCGTGGACTAAACCACCAACCAAAGAGTTTACATGTAGGAACCCATGGCTCCACCTGCATTTGTAGCAGAGGATTGCTTTATCTGGCATCAGTGAGAAGAGAGACCCTTGGTTCTGTGAAAGCTGATGCCCCAGTGTAGCGGAATTCCAGTACAGTGAGGTTGGACTGGGTGGGTTGTGGTAGGAGCACCCTCACAGAATTGGATGAAGGGGGGCTTGTATAGGGGTTTTGCAGAGGGGAAACTTGGAAAGGGGATAACATTTGAAATGTAAATACAAGAAAGTATTCAATTAAAAAAAAAATGAAGAAGAGGAAGCAGAAGGCTTCTACATTGAAATCAGGTTACTTTCTAGCTTAGATGGGGGGAAGCATATAACATCCCTCCCAGATTAATAGTTATGGCCAATTACTGCTTCCTAAGGGAACGAGAGTCAGCCTTCACCATGAATGAGCTCAGCTTAAGCAATGCCAAGCAGCCAGACTTAAATACATATGATATATGTAACACTAAACTGCCTAAACAGGATGTATTTGTGTATGTGTGACAATGATAGTTACACATCATCCATGAAGAAGAGTTACAGATTTGATATACAGTGACTGGATCTTAAAGGGGTTTAGAAGAGGAAAGGGTGGGTTGGAGAATATAGAGTTAAAGTGCTCACTTTACATTTGTATTCATTCGGAGAATGAAGTTCTCCAAATATAGTAATGTAAAACACAGGAAAAGGGTGATGGCTGAAGGAAATTTTGACATGTTTTAAATATTATAGAAAAGGCTGTATGGACCATGATGTATTTATTACTTTGGCGAAATGTATTATTATGCTATTTTACTATATAAATTTATTAAACAAATTTGTTATTTACTAAATAAATTTGCCTATCTTCCTTTTTTATAAATCTATACTCACTTATCTGGATAATTATTTATTTCCAGACATGATATCATTAGGTGGACCTGGTTACCCATGAAGAACAGGTAGGTCTCTAAGTTAAAAAGATCTCCATGCATTTTCTGAAAAATATTTAAGTGTGGCTTTCAGAAGTAAATTTTCTAGCACAAATACTATATTAGAAATATGTCAAAATGATAAAGAGATACATAAAATTTACAGTCAAAACCTGGTTTTAGTTTTATAAATTTATTTTTATAAATTTTTTTATCAAGTCAGGAAGTTGAACAAAGATGTGTAGCCATGGGGATGGGGAACTTGGGGTAGCTACCAGAAAGTCCCAGATGCCAGGAAAGCAAAAGGCTCCCAGGACCCAACAAAGATGACAGAGCTGAAATACCCAACACATGGGAGAGAACTTGTAGAGACCATATCCAAGAGTTAGGCATGGTCTCCAATTGAGGCATGGGGCCCAAAAATATTAGCCCAGAATTGCTTCTGACTAAAGAAAATAAAAGGACCAAGAATAGAGACTGAAGGAAAGTCCATCCAAAGACTTTCCCATCTGGGTATTGATCCCATATGCAGCCACCGAACACAGATACTATTGCTGATGCCAAGAAGTCTGGATATACAGCTGTCTCCTGAGAGGCTCTGCGAGAGCCTTTCCAATTCTGATGCAGATGCTTGTAGTTGACCATTGGACTGAGCACAAGGACCCCAATGGAGGAGTTAGGGGAAGAACTGAAGGAGCCGAAAGGGTCTGCAACTCCATAGGAAGAAACAGTGTCAACCACCCAGATATCCAGGCACAAAAATCACCAACCAAAGAGTACACGAGGAGGGACCCATGACTCTAGCTGCAAATAAATGTAGCAGAGGATGGATTTACCTGGATCAATGGGAAGGGAGTCCCTTAGTCCTGTAAAGGCAGGATGCCCCAGTGTGGGGGAATGCTAGGAGGGTGATGTGGGAGAGGGGGACAGGAGGAGCACCCTCATAGAAGCAGGGATTGGGGAAATGGGATAGGGGTTTTGCAGAGGGGAAATCAGGAAGGGAATAACATTTGATTGGTAAATCAATAAAATAACCAATAAAATGTTTGTTTTGTTTGTGTGTGTGTGTGTGTGTGTGTGTGTGTGTGTGTGTGTAGAATGACTGTCTGGAATCAAAATGGAGGGAGTGAAGGGTTGTGGAAAACTATAACCAGCAGTGCTTTAAATAATGAGCTTCGTTATGGTTTTCATTAACTGCCATTTCAGATTTCATTTAATGTGGAAAAAAGACTGACAGATAAGGAAACATTTTTGACAAAGGATTGGGTACTTTGCTTGCAAGAGGGTAGACTATAAGAAAGTATGTCATCTCCATGAAAACCACACCACAGAACAGTGATTTTTAACCTATGGGTCATAACCCTTTCGTTCGTATATCAGATATTCTGCATAGCAGATAAATTTACATTATGAATCATAAAAGTAGCAAAATTACAGCTAAGAAGTAGCAACAAAGTATCTTTATGGTTGGGCTCCCCACAGTATGAGGAAAGGTAGTAAAGGCTTTGCAGCATCAGGAAGGTTGAAAATCCGCTGTGTAGAGCTTTTTCTCCACAGCTACTCTGATTAATCTTCACCTTTCAACACTGGGCTCTGCTTCTTTCACTATCCACTCCATCTCTGACTTCTGCTTCTGAAGCATGACTGAGAACTTAGACCATATAATCATGATCATATCCCAGGAGTAAAATGGATTTCTATAAAGGCATGTTCTGCTTTGCATTTCGTTTAGTGTCCTGATATTAAGTACTCCTTCCATTGCAGTAAATTCCAGATCCGGATTGCCAGGTTTGATCATATATGTGTGTGTGTATGTGTGTGTGTGTGTGTGTGTGTGTGTGTGTGTGTGTGTGTGTGTATTGGAATCTTATTCCAACTCTCCACTTCATTTATTTTTAATTCTTTAATCCTTTCTTACAGTCATCTTTATGCTTCTCCTACGTTGCCCCTCCCCTACTGCTGCCCATCCCATACTTCCCAACCCCTGCACCTGTCTCAAGATGTCCCCACCACCCCATGCCCACCTCACCAAACTTCTCTCAGCTTTTCCACAGTTCATTCGCAGGGGTACCTGGCTTCTGTCTATTGGTTGAGAGCTAGTATCTGCATCTTAAAGAGACTCTTTCAGATGCTTATTAGGCCTCTTAGACTGCAGCCATGGTAGGTCCTTTCTGCAAGCGCATCACATCATCAGTTACAGTGTGGGGCCTCCCCTTGAACTGGATCCAAATTTGGGCCTGTCACTGGACCTCCTTTCTCTCATGATGTTCTCTAGTTTTGTCCCTGCAGTTCCTTCAGACAGGAACAATTCTGGATCAGAGCTTTTGACTAAGGGATGACAACCCATACCTCCCTTTGATGTCCTCCTAATCCTTCACTGGAGGTGGAATCTACAAGTTCCCCTCACCTACTATAGAGGACTTTACCCAAGGTACTCTTTGACTCTTGAGAGTCTTTCGCCTCCCACATCTCTAGTACATTCTAAAGGGTCCCCCCACCTCTTATGTCCCAAGGTTGCCTGTTTCCATTCTTTCTGCGGGAAAGAACCCAGATGTCCTTCAACAGAGGAATGGATACAGAAATTTTGGTATATTTTCATAATAGAGTACTACTCAGCTATTAGAAACAATGACTTCATGAAGTTCTTAAGCAAATGAATGAAACTGGAAGCTGTCATCCTGAGTGAGGTAACCCAGTCACAAAGAACACTTGTGGTATGTATTCATTGATAAGTGGATACTAACCCAAAAGGCTTGGACTACCCATGAAACAATTCACAGAACTTATGAAGCTCAAAGAGAAGAAAGACCAGAAGGTGGATGCCTCAGTCCTTCTTAGAAAGGAGAACAAAACACTCATGGGAGGAAATAATGGGACAAATAGAAAAACAGGGATTGAAGAAAAGATCATCCAGAGACTGCCTCACCTGGGGATTCATCCAATATGCAGCCACTAACCCCACACACACTATTGTTGATGCCAAATAGTGCTTATTGGAGAGACTCATGGCTCCAGGTGCATATGTAGCAGAGGATAGCATTCTATATCATCAATGGTAGGAAAGGCCTCTGGTCCAGCTTTTTTTCAGTGTAGGGAAATGCCAAGGTACTGAGGAGGGAAAGGGTGGTTGGGAGATGGAGCACCTTCATAGAGGTAATGGGAGGGGGATGGGATTGGGGGAAAGGGGATAACATGTAAAATGTAAATACAGAGAATATCTAATTAAAAATTCTTAAAAAATGGAGAAGAGACTGAAGACTGGAGTTTAACTTGGCTGTCATTTGAGAGGTTCTAGAGGCAGCTGACTGAGACATATGCAGGTACTTACACCCAACCAATGGACTGACATCAGGGACAAAGATGATTGTATTGGAGGAAGGTTTAAAGAAGCTGAAGGAGTGGCTAACCCCATATAAAGACTAGCAGTCTCAGCTATCCTACACCACAGGTAATTTCCAGAGACTGAGCCACCAACCAGGCAACATACAGGGGCTGGTCCAAGGCCCCCAGCATATATATAGCAGAGCTCTGCTTGGTCTGGCCTCAGTGGGAGAAAATTTGCCTAATCCTTAGAAAGACATAGTCCCCATAGAAGTTGAAAGCCCTTGTGGGGAGGGAGCACCCTTTTGGAGGCAAGGTGAAGGAGGGGTGGGGTAAGGAATAGTGGGAGGAAAGACTGTGACATAGAGTAATGGCTAGAATGTAAATAAATAAAATATTTACATATAAATAAAAATAATAAAAAATCAGTGTGTAATCTTTGTAACGCCATGTGATAGATTCTTTATACTATTTTAATGATCAAACTTTCAGTATGATCTTTATAGCTTATGGTATTAACTATTTGCTAAAATTAGGTACTTTTTTTCTCAAGTACTATTGACATTGCACATTATTTTTTAATTACATTTGTGTTCTGAAACCAAATGGTGGCTTATTTCTTATCAGTGCAGAGTCCAGTCATAAACTCACACTGGTTGCTTTCTCTTTATTGCAAATTCTCTTCCAGAAGAGAGTTGAAGTGCATATATTTATATATGTTGCAGAAATTTTGTGAGAATATATATGATTTCATTGCTAAATATTTGACAAACTGGCTTGTGTAGAATATTCTTTGGAAAAAAATATTTTGTGACCACCATCTTAGTTTCCTTAATAGTAATGAAGATTACATCACTGTTCTGCTTACTATAAAACAGCACCTAGTCATAACCTTTCCATGACTGTAAATATATTCATATGGATAGCCAAACTCAACACAAACACAACATTTTCACACTATTCTGTTTAGATATCTCTAGAGTTTATAGCAAAGAATATGATTCCAATATTGATGATCTGCAGAATCTTGGTATTATGGTCTCAGTTACAGAGGGTGAGAAAAAACAAGATTTAAGAATGTATAATTCAATGAGACTGACATATTCTTAGGTTGATAAATGTTCTAGCTATTAATTTGTGTAAGATATCTCAAGGCACTCCCAATTTTAATACAATCCACAATTTGCAAATTAGGGGTTTGATTCTGATAAAAGGAAATATTTTATTAAGATTGGGGATGTACTTGATTATAGTTCAAACTCTTCTGTTTTGGGGTCTACTATAATATCCCAGGGGGGAAATCCTGAGTTAAGTACTCTTTATAAAATTCAAAACACAATTTTCCTGATCAATTCTTAATATGAATATATTTCTCTTATAGTTTGAATTAAATGAAATGCTTTGGAAATTATTATGTAAAGACAAAGAAACCCAACCTGCCTTTTCTAATTACTATCTGCTACACATATACCTCCATATACAGATTAATATTTTTTGTTTTGTGATTGCCATTATTCTCTTGGTCTTTGTAACCTCCAGCCTATACTGGATGCCTCTAATGTGGCAATTAACCAGCAGCTTCTTAATGACCTAATTAAGCCATAATGATTGAAGTACAAGGCATTTCCTGGGGACTGATGGCCAAGTGAGAAGAGTTGATGGCCCATGGCATAGCTGAGAGCCATTAACCCCAGCTCACCATTAATCCTTTGAAAACACTGTATACATAGGTTATTATTACGAGCTGCAAATGAAAAAGAATGAAGTACGGTCTATTTATATGCAATGCAATTATACTTGCTAAATATGGCACATAGCTAAAGAATAAATATTTGAATTACTTGAAAAATAATTATTCGGCCCTTAAAACCTACCTCAATTGAGCAGAGGTAGTTTAATAAATTAAATAAGAATTTCTTGTTACACTTGGTATCAAATTATTATAGACAACTGGCTCTAACTCATGTCAAGAGGAAAATAATTTGCCTCTAATATCTCAGGTCAAAAATAGTTGGGTCCCATAAGCAATTGGTGTTATGCTTAAAAAGCAAACCTCTCTCATTCCCCTGAACCTTTCTTTCCCCTCTCTCTCTTTCTCTCCTACCTCCCCTAAAAATTAAATATCTGCTATGGAAGATTTAGGAGGAAAGTAATATCACCCCCTCTCGAGTTAGTCTCTGATGACATTTTACATATTTAGTCACTCAATATACTAAATAACTTTTCCAATTCTAGGTACATGTTCCTCAGTAAAAAACTCTCAATAATATTTGGTCAGACAATTAATATTTAATTAACAGCATCTCAGTGGGCTTATGTGTTCATGAACTGTTAAAATCCAGTACATAGCAAACAGTTACAGGAAGAAACACACAGAGAAATAAATGATGACTGCCATTTATCTCTGAAAAAATAGAGATTAAAGTGCAACAAAATGCTATTATACACCAATATGAATAGTCTTTTCCCAGTGAATTAACCATATATACTTTAGAAGATGAAGAAATACAAAACTACTCTGAGAAATTTGAAAATATATATCACTACATCACCCCATTCTCCACAGCAGTTAAACATACAAGGGACTATGATCTGACCCAGAATATCTACAACAGTTGTTAATGTAAAAACATGATTATTCCATATTCCTAAGAGTTTTTATTTGTAATACTGACATTGTGAAAATAATCAAGATCCTACCTATGACCAGCAACATGTTTCAATCTCATTGTCACTCATTGTCATCATTCCCCATGGACAAAATCAAACACAGGATGTCCCATGAGATTCTTTTCACAAGTGACTCTAGAGAACAGCTTATTCCACAGCAAGATAAAGTGGATCAAGATTTTCTTGTGTTTTGAGACAGAAGAATTTTGTTTTATATTTTTACTTTTACATGTTTATTTACTTGTTTACTTGATTCAGAGTCTCATTACAAAGACTATTCATCATTAAATTGGGCTATTTTCAAACTTGTAGAGGAATTTCAAACAAGTAGAGGAATTTTACTCCTATAACATGGGTGCTCTGACAAGAGAGGACACCTGAAAACCTTCTAGGTCTATGTGGTCTGGCTGAAATGACAAACAAACCCTTATTCCCTCTGGGTGCAAGACATTTATTCCTTTAGTACATGCCTTTAATCTCTAACAAAGAAAGTAGAGTTAATTTGTAGAAGCGAGTAGCCAAGTTTGAAAGTGATGTCAAATGGAGGGGAACCAAAGTGACGAAATTAGAGAAATATTTGACAGAATGAATGAATAGGACAAACCCAACAGAGGCAACTTAGAGGAAGAAAGAGAGAGAGAGAGAGAGAGAGAGAGAGAGAGAGAGAGAGAGAGAGTGTGTGTGTGTGTGTGAGAGAGAGAGGGGGGGAGGGAGGGAGGGAGGGAGGGAGGGAGGGAGGGAGGGAGGGAGGGAGGGAAAGAACAGTTTTTACATGATCAGTTTTACAGGGAAAGGTTACAAATGAAGACAGAAAAAGCCAGAGAATGAGAAGGAGCCAGAAAAGTAGAACAGATTGCCAGAGTTAGTTTGAGGTCAGGCAGAGCAATTTAATGGGAAGCTGAGAGAAGCCAGATAGAAAGCAGTCAGCTTGGAGAGGGAATTGTTTCAGAACAGCTGAGTTGAACAATCCATCCAGAGTTCAGACAGAGCTAGAAAAAGTGAGTTAATTCACTAGTAAGCCTCGGAGAGTACAATTTTATCTGAAGAATAAAACTTACATTTGCAATATAGATTGGCTTTTCTCTGTTTGCTGCAAGCTGGGGATAAGGGTGGTCATCATTTTAACGGTGAATAAGGAAACTTCGGAAGGGTACAGGTAGTATTTAATTATCATGGTTGTAGATTTGATTCTTTGGCTCCTATTGCTTTCTGCCTGCCATGTTACTGTCTTCTCCAGTTACAACGTTTCAAGTCATACCTGTCAAATATGTACAGGTTTCTCGTCATACCTGCATGGAAGTAGTTTAAAAATAGGTGCACAGACACAATCCATAGCAAATCATTATTGATTGTTCATTTAGCCATTCCTAGACTCTAGGATCTAAAAGATAAGTTAAACTCCTTCCCTCCTTCTAAGTACCTGCTCATAAATTGTGAGAGTTGCTTATTAAATTTCTTTTGAAGAGAATAAGATGATTAATTATTGTAGAAGAAAAGAATAGTAAATACACGTTATAATTAGGAACATAAAGTGTACAATGAAAAAGTATCTTAAACAATGGAGAAACGACTTCTAATTGACATTTAAAGAGGAGACATCATGTTTCAAAAGAGGCTTAACATCAATACTATCAGTGGGTATTGGCTAGAGAGAGTCTCAAGAGCAGAAACTCAAATGCAGGAAACACGGAAGTGTCTGATTTGTGAGCACCATTATGTGTAAACCTGAGGACTGTACCAAAGGAAGACAGAACAGTAAGCTTGTAGTCACATTCCTCCGGCTTTTAACCTAACGGACTTATATTTCATTGGTGATTTCTACTTCTAAGTCAGGAATGAAAGATGAGAATGAAGCAATTACTCCAGCTGGAAAAAAAAAAACCTTATTGTTCAATATTGTATCTTGATAAACATTGCTTCTAAAGTATTGCAAAGATTTTGGAAGTTTTTTATATTGTTTATTGTTTTCCATATGTATTAATCTTGCTTTGCTCTTGCGTGTTATGTGTATGTTTGTTTGCAAATAAGCACATACCTTTATGTGCCTAAATGTGAAGCAACACTCATGTAGAGATCAAAGAACAGTTTTAGTGAGCCATTTCTAGTGTTTTTACCTGAGAGCTTGAATGAAGGTGGTCAGGATGATTAAGTACAATACTAATTGATAAATGTGTGAGGCCAATATTCAGAATGAATGTATGCACCAAAACCCTCAAGAAATATTGGTAAACACAACTCAGAAATACACAAAAGACTATATTGTGATAAATGTAATTCATCTCAGGACTGTGAAGATGATTCTTCTCAAACAAACTAATAAATAAGAGATAGAATATAAATAGTGTGGAGAAAACATCATCATCTCAGGAGATATGAAGGGGGCATATGATAAAATAGCAAATCACCTTTCATGACAAATGATCTCAACAAGTTATGAAAAAAGAAACATACATGTATATAAAGGTTATATACAGTAAGCCAGAGATAACATCACTCTGACAAAAAAATAAATTTTCCTCCCTAAGGTTGGAAAAAAGCAAGCAGGTCCTCTTTACCATAGTTCTAACCCTAATAATAGAAGTCCTCCTACCTGAGCATCCAGACAAGGGGAAAAACATGGTGGAGAGGGTTGTGCTTCCAAATTGGAAAACATAAAGACAAGTCATTACATGGAATCTTATATAGAGAGATCTGTACAGATTTGACCCAATATCATTGAATTTAATAAACAAAGTGGATATAGATACAGAACACAAAGCAACATCCTAAAATTAGTATCATATACTTATTCCAATATTAAATCATTTGAAAAGAAAAGAAAATCAATTCTACTTACAAAAGCACAAAAAATATTTAAAGGAAAATATAACTGGCCATTAAAAAATAAATCAGTGAGATTATTCCTAGCAATACTCTGCTGTATTCATTGGTCAGGGCCAAGCCAAATCAGCATTACAGAGGCCTCATCTAACAAATGATAAGAGCAGATGTAGAGACCCAGAACCAAACACTAAGCATAGCTCAGGGACCCCGAGGAAGTGGGAGAAAAAGCATTGCAGGAGCCAAAGAGGTAGAGGACGCTAGAGCATTGCCCACAATATCAGCTAAGCAGAGCTCATAGGGACTTACGGAGATTAAAGAACCAATCATAAACAATCATGGATCTGTGCAAAGCCCTCTTCGTATATCTTATGGCTGTGTAGCTTGGGGTTCTTGTGGGGTTCCTAACAGTGGGGATACATACTATATCTCTTTTACTTGTTCTTGGGACTCTTGTCCAGTCTTGATATGAGGGTCTGTGCCTAGTTTTATTGTAACTTGCGGTGCCTTGTTCAGTTAATATTCCCAGAAGGCCTGCGGTTTTCCAAAGACCAATAGAGGAAGAATGGGCCTGGGGAAGAGGGAAGTGTGGAGAAAACTGGGAGGAGTGAAGGTATGGAGAAGACGGTGGCAGGGATGTATTATATGAGAGAAGGAAAAAGAAGTAAAATGTAGGTACAATATATAATGGTAATAACAATGTTATTAATGAATACACTGAGGGAGAAACTAAAAAGAATCCACACAGTTGAAAAATATCTGTGCTCATGAATTGAAATAAAATGGTTAAAATGCTCATACTAATTAAGAAGACTAAAATTCAGTGCAATAACCATCAAAATGTCGATTATATTCTTCACAAACTTCTAAAACTCTATGCAACCTCTTAAAAATTCCCTTGTTGGCAGAGTACATTTGAACAAAAAGATCAAAAAAAAGACATATTGACTGGCTTCATAATGTTCTACAAGGCAATAATCATGAAAGGCATGTGATATTGACATAAAACAGATATTCAAGCCAATGAAACAAAATAGAAAACAGAAATAAGTTGATCTTCAACAGTGTTTAGAATGCATATTAGGAAGAACAGTCTTCAGTAAAAAATATGGAGAAAATTGCATGTTCTCACGCTTAAAAAATTATATCAGGTCCCATTATAGAAATAAATACAAATATAAGGTCAGATTGAAAACTTAGAAGAAAACTCAGGACATTTTGAATGGGCAAGGGTCATGAAAGTGCAAGAAAGAAAAACAAAAACAGAAATTTGGAACTGCTTCAAACTACAAATCTTCTGCTGATCAAAGGAAATTATTAACAGAGTTAACAGGCAAACTGTAGACTGGAAGAATACCAAAATAATGAAATTTTGTCATTAAGAACAGTATGAATTGAACTGAAAGGTACTAGGGTGGGGTGTGATGGCCACAGACACAGAATAATTTTAATCAAGGTATGGAAAATACAAATTTTAATCTCCTAGCATCTTAGAAATCCTGAATACTGGAGTGTTATTGTGATTAAATAAAAGAAAACTGTTGGTAACAGAACTGTGTTACAGTTAGACAGGAGATACAGTTCTAATCTCCTATTATACAGAAAAGTGACATGTCAGAGCATCGTACTACCTCATAAACATGTGCATTTGAGACGATTGAAGAAATAAAACATAAAGCAATCAAAATAAAAGAGAGATTCTGGAATAGACTGAATTGAAGAGGTATAGACTTTGCACAATTTTATAAAATTGTGATTTAAGAAATATATTATTTTTCTGTCTATTGTGAAATCAACATCATGTAGAAATATTTTATATATATATAAAGTATGCACATTCTCTCAACTGATTATATACATATATCATTTCCAAGAGATTTTCAGGTGGCTGATTATTTCTTATGGGTTTTATTTTATTCTAAGACATTTTTAAACATTTATGTTTTACCAGCAATTATGCCCCACTTACTGCCTCTGATTCTTTCCCCCAAAACAGAAAATCATCATGATGATAACAATAACTTAAGAAGAAATATTCAATTACCATCCAATTTTATCTGAGGTCTAGGAGAATATGGGTATGCAATAAAACTTTCAGAGGGTCCTTGAGGGAATAATTCAGAGAAAACAAAAGATTGGGAGAAGGAGTACCTTTAAATATAGTGAAGCATATGATTTTTGTGTCATTTGATGCAGACTCAGGTGAGGCCTTGCTAAGACAAACTCATGTGGTATTTTGCTGAGGCAGACTCACATGTGTCTTGCCTGGGCAAGATACTTGGGAGGACATGCAATGTTTGCGCAGAATACAAAGGGCTCTTACTTAGCTAACCTTGAAACACTTCATTGCTCTCATGTTTTTGCTGATATTCTCTTTCTTGAGAGGGGCATGGCAGAGAACTTTTTCTGGCATCCTGTCTGGTTCTGGTCACTCCTGCTGGCTCATTCAGATTTGGTGGAGGGCTGGCTGTTTCTACTGGATTGTGAAGCAGTTGCTAATTTGTGTTTGGTATCTTGACACTACTGAATCAGACTGCTGGCATTCTGACAATGAGGATTGGAATACCTACAATACTACATCTAAACAGGTCCACTTCCCCTTGTCCTATGTACCATCTTCCCCCCTATTTTTTTTTAGACAGTGGGCTACAAGTGGGTTCAGAGCATTTAGAACCCTCATTCAAAGTAGGTTTCAAAAATCGAAGCCTACAACTAGTTTAATATAGTACTTTAAATTGTTGTTGGTTTCAAAGACCCACTTATAAGCAATATTGCAATACACCATGTAAGAGAACACAAAGAGAAATTCCATCCTGTCTAAAAATGCCAGGCAATTTATACGAAGTGCATAGCTCTACTCATGAAAGGGGTGGTGTCCTTCAACAGGAGTCATCAAAATTAATCTGGTGAAAAAGGGTTGTACCACAAGTTCACACCAAGGAGGATCATAAGTCACCACTTCCTTGAGCCACCATCACATTAGGGTCCATGACGTGCCATCTGTTCTCAGCAAGGCAAGTTTTACTTGCTGTTTTTGAATGTCTAGTCAGAGTATTATCTCCTTCATTATGCTGTGGCTCCATTTAAATTCCCTTCATGAGTGTACATACTTTAGGAAGAATCTACATAGTAGGCTTCTGTGCAGGTTTTCTAAAAGGTCTTTCATGTTATTTGTCTTCCCTCATTCCCTCCTATCTGCTCCCCTTCAGTCTCCCTCTGCACTGAGTCTTTGTCCTCCATTTTCCTCTTTACCTTCATATTTCTATATCCTATCCAACTCCATAGAAGTCCACTTCTCACTCTACTGACCCTGTTCTACCAGGTGCCTGACATCTCTAGTTATTCAGATTGTCCCTTGCACAACAAAATCTTAAAAGCTAATATCTCTTTATGTTAGATGCAATATTTGTCTCTTGTGGTCCGGGATATCAGACTCAGGATAACTATCTCTAGTTCCAATTATACTTTAGAATTTCATTCTTTAGCAGATGAAAATATGTCCTGTTGAGTAAAGTTACATTTAAAATGATGAAGACTCTAACATTGCCGTGTAACTATGCTGAACTCTTGTTTCAGAAGTAACTATTTGCTTGTTCCTAACACAGCAGGTCCTTATGTTTTACCCCAGATTTACCATTTTCTTGTAAAGCTCCAGCAAATTATTTCTAGATATCCACACTTTTGGTGATATCAGTTCCAAAAACTGAGAAGCACTAAATGAGATGGTTACTTCAGAACTCCTTATAAATAATTCTGATTTTACTAAACAAGAAACTCAGATTTCAGAGCATAGTATCCTCTATTAATGATCAAGATCAATATATGTAAAAAGTTTATTTTTTATACACACCATAAGTGAGCCCTTCTCCCCATGAATTTCCAAATATATTCTTAAAAAAATGAAGCATGATATTTTTATTATCTCTTCTTTATTGTATGATATTTTACTAAATTGGAAAAATCCTATGTGTGTATGGTACTGACTGTGTGAGAAATATCTCTGAATTCTTTTGGTTCTTTGTTGGACCAAAAATATATTTCATTCTAGAATCATAATTTCACAAGCCATTAAATATTTCCTGTAGATAGTTTAAATTTGTTAGCATAATTTTCATTGGGATTCTTAAGAAACCCTGTCACATTATCCCATTCATCTAAACAGAGCTTGGGAAAGGTAATGTTTCTGTTTATCATGAAACATTGTGGGGGAGAAAAAAAACTATTAGCCTTATAACCCATAAAAATAAACCAGAAGGCACTTTAATTAGCAAAATGCAAAAGAAAATCTGCCTTAAAAGCCTCCTTTACTAGTTGAACAAAACATTAATATTTTATGTCAATAAAATATAAAATAAAACCTTAATCATCTTAATACTGCCATATGTAATGTATAAGCATTTCACAAAGACAATGGAGAATTGGTCTTATTTCATTATTATATACAAAGGAAGGAGAGTAGCCAACTGCAATATATTCCACCTGTGTGAGCATAGAGAAGAAAATGGAATTCTACCTTTAACATGTAGAAAGCTGAACTAGGTGACTGTACAGAAGCCTGGATGACATCATTACTTTCCTCCAGATAAATGCCTAAAGTGTTTACCACATTAATGTGCCACTGGATAAAAATGCTTGTCCAGATTCAATGGAAAGATCAATACAGAGAGAAAGATGTTTTACAGGCTCTGTATTTCCTTCCCAGACTGTCAGCTCACATGATAAGATTGAAGGTCAAACAATCCCAAAGAGATTTCTCTCTCAACGTTCAGAACATTAACAAACACTTTGTGTGCATTATTCTTTTGCACATTTGTCAGACAACTAATCCTGTCTCTGTAATTTCAGATACTATATGAATCCTGGAAGCTGGGTAGAGATCAACTCACTGAACCTTTATCTTCAAATGAAATTTAATATGAATCAAACTGTATCGAAAATTGTGCCATACTCCTTTGTGACAGCAGTAAGCATATTATTGCCACTGTTTAGTTTGAGAGTATTCTTTTAATTTCATACCTGCATGGTTAACGTTTTTAAAGCAGAATGATCTGTGGCGAGCTCATCAAGTGTATAATACCCTCCACAATGAAGACAGCTGTGTTAGAAGTTTCACTTTTTAGAATATATATTCTCTATATGAATGCAGTTGCATAAGCTCCCCGAAAGTAAAGCTGTGACTTATTTTTCTTTGGTTTTCTTGACAAGTGTAGTAGATATTGAAAATGAAATTTTGTGTCAAACAGATAGTGGATCTGCAGTGGCATGGCGCCCAGGTGAATGTCCCACTCTGGGAATTTCAGCGATTTCATAGTGCCAACTGTCCTACTGAGCCCTCATCTCATTAAAGGTTAATTAGTTTCCTTTCATCCCATAGCTCCATGATGTATTATGTGGGTCATAAAGATGATATGAACATGTACTTGGATGCGATTGAGAACTAACCCATATTCATTACGGAAACATAAATCCTCTGCTCTAAGGCCACTTCTGTTCTGGCATTGGAAAAATAGCTCTACAAAAATCAATCTGAGGATTGGAAAAACACTCATATCCTCACTCATAAACGGAACTCAATGTAAGAGTGGGCGGGGTGCAAGTTCTTCAGTGCTAGTAACATCACCCCCACTTTCACGAAAGGATGGGATACTCTCGTTTGATCATATCCTGTAGAAAACATGATTTAAGGAGCCATGGCAATAGAACAAAGAAGACAGGAACCATCAATTTTTTGATATCTCTGTGCTTGGTTTTCTACCTTCATGCAATCGGTGCTGGCACCTGAGGAGGTGACAACAAAGAACGCAGACATGGAAAATCCCTTCTCTAAAATTTGTTATAAGAAACAAACTTGAACTAAGTTCTCACTAAGAATAATAGCTATTTTAATGTGTGGAAATTATGAATGGCTGAGCAGTTTGTGTACATCGAACAGTACAAAATAGTTCTAATACATATTAAGACTTTTGATTAACTTTAATATGTGTCATATATGTGTATATGATCTGTGTTTATATATATATATATATGTGTGTGTGTGTGTGTGTGTGTGTAATTTTAGTAACACAAACAAAGCTTCCATTTTTACTGAGCTGACATGAATGGTTTAGTAGTAGATACACAACTTCTTTCCTAAATTATAAAATTTATCTCCATCTTGATAGATTTTGATGTGAATGAATACAATATAATAATTGTTTGAACTGAAGCAATCAGAGAAGCATCCTGAAAGCACTAAGTTATATTTTGAGTAACGAATATGTCCATGGTTCTCACTTTTAAGTAAGACCTAAGCACCTTGCAGTTGGTTCAAATCTACTTGAAACAATCTTTCTCCCAATATATATTTTCATTTCTAGAATTGTTTATTAAACTGAAAACTGCTTAGCTTATTCAAGTAAAATCTAGTGCATATTTTAGTCAAAAGAAAGAAAAACGTTCAAAATTATGTAGATACTATTTAATCATTCAGTATTTAGTAATAACACATAAGTTGATTTAATATTAACCAAGTGGGTTCAGTAATGAATAAGGTAATTACAGGTGATCCAAATGCTTAGATGAAAAAAAATCAGATTTCAATGATCAAACCCAAGTCTATAACCTTTTAAAACATCATTGTACTTTCCGTCTTAATCACAAAGATGTGTGATAGGGCTGTGCTGCCTTTCTCTGTATTTTAACCGGACTTCTACAATCTCAAATCACATGAAAAATGAATATACTCAATTATTAGACTATATTAAATTACTAGGAACCCAAAGAAATCTTGAATGACTTTCAAACTTTCCTTTTCAAATTAAAAATTAATAGCTTGAATTTATGTTTCAAATGTTCCTTGATAACAAAGTTAGAAGACAAAAGTGTTTGCCAAGACCGGTTCATTGAATTTGTAATTAAAAATACAAGTGGTTTCCTGAATGATCCCTGGAGGTTGTATGCTACCTTTTCTGTGTAGATGTAACCCCTTTCTCATAAATGAAAGCTAGAAGCAAAATGAGGTAATCTATAAATACCTCTGTCTGTTTTTCATTCTGAAGTTCACAACCACAAGTTCTATTGAGTAAAGACAGGACTTAACCACTAGGAAACCATTTTAGGACTTACTTTCAGTAGGTCTTTCTTTAAAATAAGGAGAATCACCTAAATGTGTCAGTCAATGATTGGCCTCTATTTCCTAAGCCAAAGACATACAGATTAGTAGAGTAGAAAAATGAGACCTACATAATTAATTTTCAAGAGCTCTCAGAAAAATATTGCTAGTTTTGATGAGGATTGTGATTAACTGATTTTAAAATAAAATATGTGTAGTAGATAAAATAATAGAGAGTAAAAGAAAACATTCACTCACTAGCAAAAAAATATTCCGATCAAATGAGCAATGAAGTTTCCAGTGATACTTTCTGACAGCAGAAATGTAAAGAAACTCATTCATGAGAATTTAACTTTTAAAAGGAAATTTCTTTTCAAACTCATTAAAATGTTTAGGATTTGTATTTCTATTGTACATGGAGAAGTGTACAGTTTTTATTCCTGAAGATTATATTGCACATGAAAATTACTTCCAAATAGGATATTTATGATTCTTTCTGGTAATTACATAACTGTAAAAACTGTCTTCCAACTGAAAAAGACAGAAATAATTGAGAAGCTAATTACCAATTATAATTTGGATCATTTAAATGTCTACCATTTCTTTCTGCCTGTCATCAGCCTACTGAGTTTGATGAAGACCTTAGCAATATGTAGATTTTAGAAAGAGAGGGGGAAAAAACCTAACCTCTGTTTGTTTCTTGGAACTATGAAATGGAAAATGAGCTCAGTTATGAACAGGAAAAAGAGAACCCTCAATTGGGTGATTTCCTATTGAATAATATGTAGATTTTATTAGTAGTCATGAGAATTACTTTTGATAGTCTGAACTTGCTCACAATTTCTTCTGAAGCATTTGGGAACAAAACACAGCTGCAGGTTGTAAACTGTGTTAAATTTACTAGACAATTCCAAATGTTTCAGCAATGCATGATGCCGAAATGGAGAAAGGGAAGGCTTTCCAAAGAGGCATGGAGCACTGGTTGTGAGCCCACATGGATCTATGAAAAAGACAAACAGGGTCAGATATTCTCCAGACAATTTTCATAAAAGGCTGATACCTTGTGATAAGAAATACACTAAAGCAAAACCCAGATGTCTATCAAGCTCAGCAAAAAACTACTATGTTTGAAGTTGACTTCTCAGTATTTTCTACATTAGTCATCCTTACAGGGTTGGGTGAAGGAGTTTAATACAGCTGAAATTAATGGACACTGAAAAAACTATGTTGTTGGAAAAGATAGTCAACATTAGTGATTTTATATAGGAAAAGGCAAAACTTGCTTCATAATCACAGAAAGCAGTTTAGCAAAGGTCCTGTAGTTGATAAAGACTTAAGGGAATAGACACACATTATGCAAAATGGCATCCACACAAGTGAGAAAAAGAAGTAAGGCTAAGACCACCCTGTGCTTCACCCTCTACACAATGTACCCTGGCTCTCTGTGGACTAGGACCTGAACAGGCATTAACAGGATCCACAGATATTTCAGCAGTCACATTGTTTACTCAAGCACAAGAAACACCCAACCCAAAAGACAGTATGTCACATAAGATCCTCAAATATAAACTCCTCAAAAACAAAAAAAGTAACACAGAGTAAATGTAAGTCATGTGTGAGTCATACAGCACTAAATTGTTTTATATAAAATGTATTAGTATTATAAAATTATACAAAATATAGTATTTATTATCTTATTATAATCTCTAATAGTGATGGGGTCTCTGTTTACACTGATTAACAGTTCTATCAAATACTCCTATGGCTCCTTTAAGAATACCCAAGTTATATAATTTTTCTTCTCAGTATTCTTCCGTATTATGCCAAAACAATGTATAGATATATAATAACACCAGCATCTTTAATCTGAATTGCAATAGGTGTGTGTTTTTCAACTCCACAGCTTACATTATTAGATTTTCATTTATTTAATTTTGTTATCATTTGTTGAGACAAATTCTTACAATTTGGCTCCCTCCTCAGCCTCTGTATTAGATACTTTTCGGGTGTTGTCATAAAACATTACTACCAAGGTAACTTGTGGAAAGATTTTATTCAAACTTAGGGTTTCAAAAGGAGAGTTCATGTTAAAGGAAGGAAGCATGTCAGCGGGTAGCCAGGGCCAGGAGATGAAATCACATCTCCCACCATATTAAGGTAAACAGAAATGGAAAACAAAATGGTGCAAGCATATAAATTATCTCACCCCTCCTCCATGTCATAGCACTTCCATCAAGTGTCAACCACTGGAATGTCCCGTTACAACATCATGACTTGGGTACTCAAGTATGTGAGCCTATATAAATGATTCCACATACATGGTATAAAAATATTACTGAAAATAAGCAGATGATATGGGCATGCTGTGAGCAGCTTTACCTGATGAATGGTGTCAGAGTAGCAGGCAAGAGAGTCAAAACTAACTCATTCTCACAGTCAGGAGTCCCATAAAAATACTAAGCTAATAGCTATAACATAAATACTGAGGACATTTGCAGACCCATGTAGATCCTGTACTTAATTCTTAAGTCTCTTTGAGTTCATATGAGATGATTGAGACAGCCATGTTCTCTTGGTGATCTCCATGCCCTCTAGCTTTCAGTCTTTCCACCTTCTATTCCATGGGATTCTCAAAGCTCCAAGCTCTGACAGGGAGAGGTTTGATGGAAACCTCCAATCTGGATGTTCTTTTTATGTACTGTGTGGCCGTGGGTCCCTGCAACTACTCTTATCTGTTACCAGAGAAAGTCTCTCTGGTAATGACTGAATAAAGCACTGATTGATCTAAGAGTATAACAGAATACCATCTTATTGCATAAAGTTATATATATATATATATATATATATATATATATATATATATATATATATATATATATATATATATATATCATATTATTGACGAAGATCACCCTGTATGTTGCACTTTCTATTTAATCATTATCTATATTTACTGTTACCCACAACTATTTCCCGTTGATGCCTATCACCCTAGGGTATAGCAGGTTGATGTGGATCACTAATTTGTAATTGTGCCTTGATCTTACATGCATAGTGTACCTCAATTTTAAGCATTAATTCTCCCTTCAGCCTTCTGAATCACAGAAAGAAGCAGAATGGTATTCATTAGCATTGCTGGTTTAATTCTCTGAGTTAGTCATCATTCACCCAACCATACAACTGCATTGATACTTATAAGAACTGCAGTCATGTCTTAAGTATAAGCATATTGCTCTCTGGGACCAGGATGTAAGTCCTACCATGCAAAAGGAAAGCATGACATAGTTCCCATTCCTGGAACAAAGCTAACGGCATGAGCCTTCACGAGAATTGATGGTTACTATGCTGAAAGCTTGTTTGTAAAATACTGTGCATATTACCATGTTCTCCCTGTTAGGGTGAATGACTTCATGATAATCAGAAACAGTATGAGAATATGTTCCTCAGCAAAATGATAAATGCAGTAACCTTCAGAATAACCCTTAAGGCTATTGGAAAGAACTCAGAAAACATGAGTTCAAGAATTTATAATTTCTCAAGTATGCACATATAAGAATGCAATATGGATTGTATGATGGACTTCATGGACCTGAAAGAAAAAAGGCAGATGCATTAATGATCCAGCTTGTCAGAAATATACACAAGCAGACAGATTTCTGAGTTCAAAGTCAGCCTGGGACAGAGCAAATTTAGGTCCAGGATTGGAGGAAATGGTAAGCTCAGGATAGGATCTCACCCAACTAAATTTAATTGTTTGTGCTTACAAGGGTGAAACTCAATTTGCTATGTTGAAAAAAAACATACTTCTTGTCTTTTTTCTAAGAATCAAGGGGCTCAGGTCATAAAACGCTGGCTTGTAGAATAAATAAAAGAGATCCAGGGGGAAATGACTGATTGATATACAAATAAAAGACTAGGCTTTGCTCTGCAAAAACTGAGCTATCTACACAGCTGGCTGGAAAGCCACATCAAGCAGAAGACAGAGCTGGCAACTTATACCTATGATTGACTTTGAGTTGCTTCTTCAATAATTTCCATACATCTCTTCCTCAAGACCCTCTCTCCAAGCTGAGGCAGGTTCTTCACACAGGGCAATCTGGTCTACCATGAGACTTCTGCTTCTATTCCATCTGCTAGGTGGTAATGTGGCTAGGGCAGTAAATGCTAATACTTTTTTTTAATGGTTATTCAATCTTAGCAATTTATCTTAATGAACAAGTTAAACTTAATACTTGTAGGTAAGTAACTAAATGCTAATACTTTTTGGCAAGTCAATCTTTTGTTTCTCTTTGCTGTTCAGTTGTCTCAATGACCCTGTTTTGTTTGAAATACACTCTTCTTTCTAAATAATCATTTATTTGCTTTGTGTTCAGATTGTAGTTTCCCCTCTTCTCCCAGCTTCCCCTTGACATAGTTTCTCTCCCACATACAACCTCACCTTTTCCTCAGAGAAGGGGAAGCTCCCCTTACCATTCCACCCTTTGTATCAAGACTCTGCAGGACTAGTACATAGTCTCTCAGTGGGGCCAAACAAGGCAGTCCAATTAGGGAAGCAGGATAAACAGGCAGGCAACAGAGTCAGAAAAAGCCACATCTCTAGTTGTTGGGGACCCCATAAAGACCAAGCTGCACATTACTACATATGTAGGAGGAAAATAGGTCCAGTTTGTGTACACTCTTTTGTTACTGCGTCAGTCTCTGGGAGCTCCCAATGATCCAGGTTAGTTGACTATTGGTCTTCCTATAGGGTTCTGATGCCCTCCACATTCTTCAATCCTTCCCCCAACTCTTCCATAAGACTCCTGAGCTCAGTCTAATGCTTGACTGTACATCTTTGCCTCCGTTTCTATCAGGTGTTGGGTGGATTTCTACACCACCCACCTCCTTCTCTCTGCCTGTTCTTATTCCTCTTTTACTGCATAACACAGGAATCAGATTCTAGTTGGTCAGCTTACTTGGTAGTTACCTCTTAACAAATAATAACAAAATATTTCTTTATTTTAACTACCTGTATATATGCCTATAGTTTCCCTAAATATTTGTTTTCCAAAAGAAAGAAAATAATGTTATTCTCTGCTGAAAATGGTACGTTTTACTAGGGATCTTCTGCATGATGTACATTCGGTAACACTTTGGAGAATGAAGAATTAGTTAAAACTTACCAAAAAGAAAATAAAAATTAATAGAAGTATTCTTAGAACAAACAATTCAACTAAGGTCAAGTATAGTGTAAAAAAATTAACTCTATAATGTATCATTTTTTAATGCCAGATAAAGTATTTAAAAGATTATGCCATCATAATAGTCTTAATTTTTATCCTTTTGAAAATATTCTAATCTATTTCCAATGTTTATATTTCATAAAATCAATAACTAAAAATAGATCATTTATTTTATGTTGTCACTTAAGAACAGGAATATTTTATCATTGCGGAGAAAATAATGTTTAGATTTTTTTTCTTTGTTTTCCTATCTCCTGGAGGGGAATCTGCTGGAGAAACAGAGCATTTTTATTTGGCTAGCATTTCACAACCTTTGTCTTACCAAGTAGCTGACTGTGTTGTTGAATGTGTGATCTATGTAGATTGTGTGTTTACATAAGGAAAAATTTTAAGAGATGATGCTGCAGGACACAATATTTATCTTCGGGAGGACTATTGCACCAATCATACACCATGTACACCTTCTTGGTAGGTAAAATTCTTTTTCCATATACAGAGGTTGAAAGTTACAGCTACTTCTTTCTCAATTCATTTTTTAATTTTTTATGGCACTTGCTTATTCCATAAACCCAAATACAGGTAAAAAAACTAAAACAAAACAACTTCAGACTGCTAAAGTGATTTTATGGTTTTATAAATGGTCCATATGTACCATCTTGCCAAAGGACTAATTAAACAAAATATAGGATGTCATCTTCTTGTGGTACCCAGGGCTGATAGGAACACCTGATTAACGTGAGGTAATATGGTCAAAGATGAAGAAAATACCATATTGGACAGATGGAGATCACCAGGAATTTTGTTCTCATAACTGAACTATGGGAATAACCTCTAATTTATCTGGGTCTGACCTTCTTGATATCTTCGGTCTACACGTTCAGATCAGTCATAGCAGTAATTCCATTAGCTACTCTGTAAATTATACTCTGAAGCAATTTTAAATTATATAAATACTAACCTAATACAGCAACCTTTCAAGTGCTTAAGTTGTCACAAGGTGAGTGTCCACTAGAATTAGTGTTGTGATAACATTAAACTCAAGTGTAGATACAAAACAAGTATGTGTACAGTGACCATATGACATTGAGGAAGTTAAATCTTCCAAGACCATAGAAGTATATACCAAAATATCTCCTAGAATTCTCTAAGCAGTTTTAACTTGGTGCTGAAATAATGAATATACTGGATAATTATTTAATCTAAACCTAAATAGGAGATGCCTAGATTAATCATTTATATATGTTTTGTGCATTATCTGTTTATCTTTTTATTTATTTATTATATATTATCTATTATATATATCATATATACATATGATTTATATAAAAGCATTAGAATATGAACCTTCATTTTCAAGCATTTCTTGCTTTGCCATTACCTGGCTACGCATATGACAAAAGATTCTCAAGCAACAGTTCTCACATACTTCCTCAACAAAATATGGCAATAGATTCAACCTTCCTGGTCTGTTGTTTATATTGAAGTTCATAGAAAGATGAACAGGTTTTAATTCCAGTCACATAATTAATGCAAAAAACAGAGAAAACAAATTTATATTATTGATAAAATAATAGTGCGTCATATACCACAAATTAATACTACAGATTCAACTCTAGTTACTTAAAGTTAACCTCCTTTTATATATCTGGATAAATTTATAACTATTCTGTCTATAAATGATTGGTTTTTGTTCAAGCGTGTTAACAACCACAACAGTAGTAAAAGATCTGATTGACCCAGGGATCGAAGCATAGGAAAGTTGGCATATGGTTTTTAGTTCTTCTATGTGAATGAGCTCTGCTTAGATATTCCTCTCTTTGCCTGCATACGGGTAGGAAAGCATTTATAAATGGAGAATGACTTTCATTTCACCTTCCTACTCTTAAGCTAATATTTTTAGCAATCCAGACCAGAAATTTAATATCATTCCAAAGATTGCCATTGATTGCTTATTGAATCCTCCTTACAAGATTTATTTAAGGCACTCCAAGATGTACCTGTCTAGCCAACACCCTGTTATGAATTTGCATAATAATTGAGTTGCACAAATGTTTCTGAAGGGAAATGTGGGTAGTATGACCATAATATTATGCAAATTTTGTTTTTACAGGCATTTAGCTTTTCCATAATACCGTATGTCACTTCAGAGGCGGTGGATTAAGCCATGTCAGCACTGACAACAGCATACGAGGGCCGGGCTCCAGATCCTGCAGCTTCAGCCTACATGTATGGTTGCCTTAGGGGCATACTACCTATTAATTTAACATTCTAAAACTAATTATGTATGTCAGGGTGACCTCTGTCTAATCTACATTCATCAGAGAGTCGGAGCCTTCTGTCTCTATTGTTCCCATAATAAAATAGCTGTTGATAGACTTATATAATTGGCAGTGTCGGAAGTGAACTCACCCTACATGGCTACATGCAAATGGTGTATGGTCCCTCTAGAATAAAGATAAGCAAAAAAAAAAAAAAAAAAAAAAAAAAAAAATCCAACTATCTCCAGTAATTAACTTTGAGGGTTTCTTAACATCAGGAGGAAATATATTTCCCTTTGGCCTAAAAAGAATGATGTAGGGAGTACATAGGAGTTGCAGCGCTTGTATTAATTTTTTTCTTAGAAAAATTTTAAATAAATGAAATGCAAATTGGGTTTCATTTGTAAATAACATTTATGGTACATGACGTTCAAGTTCCAGTACCTATAGAATTAAACACATTTCTATAAAGAAATCCATATTCCTACCAGAATTTTGAGTATTTCTTTCTACTTAAATATAAAAATATACAGCAAATAATGACCTAAAGAAAAATTTATACCTTTTCATACATTCTAATGACATATAACATGACAGTTATTTAAATAACTGGTATTTGTAAAAAACAAAAATAAATGTTATTTGAATTAAATCTATTATGGGGAAAAGAGTTCTTTTGATTTTTCAAGAAAATTTGTTAATGGGATTAAATGCGTTGTTTTTCTGAGGTTTTCAAGATAAATATTGATCAACTAGAGATGCTCAATGTATACTGGATCAAATTTTCAGAGTTGCATGTGAAAGAGAAAAAGCAATTGTGCCTGTAAAGAGTTTGTTTTCCCACAAACTCACCAAATGTATAGTGTCTATATCTGGGACTAGAGTGAAATCGTAAATGTTCCAAACCCTTACATCATGTTTAGTGTTCAAAACACTCATGATTTTGCTTCATTCATAAGCAATATCACCACTGAGGAATATAGTAGATTAATAATAAAAATTACCCCAAATGTCAGCATCAATGATCCTGGGAAGGTTCAAACAAACTTGCAGTGAGTGACTTACTTAGAACAATCAATATCAGAAAGCTAGGTGTCATCGAGTTGGAGCCACACTAGAGACAGGGAACAGACTTTCAGCCCAGACCCCTCTACTGAAGGTCAGGTATTTTGTTTCTGGGGGGAAGGGAGTAATATGATCCAGATACCTACAAAAATGTTGGACTGATATAAACCCTTTCTACAAGGTCATATATCACACCGGATTAGGGGATTAAACAAATTGTTCTTTAGTCATGTCTGCAAGAATCAATTCTTAAAAAAAAAAGTCCATTCCCAGGTTCTTAGGAAATAGAAGAAATAACGTAGACCATAAATAAGGGGAATAAGACTTAGCTTACAACAGGTAAAAATGGAGGAATAAAGAAGCAAAAACTAGAGATGAGCTAATGTTGGATAAATGCCGGCACTAGCTGTTGGTTAGTGGTGGTGGTGGGGGGGAGTCTCATGTCTGCTGCTGGGGAAGCAGGATGCGGGAAGTTGGGCCATGCTTACCCCATGCTTCCATGGGTGGGTGTTGTGCTATGGGAAGCCACCACGCTGGGGGTGGGAAATCACAGTCTGAGGTGCAGGATGGACAGCCAGAACTTGTTGAGTGTCCCCCGACCTGCCAAGAGGCATGGAGCTGCCTGGTTTCCAGGCCTTTGGACACCCAGGCCCCTGTAAAGGCTGAAGAAGAGGCTGAGAATGAGGTGCGAGGCTGTGGTGGGATCCTTCTTGGGGCAGAAGGGAGAAGAAGGGAGGAGCTCAGGCTTGTCCCCTTTGGTAGTCCTTGGCTTGCCACTCTGCAGGCTTCGGCTTGGTGACTGCCACGGCTAGGGGAGGCCTTCTACCAGAAATTAGGTGACAGCCCTGTAGACAAAGGACTTCTCTACAGTTCCTATTGGTGGGTATGAGAGACAGTTCATGGTTTTACGGCATTTATTGTCATGGAGGAAAGTGAATGAATAAAACCATACTCCTGCTACCCAGACTTCTCAGGGTGGGCCTGAGATTAAATACCATTTGCAGGGAGGAGTGTCTGGGAAGAAAGGCTTATTGGATAAGCCTCCAGGCCTTTAGGTACCTCATTATAAATGAAGATCTGTCTTGAGCCTACATAACCTGTGGTGATGTCCTCACCTGTGGAGGGGCTTGTAGCGTTGCCCCATATGACTGATGGCTAAAAATCTATGGAGGGCTGTGGCTAGGGACAGCAGTCTGGTTTCAGAAGTAAAGGAAGACTCCTACCATCCCTTAGGGTCACTGGGGTCTCAAGCCTCATCACAACCAGTAACCATGGTGCTTTAAACACCCCACGGTTCCACAAGCTAACAGGAAGCGAAGGTCAAGTAAGGAGATGAAGGACTTTGCAAGCACAAAGGACATAATATATTATACCTGGGAGGAATATCTATATTTTTACAGTAAATAGTGATGGTAGAAAGACAATGACATCACACTATACAGTGGCTTATGCTACTGCACCTAAGCTGAACTCAGGCTGTGACAGGATCTGAAAGTTAGAACTGGCAGGGAAAGAGAAGGTCAGATGCTATCTTCATCTCTAAGAATCTAAAATTAAAATAGTCATATTCATGGCCCCGGGCTGTATATCATCAGTTCGAGGAAATGATCCTCAGCTGCAGATGGGAGAGAATGTGTGATCTGGAATTATAATACAGAATCCAAGGAGGAGCTGATTGCACATCAGGAGAGCAGAATGTTCTCTATATCTAGAGGAGGAAGCAATGGAAAGCATAGTGTGGGATGGAGGTGGCTAGTACTCCCTTCTCAAACAGAGGCAGCAGCTTTATTTTTCTTGGTAAATGAAATAGTAATACGTCGTCCCACAAAGAGATTTGTAAATGGAACAATGGATGAAGCTACTCCAAGTAAGCCTCTCACACAGTGAGTACATCCATGTTATTATCACTGTTGTGATAAGTAGCCTCTGATGTTTCCATACTTATTCTAAAACAGAAGATAAACCTCAAACATAGTTGATAAGATGTGGCTACATTTCAGGACACTTTTTATAAGTTTCTATGACTTCTCTCCACATTAAAAAAAAAAAAAAAAAAAAAAAAAAAGCAGTTCTATGACCTTTCTGGCACCTTTCACATTTCTCTTTCTTTATACTGCTCCTTTTTCAGATTGTTATTCTCCTTAGATATATCCATTTTCTTTTTATTATAATACCTTTAGATAGACTCTGTATCACTGTTAGGATTTTATAACTTTTTTTCTTTGATTTAGGATAAATAGAGGCCTGGAAAAAGTTTAACTCAATGAGCTGTAATTTCGACTCCTGTTACATTGGAGCATATAAAAGTTCCAGAAACTTCTCTATGGTGCATAAGTATTTAAACCCCTCTTGAGCACGTTTACCTTCATTTCTTCAAGTTGGTCACTGAGCTGTATGCGTGCTAGGAGTTTATGTCTGGAATGGTTTAAACTGAGTTGTTTTTCCCACTCCTCTGTTCTTTATTCCTGTGTCATTTTGTTTGGTGGCGATTGCAAATGATGACACATATTGACTTGTGCATCCATGGGTGTATTTCCAGGAATGTCTTCTCATGGTCAACACTCGTGTTTGAAACTGAGCATGAGAGTCCCTCCATTTGGCATTTTTGTCTTTAAGTATATTTTAGGGATTACCCTGGATCATGTGCTCAATCTTGTGGTACTAAGAAGAAATCTCATATATCCAGTGAACTCAGGATTTAACACTTGAGAGCCAGGTCCAGTGAGCAGATAAATCATGTAGGATAAGGTGAGCTCAAGAAGCCAAACACTGGTGAGTAGAACTTGATAGCACTTTGCAATAGGGGACAATGTCCTAGAAGCTCAATGTGTTGCGTGGACACATTCTCAGCAAAGAGCGCTAACGCCTCTTACCATTTTAAACATCTCTTCTTGGCTGTCATTCACTGAAATACATCTTGGAAGGTTTCTTTCTAGCTTCTGTCACTAAGACATTCACACCTGTTTTGTGCACCTGAGATCATCAGAATTCATTTGGCTGCCACCCCCAAGCCCCATCCCCACAAACCTCAGTTCACTTGTGAATAATCTGTCTTCCTTTATCTGCTAGTGTTCTGCTCAGTCAACCCTCCATAACTTCTAGTTCTCTGTCTCTGTTATTTCTCTAATATTTTATTTCAGGACAGAGCCCTCCTAGACAGTTAACTGGGTATTTTTATGGTCGCAGCTGTGGTGTTGAAATGCCATGAACAAAAGCAACTTGGTGAGGAAAGGGTTTATTTGGCCTACTGTGAATCACAGTCCATTGTGGGGAGTGGGAGCAGGAAATCACACCAGATGGGAAGCTAGAGTCAGGAGCTGATGCAGAGACTATGCCGTGATGCTGTTCACTGACATTTTTTTCTAGTGGCCTGTTCAGCTTGCTTTCTTTTATTGAAGTCAGGATCACCACCAGGCCATTGGTAATAACACCAGCAACGAGCTGGTCCCTAATCCATTACTAATTAAGAAAATAATCTACAGTTTTAACTCAAGGCCGGATCATATAAAGGACTTTTCTTAATTTAAAATCACTACTCCAAGATGACTCTAACTTGTGTCAAGTTGGTGTAAAAATTAGCCAGGACATATGTTAGTAGAAAATGTTTTTGATTAAAAAATTGTATCTTTAAGAAGGAAGGGCAATGACAAGGATGTAAATAAATAAAATACCTGAATTTATTTTTATGGTAATCTAAATTTCATCTTTCTATATCACATCATCTTTGGTGGTAGGTGATTTAAATGTCAGGAATGTAAATAAATAAAAAAAAATTTCAAAGATCACATTTCCTCTTAGTGCTAAATAAAAGGTCACAAATTATAAAGAATACTTTTAAATCACCCAACTCCAAAGATGATGTGATACAGAAAAAAAATGAAATTTCTATAACTATAAAAATAAATTCAGTTATTTTATACCATAAAAATATTCTAATTGTAGTAATAAGTGTAATAAGCAAAACTATGTCTTTTCGATTATAACTTTGTCTTTTCTCATTAATCATAAACATTTATATGTTTGGAAATGTTGGCCCATGTCAAAAATAAGTGTCATATAGTATAGAAAAGAATGGATAATAAGTTTAATTTTAAAGTATATATAAAACTATATATAATAAAATATTTCCTCTTTATATTAGTATATATATTTACCAGTTTTTCTTTTTGTAGTGACATTAAAATACCATGTTTATCATCTAGGATTCTTTCTGTACACATAGTTTACTTTCTTCCTATATGTTTTGACATTCATGCATACACAATAGCACTCTACTAATATATTGCTTTATTTTCATAGATTAACACTACTAAATCTCAAGTTCACTTCATGTTTACACAGTACTTACTACCTTCAAGGTGCCTTGAAAGATTTACCATGTTTGACTTAATTAACTTTGTGATTGGACGTGTAGATTGTGTAAACATGTCTATCTATTTTAGAGAACAGGGTAACTATAAGAATAAACAATATCAGAGATCCCATGTCTAATATTACTCCATAATAGAAAGGGCTAGGCCTCCTTGAAACCTGGGTTATTCTAGAGATAAGACATGATAAAATTTGAGATGTCTTTGAGACTTTTTTTTTAATATCCAAAATGTAAAGTTGTCAACAAAGAAGTTGGGTTCAAGCCAGAGAAATGCATAACTAAATGCCAAGTATTACTTCTGTGCCAGGTTATGGCACTGTGACTAAAACAAAAAGCAGTACTGAATCATAAAGCACAAGATACACTTGGTATGTAAAATATGGAACAAATAGAAAATGAATATTCCTGCATTCCTACAGATTTGAATAAGAGTAATGTATAAATGCAGGAAGGTGGCCCATCTCCTATAGGCAATATAAGGTATACATATCCTGAGGAATTCAGACTGACAACGAAGTAACGCTTGGTGTTGTACCACAGTAAAAACTAACTTCACAAGGTGATGGTAGTAATATAGGTGATATACCATAGGGCTAGGGTATTGTGATGTGTTTAAAAAAAAAAAGTTTCCTTTGTAGCCTTGCTTCCTGACTCTTTGCCCACAGCTAACCATGAGAATCAAACACGAAATAACCCATACCATGTCATGCAAAACTACAAGGAAAACCTGAGAAACTAAACAACACAAGACACATAAGGACTAAAAACAATGGAATGTAAAATGATAACTTAGAATAATGCAACAGAAATTTGACACTTGGGACAGGACAACTGAGTCTCCTTCAAGTGTGATGCTAATTGATTATCAGTATTATTAACTAATCTCTCCTCCTCCTTAATTATAATATGTATCTCACCATAGTTAAGGAATTTTGGTGCTAACAAGAAAGAAGCTGAACATTTCTATAAACATAACTACTTTTTAATTTAAAATGTACTGAAACAAATAATCTTATACACACATCATTTGATATATATGTGCTATAACATATAGGAACAGTTATTATGCAAAACTGTTGGAAGCAGGTTTTATGTGAATGTCTTCATATCAGGGACTGAGAAGATTCCTCAGCTCTTCAAGACTTTCTGGTCTTGAAAAGGACTGGCATTTGGTTCCAGGCAGCCATATAAGTAGCTCACAACTGTATAATTCTAGTTCCAGTTTTTGATGATCTTCTCTGGCCTCAACAGAAACAGCACACATTGTAACAATACATACATTCATACAAAACACACACATTAAAAAAAATAACTAAATTTCAAAAACATTGACCTCATCTCAGATAGTTTCCTGTTATTCCCACACATAATCATTCCACAAATTTCCTTTGTCTTCAAATATATGATAAACAGATATTTACATCACACATTGCTAATATTTTTTTATTATTGTTCATGCCTATGTTTGCTAATAGCTTATAATGAACCCCGTGCTCTCCTCCATGACTCATATGATTTATTCCACATGAGAAACATAGAATGCTATTGCTGCCATGGAAAGATAGGTCGAGCTAGGACCTACTAAGATGTATCAAATGGCTTCTTGCTTCCATTTTAACAAATTGGAAGTCCTCAAATTCAAATCCTCACAAAAGCTATGGGTACTTTTCTTTCTGTCTTCTACAGCCCTCACTCTTCTACAACAACCTGGCTCCACCACCATTTTACATATACAACAAAAGCTCAGCATCAAGAATTTTGCATGGAGGATTCAGGCCATTTTTGATCATTGCAGATCAATAACACTCCATGTCATGTTTCCTCTTGAACACGTGAGGAGTCTTTGACCTCTTCCTAACTCAGATTACATGACAAAAGTAGTGTGTTACCAAATGAAAATAGAGAAATTTCCATCATTTAATACTATAAGCAGTAGAACCTACACACTTTCTTTGTCTCTGACTCCAAGTAACCAAATAACCTGAGTTCTACCTACAACACTTGTGTTAATCTTTCACGTGATATCAAAATTTTATCAAAACATTACAAACTCATGAGGTTCTAAGCAGAAAACCCAAATTAAGTGTGAAATCTCTACACTCAAAAAATCTATAATGATAACTGGATGTAGTTCTTAATAGAGTGGTTCATGATAGGCTGTTTTCACAGCAATGGGAATATATTCCCCATCATCTTTTACATAGCACTGGTATTTCCTGCCATTACCATCCCTCTGCTTTATTTCACTCTTTAGTATCTATTCCTCTCTGCAGCTGTGTACTGTGCATTTTTCTATTGTTTATAAACTCTGTAGTTTCATTAAAGTGTAAGTTCTGCAGAGACAGACTCCTCTATTTCATGTACTGCCACAAATGTAGTCCCTACCATGTAGCTGACACACAGTAGGTTAATAATTATTTGCTGAATGAATGAATGAATGAATGGGTACATCAATGATGTTTAAAGGGATACAAGAAGCCAACATAGCTAATCGTGATACAGGTTGATACAGCTTTAGCCTCTCAATATTTGTTTCTGAAAGTCTGATGGTGGGAAGCAAAGATGCTTACTGACACATAGAAAAAAGGATTTTCTAAGCCATTAATGCTTAGCTACCATTTAATAATATAAAGCTTCCTGTTATTGTACATCCTCATAAAATGTAAAGTTTTTATAGATTCATTTTATTACTGATATATGTATGTGTTGGAATTGTGAGCGTATACTATGGGTATGTCTGTGTGTGATGAGCCCAGACAAAGACATCAGATCTCCTGGAGCTGTATTTATTGACAAGTGTGAGCCACTTGATATAAGCACAGTGGGGACTGGACTTGGGTTCTCTTGAAGAGCGCAAATGTCCCTTAATGACTGAGCCATCTCTCCAACCCCTAAAACTTAAGGTTCCTGCAGATGACTCTGAAGGACTGAACTGAAATTCTGAATTTTTCACACAACAATACAAGTATAATTTAAGTATAATACGCAATACTTAGAGTTCAGGACTCCAGAATAGTGCTTTTGTAGAGCTACCACTATACACAGAGTTCTGAGAAAGAGAGATTTTCCTTTGCTGATAGGATTCTCTATTGTAGCCAAAATCTGTAACCCAAGCATTGGCACTATAAATGGCATGTACGATTTACTGATAGTGTGACAGGAGAGATGGTTTAAAACAATGAACTTATTATAATGCAAGCCGCAGTGTTATAAGCCCTTTCTGGGCATCAAGGCAGTATAAGAATACAGCACAGAGTCAACATGCTTTGGAGATTCGGGTTGCAGTTCTGGGGTGACACTGTCAGGATGAAACCCTTCACTCTGCAATTACTACATGTGCAACCAAAGAAAAGATCATTCAGAGACTGCTTCACCTGAGCAGTCAGTATGTAGCCAATATTAGAGTGGTTCTTGGTAAGCTATTTCACACCAATATGTAGCCACCAAACTCAAGCACTAATGCAGATACCAAGAAGTGCTTACGGGCAGGAAGCAGAAATTGATGCCTCTTTTTGTTGGGGGGCAATGTCTGCCAGAGTCATACAGATACAGTTCAGGATGCTTAGCAACTAACCATCGGACTGAACACGGGTCCCCAATGAAGGAGCTAGAGAAGGGACTGAAGGAGCAGAAAAGGTCTACAATCCCACAGAGCTCCCAGGGAATAAAACACTAACCAGTGAGCACACATGGATAGAATCATGGCTCCAGTTGCATATGTAGCAGAGGATAGCATTGTCTGGCATCAGTGGGAGACCTTTGTTCCAGTGAAGGCTTGTTTTCTCAGTGTAGGAGAATGCCAAGGTACCTAAGTGGAGAGGGTGGTTGAGAGAGGGACCACATTTATGGAAACAAGTGGAGGGGTATGGGAGTAGGGGGAAACTGGATAACATTTGAAATGTAAATACAGAGAATATCCAATAAAAACTAAAAAGAAGAAAACTTATTTAATCTTCTTGTGTCTGGTTTCTCTCATCTAAAACTTGAGGATTATTTTTATCATACAGAGATAAGATAAATCTTGTTGCAAAGACTGAGTAAAGTAATGTGTGGAAAAAGCTATGGTAGTTTCTATCTAAGAGTAAATGTTCAGTAAATGTATTCTTTTGTTTTCCTTTAGAAAATGCCTTATAAGACAACAAAACTTTACTAATGAAAAGCATTGTTATTCAGAACATTTATTGATGTTTATTCCAGTCAAGAATATAATATGCAATATAATGCAATCTGTCACACCCTAAGATTAAAAAATATTTCCCTCAATGCTATTTTTCTTAAGTATAAAAATGCATTTGAAATAAATTTTCAAAGGAAGTTTTTATTTAAATTTAATGTGATGCAGCCACATGTTTTCATGCTGGCAATATCTTATTTCATTTTTAGCTTTCACCTAATTCCATATCCTTTATTATGTGGATTCATTACTATGCAAATATATATGCACTATATTCAAATGCATGCTTTGAGGATTATGCTACATTATATCACTTCACAATTAAACAGATTGCATTCAGTTTTCTCAAGTTTTAAGTGGTTCATGTAAGTTGGACAAGTTACTGTGTCAAGTCAATAACCAAGATCTTTCCTTTGAACTAAGAGAACACTAAAATGATTTTCTGTAGATATTAATGGTAAAATGTTGTTTAGAAATCAAAAAAGAGGAGCTGGCAAGATTGATCAGTGTTTAAAAAATCTGGCTGTTCTTGGAGAGGAACTGATTCAGTTCTGAGCTGTAAGTAAGCTCTCAATTGCCTGTGACTCTTGCAACAGAGATTTTCATTGCCTCTAGCCTTCAGAGATACCAATATTAATGAACATCTATACACATTCACATGATCAAAAATAAAATACATCTTTAGAATATTAAACAATATTTTTCAAATGATGAATGAAGGTTCTTTATATGCAATTATAATTTCAAACAATATTAAGTTGTATTTTACCTATATTTATAAACATTAATTTAATGTGAGCTTAGGAGGTAGAGTCAGGAGGTCCCGATTACAAAGACATTCCTGATTACATAGGAAGTTCTAAACCAGCCAGAAGTACATGCCATTCTATCTAAAACTGAATAATAAGGAACAGGGTTTCTTAGATGGCTTAGCAAGGCTTAGGTGCTTGATTTTAAGCCTGATTGTTAAAACAGATTCCATGAACTCATGGAATAGAGACAGTCACACATACATACACACAGAAAGAGAGACAGAGAGACAGACAGAGATAGAGACTGAAACAGAGAGACAGAGACAGAGAACCCATGGCTCCAGCTGCACATGTAGCAGAGGATGGTAGGCATCAATGGGAGGAGAAACCCTCAATCCTACCAAGGCGCGAAGTCCCAGTGTAGGGGAATGGCAGGGCAGGGAGGCAGGAAGGGGTGCATGAGTGAGCACTCTCATAGACATAGGTGGAGGGGGATGGAGGGGAAACTGGGAAAGGGGATAACATTTGAAATGTACATAAAATGCATCCAGTAAAATAATTTTAACATTTTATTTAGTACATACAAAATTGTTTTCTCATTAAATATCATTTACCTTTGCTATCTATATAAATGTATACAGTTATCCTTTGTGACAGACAGACAGACACACACACACACACACACACACACACATACACACACAACAGTAGATAATATACATTAATACTAGTGATCTTTATATATAATAAATACCAAAACTATTATGAGTTTACTAATTATATATGTGCTAAACTTCCTACTGAAATGTTTTATAACTACATTTTGTGTTAATTCATGTGACTAGGACAAATCCTTAGTTAAAATAGTGTAAGAGAAACATTTATTTTGGCTCAAAGTTTCGAGGGTTCTGACTGGAATCCAAATGTCTGTTGTTTTTGGACAAGATGAGGCAGAAAAATATGGCAGGGAGTTGACAGGACACAATAGCAATGGTGTTTGGTAGTATAATTTCTAATACACAGAGATGAAAAGAAAAAGCCAGGGACATGACAGGTGTGGCTCCACATCTTGAAATCAAGCCCAAACTTCCACAGTCTCCATCAGCTTCCAATAATTTACCCAATCCTAAATCCATCAACAGATTAATACATCAATTATGTCAGAGCTTTATGACCCAATTACCTCTCAAGAACACCACTAGCTGGGCACCAGGCATTCAATAAATGAACCTCTGACCTTCAAAGGGACAAACATCTCCTTTTAACACATACTGTATGCAGTATTTTCTTATATAATCCTCAGCCACTTAATACCTATCTAGAGTAGTGTGGCACTGCATGCTTAGTACTCTGACATTTAGGTTATCTTCTTTGTTTACTATTTTATTGTTCTTCAACTGTCATAAGCTATGCAAATCCTTGATGATAAGAACACTATTAAAAATGGGGGACAGAGCTAAACAAAGAACTCTCAGCTGAGGAATATTGAATGGTTGAGAAGCTTCTAAAGAAATGTTCATCATCTTCTTAGTCATCAGGGAAATGCAAATCAAAACCAGCTGGAGATTTTACCTCACACCAGTCAGAATGGCTAAGATTGAAAACACAAGTGACAGAAGACGCTGGCAAGGATGTGAGAAAGAGGAACAGTCAACCACTGTTGGTGGGATTGCAAGCTGGTACCACTGCTTGGAAATCAGTCTGGCAGTTCATAAAATTAAACATAGTACTACCTGAGGACCCAGATACACCACTCCTAGACATATATCCAAAAGATGCTATAACATACAACAAGGAGACATGCTCCACTATGTTTATAGCAGCCTTATTTATAATAACCAGAATTTGGAAAGAACCCAGATGTCCTTCAACAGAGGAATGGATCCAGAAAATGTGGTACATTTTCACAATGGAGTACTATTTAGCTCTCAAAATAATGAGTGCATGAAATTCCTAGGCAAATGGATAGATATAGAAAATATCACCCTGAATGAAGTAACCCAATCACAATAATATACCCAGGGCATGAACTCACTAATAAGCGGATATTAGCCAAAAGTTCGAAATACCCAAAATAAAATTCACAGAGTGTGTGAAGCTCAAGAAGAAGGACGAACAACATGCAGATGCTTCAGTCCTTACAAGGGGGAATAAAGATATTCTCAGGAAGAAATATGAAGACAAAGCTTAGGGCAGACACTGAAGTTAAGGCCATCTAGAGTGTCCCACCTGGGGATCCAGCCCATATTCAGCCACCAAACCCAAACAATAATGCTGAAGTCAATAAGTGCATGCTGACAGGAGCCAGGTATAGCTGTCTCCTGAGAGGCTCTGCCAGAACATAACAAATACAGGGGTGAATGCTCATTGCCAACCACAGAACTGGGAACCCGGTGCTTTATGGAAGAGTTAGAGAAAGAATTGAAGGAGTTGAAGAGGTTTGCAACCCCAAAGAAGAAGAATACCAAGCAACCAGAGCTACCAGGGACTAAACCACTATCCAAAGAGTGGACAGACCCATGGCTCCAGCTGCATATGTAGCAGGGTTGGGCATCAGGTTGGGAGAAGAAGCCCTTGGCCATGCCAAGGCTTGATGCTCCAGTGTAGGAGAATGTCAGGTTGGGGAGGCAGGAAGGGGTGTGTGAGTGGGTGAACGGTCTCATAGGGGGTAGGGTGGTGGGATAGGGGAAATGGAGGGGAATCCGGGAAAGGGGATAACATTTGAAATGTAAATAAAATATATCCAATAAAATCAGTAAAAAAAAAAAAAAAAAAAGAATAAAAAATCTTATCTGGCATTTAACAATCATGCTTATTCCTAGTGTATAGCACATTGTCCCATTCATTACTTATAGGTTCTGGCAGACCTATACAATGTTAAAGTAATAGCAGTCGTTCACAAATACAGGAAGTGACATTATTAAGCCATCAATAACAAAGGGCTGTCCTTTCTAATGCCATACAAATTTTTGGATATAAGAACATTGTAAGTACAAGCGGAGAACCATTAGCATATACAAAAGTTTTGCCTTATTAACAGCCACGTTTATGTTAGCGATTTTGATCTAATTTAAGTGATGTCCCCATTATGGTGGCAAATTGTGTTTTCATTAATACAGTGAGAAAGCCATTAATATGAAAATTGCTCATTCAGAATCACATTAGTGAAGTACTTATCCTATTATCACTAAGCAGATCCTAACCTAGGTGCTAAGAAATCTGAGTTGAAACCTCTTTTAAAGAACAGTTCATTGTATTTCCTTACTATGCTATGCAGGATTTCTTATGGTTTCTTCACACCTTATCCTGTGTTATTAACACATGTATTTAAATTAAGACTCTACATACTTTATTTGATGACACACATACTCTTATATATTCACATTATGATACTTAACTATCCAAAGCATATTACTCAGAATATTAGTAAGTTCTGTGTATGAATTTCGATATTTCAGTTGTAACAGTATCTAACTACAATCTTATGCAAAGAAACAAAAAGGGCTGTGTTTAGTAGGAAACTCATGTGGGGAATTGACTTTAAAAGAGAAAAGAAACAAGGGTTAAATGTATTCATATAAAATATTTTTTTTCCATTTATAAAACAAAATACCTTTGGCTTGATAGATTTTAAAAATGTAAGAAGCTTGCCTAGCCACTACCAAGGTTCAAGAATGTATTTGGGAACCCTCTTGTCTTTGCAATATCTTCATAATGAAGGATATCACAGCAAGAATAAGTATGAAGATGATAAATAACACTGTCAGATAACGTCTTAGTGTTTCATTGCTGTGAAGAGATACCATGACCAAATGAACTCTTGTAAGGGAAATCACTTAATTGGGGTGGACTTATAATTTCAGAAGTTTAGTCCATTAACATCATGGAAGGAATTATGCAGTGTGCAGCCCCACATGATGCTGAAGGAGTCAAGGCTTCAACATTTTAATCTGAAGGTAGCAATGAGAAGATTGGATGTGTTTAACACTGGCTGTAGCTTAAGCATTTTAGACTTCAAAGCTAGGTCCAGTGTGACACACTTCTAAGAAGACCACACCTTCTCCAACAAGGTCACACCTCCTAATAGTGCCATTTTCTATGTCCAGGCATTAAAACACATGAATCTATGGGAGTCAGACCCAGAGCGTCCCCAGAGATAAGGCTGCTGTTACATACGGTGGTGACAACTCAAGAATCAATAGGAATATCTTTGTCTATTCAGATTGTAAAGCATGAACTGATTTGGCCAGTTATGCATAGTTACATTAATTCTTATATGTTTCAAATCTTCATTTAGATTTTAACCCTTGGCCTCAAAGCTCTAGATCCCCTTTCCTTTATAATGTAAGCTGTAACTCTCTAAACAGTGAAGCTTCAATCAGCTGGGGTATCAGAATGTGCTAATAGAAAGTAAGGACTTTCACTGAGCAGAATCATGTGGCAAAGCCAACCATGAAGCATTGCCTATACCATACACATCTTGTAGCTTTAGTTAACACATCTGATTCTGTCCAACAGAGGTATATGTGGTCCTTAGAAGGAAAATAGGTACTTAAGCTTTCATTCTTATTGAAACATGACCTTGGGGTGTTTTATTAATTTCTCACTATATCAGTTTCCTCATTCATAAAATAAAAATGCAAACATGCATGTGGTTGGAGTAAAGAGCATTGCCTAAAGCCTTCAGAGTAAGGACAAAGTCTGAATTAACTGGAAAACAGCAATAAACCAAAATGAATGAAATTATGCTTTGTTTGCTTGGAAGTCAGCAACTGGAGACATAAGAATAAGCTTGTGAGAAATGGGGGCTATGGAACAGGAAGAAATGCAACAGAAATTTTATTAAGTAAGGTAAGGTATTATGTGTCCATTAAAGATGACAAAGGAAACAATCACCAGGAGAGTCTGCTCAGGAAGCTTATTGTATATCACCTAAGGAAAGGTCTATGTAGACAGCTAAAAGATCATGATTCGCCGTTGTCCCTTAGACATCTATTATAAATAAAATATTTTATATTTGCTCAAAAAGAACATGGAATGATGTGGTTTGTACTAAAATACCATGAACTAAGAGAAGTATTAAAGCTGAGAAAGTATACTTAATCTGACTCGTGGTAGGGCCATAAATCAGGGATGCAAAGGGTAGAGGGAAGCTAAGGCTACACTGTTCAGGAATGTCTCTGAGGATCTAGATCACGCTGCTTAATTAAACACCTACATTCAGCAGGATCCCCTGCATGAAGTCATTTTCACCCAGATCTCTACTAAAAAGGGAAAAAGGAACATTGAAATTAACAAGGAAGAGTGTAACTTCCTAAAGCTGATTTCTACATTCTTCTCAATACATCATGCAGAATCTGGCATCCTCTGCAAATATTCCAGTACCATTGATGGGATGACTGAGATTTCAATCATTGAAAACCCTACATGCTGGATAGACAGGGAGCACTAAAAGCTAAGCCTTTCTAACCCAGAACTGTTCCTGTCGAAAGGAAACACAGTGACAAAAAATGGAGCAGAGACTGAAGGAAAGGCCATTCAGAGACGTCCCCCACATAGGGATCCAACCCATCTGCAGACTCCAAACCCAGACACTATTGCTGATAACATGAAGTGTTTGCTATCAGTAGCCTGGTATAGCTGTCCTCTAAGAGGCTCTGCCAGCACCTTACTAATACAAATGCAGATACTCACAGCCAACCACTGGACTGAGCACGGGGCCCACAATGGGATAGTTAGAGGAAGAACTAAAGGAGCTGAAGGGGATTGCAACCCCAGAGGAAAAATAATTCTATCAACTAACCAGACCACCCAGAGCACCCAGGGACTAAACCATCAAAAAGAGTAAACATGGAGAGACCTGTGACTCCAGCTACATATGTCGTAAAGGATTGCCTTTTCTGGCATCAATGGGAGGCCAGAGCCTTGGTTTTATGGATGTTTGAAGCTCCTGTATAGGGGGATGTTAGAGGGGTGATGTAGAGGTGTGTGGGTAGGTGGGAGAGCACCATGTTATAGGCAAAGGGGAGGGCAAATGAGATGGAGATTTGTGGAGGAGACACCAGGAAGAGAAACGTTTGACATGTAAATAAATACCCACTTTTGTTTTCAGCATCTCCAGATAGAATTCTCATCTGCTCTTTCTGAGGAGAGATAATATGAGAATTTAGTTTCTGACCACTCAAAGCATTGTTTCTCAAAGTCTGCACATTTCTTCCTTCATCACAGTTTTCAGATATAGATGAAACATCGCGCAAATGTCAAAATGTTGGTCTGCAAATACACTTTCTGTGGAGGAAGGGGTCATATTTTCCCTTTGAGGGCAAGGACTTTAAGTTCTCACAGAAAGTTGTAGTTCAGCAGTATTGTGTTTTCTGACTCCTTGTCTCCATTTGAAAAATAAGAAAAGCAATCCAAACACTTGAACAACTGACAATAATTACTTCACGAGTATTAATTGATCAGGTTTGGAGAATAAATATTCAATCATGATGAAGGGAATTTGGCTTCTTACCACTCCCTATGCCTCAAGTCATTAAGTGAAAAAAATACAATGGTTTATTATTTCTTTATAACTTGTTTTCAGTACATTTATCTTCTTTTTCCCTCCTACAGTTCAATGCAATCCCATCTTCAGCTTGAAGAATCTACTGTTGAAATCTCTGTGTATTGTGATTGTTGTACTGAGTTAATAACACTACAACAGTGCAGTTTATGAAAGTGGGGAAGTCATTCTGTCCCTAGTAGAGTCTGTATGAAGTAAGTAAGATATGATTCCCTGAGCATTTACATCCATCTTAGACATTCTTTCACCGTTTTAATCATATGTACACACATTGCTCGCTATGGAGTGAAGCTGATTCAAGCATTCTATTAGGAACACACTGTTTCCCACCCTGGCACTGAGAGCAAACAGGCTTGCGACTTGGCACTTTGCCTCCAGTCACTCCGGGGTCAGAGTCAACCGCTAGGAAAGTTTGGGGCATTTATTGGTGATCACTAAAGAAAACTGTTCTGTAGATACCTAGAGCTAAAGATTCTCTATTGTCTTTTAGGAGACAGATGCGTCTTCCCGATCCAAGGAATAATGATGCACATGAACAATTGATCAGGGCAGCTGGATTGAGAAGAAGTAGCGGCGGAGCTGCCTCAAATCCAGTGCATTCTAGAGTACCCGCAGGTCATTCTTTCCTTCTTGGTCTCTGGACTGCCTCCAAAAATATTTTTTAATGAGATTTTCATTGAATTTCAAATCAATGTGCCAACCTAAAGAGAGAGCAGGGAACAAAGAAAAGAAACATAATGGGATTATGAAGTGGGAAGTGTGATGGTCGTTGGCCGCTAAAATAGATTTTATTATGCTCTGTTCTTTTAGTGAGGCAGACAGAGGATATGATACTGATCCTTATTTTGAATTTAAAGTACAATACTAACAAAGTATTAAAGGGTAGGGGACATTGGACTGGTTAATGCCCTGTTGCTGGATAAAGATTATTATATCTTATGGGCAACATGTTCCTGCCTGATGCTCTTTCTTCTGCCCATTTTCTGCTCTATTACCATCCTGTTGTTATATACCATCCTGTTTTGCTTCTGAGAAGGGGGTATTCAGATCTCTGCTTGCTTTAAGTATATGTATCTTTGGGGGGTGTGGATATCCTCTGGGATTTTCTCTCCTACTTACTAAAATGTAGGAATTCAACAGCCCCTGTTGTTTTTAGCACTTTCTGCAGATAATTGGCACCAGTACTAGTTACTAGAAACATGGAAACATGTTATGGCTCATAAGTTATTAAGCTTAAGGCTGAGCTTCTTGACAGCTCTTTGTTATTTCTGAAGGAAGTTTTCCGAAGTATATTATAACTCTTCTTCCATGGTCTACTGGTAAAGCAGGGATGATTTGTGTAAGGCAGACACTGCCGTTCTCCCTTCTGAATGGGCACATTTCTTTTGTTGATAATGCTCTATGAGAATCTACTCATTAACTCCAGAGGCCAAGCTTTAGAACCACATAAGGCTTTATACCTTCTGGGGAGTTTGTTGGAAAGAGCAGAGCCATGTCTACCAAAAATGTGCGGTTGGACATGATGTAATCTTTTACAGCAGGTCCTAAAAAGAGACAGTTTCAACTACAGAGATTCTCTCTGTTTGACCTGTTTCAGAACTCCCTGGTGTGTTATATTGTTCATAGAATTTCATTTCCCAGATACTTTGAGTTTTTCTTTTAAACAATGTATTTATTCCTTGTTACCTTTTCGGGTTTTATACATAATTCTTTTTGATTTCTGTCGTTGGCACCAAATCAGATGAAGAACTGAGAAATAATTTAAGTGCAAGGATTTAGGTTGGGAGGGTACTCTCAAGAGGTGAATGGAGTAGAGAGAGGAGAATAACCGGAGTGGTGTGGACTATCCTTGAGGCTACTGTTTCCATAGCACCGATGAGGTTCACTGGGAGATGTACAGAACTTAACCTCAGGATATCCTCTTTAAAAATTGTCTTCCATGTCTTCTCACTTCCCTGGGGATGGGCACTAGCTCCCCAGCGTGATATGCCTGTCAGTGTTTGACCTGAGGGCCACAGATGGCTGACGGGTAAAGAACTCTAGGGTCAAAGGAGCCACCCCAGTGCCCTAAACCAGTGAAAGCCAAGGGCCATGAGAAGGAGTGTAGCTGTTCCCTTACAATTATCAACACTAAGGTTCATTTTTCACAGTTATGGCTCTTAGTTTGGGGAATAAAGTACCAAGTATTGATCTGCCTTAGGATCGATACTTCTTGCTGGTTCTTAGGAGAGTACTGCTTTTAATTTTGAATACTACAGAGTGGGACAGTGTATTTCCCACTGAGCTCAACAGTGGGGTATGCAACCACACTCCATTATTCAAGAATTTGTAATGGGCACATATGGATTGCTGTGCTCAAAATCCTACAGCCAGACATTCCCATGGTCTACTTGAGCAGGACAGCTTTTTTTTTCCCCCCTCATAATTCTTGGAACCCAACACTGAATGTTTTCTCAATCAACTAACCAATGATTTTGCTGCCTATTTCTTAATGTAGGGAATTACTCCTCCATTAGCTAAGAATCTTTTGTTCTCAGATATAAGAAGATGTAACTTGAATCATCTTTAAAAAATCAACAGCTTTGGATCTGCAGTGATGGTTCAGTGGTTAGGATCACTAGCTCTCCTGTAGATGACCATGCTTTGATTCCCAGAACTGTCATGTTGAGTCACAACAACCTGGGACTCTTGTTCCAGGGGAACCCAGCATCTGCTTCAGACCTTTGTAGACCAAATGCGCATGTTTAATGCATGCATACATGCAGACAAAAATATTCCAACCCATAAAATAAAGCAAAAACAATAACAGTAAATATCTTTCTTTGCAATGCTAATATATGTTGGTAGCATTTCTCACTTCAGTTGTGACTTTGGTTAGGTATTTAATAGCCATCGAAGTGTGTTTTATCAATGAGTGTGCCTTCATTTGCTGCCTCTGCCCTAAAATAAACTATCTCCTTAAAATGCCAGTGCTGAAAAGAATGCCAGACTTTATACTCAGAGCTCCCATTCATCAGGAAAAAGAAAAGCACTGATCACACTGATTGCTAAAATAAAATTCTGGGCCTTGTCTCTTAAGTCCATAAGGATAATTGGATTGCACTTAAATTCCTTTGAGTCTCCAAACTAAGAACCGTCACTGGGAAAGAGAATGACTTTATTGTCTAGACAAGAGGGGACTGTCTAGACTCCAGAGTGAAGGATGTGGCTGAGATGTATAGGACTTCCAGGGACTCACAGATTGAGAGGGAACAGAGGACAATAGAAGTGGAATTTCTTATTGGTCTTTTAGATGACAATCAGGAACTGTTACAGAAAGAAGATAGCATAGTTTATGAGTGGCTTATCTAGAGTCTATTTCTGTACATGACACGCTTCTCCCCCTGTATCACCCTCATATTGCTTGCTGGTTCTCATATATTCCTGACTTCCTTCCAGACCTTTATCACCACAGTCATTTCTGTTCCCCAGTTTATGATAAAACCATGTCGTGATAAACACATCAGGATATGAAAACATCTAATATGAGCACCCCAGAAGCACAAGATAGCACCACATATTACTATCCTGAGATAAGATCAAAACTTAGAATCCGAACCATTGTTTTTACAACATGTGCATTACTCTTACCCTATTGTAAAATTTCTAAAACTCCTCAGTCAGCAGCCATCTATAGGTTCAGTGATGATGCTTTCCATCCCTGAAGCCTATCAAAGAATAATCCTATGTTCTCAAAATCAGCATATCCACCATGCATAAATGATCTCCACCAGAAATCCTCCTAATGGATTCCTTAGATCATATCTTAGACCCTAAAGTCGCCGATGGAAGGTCCTTGTGAGGTCACTTTGAAATACACTTCCCAATACATTTAAGAAGCCTGAGGACCCCACAACTTAGTTTCATGGGAACTAAACTAAGTGTGAGAACCTCATTCTCAGATGTGAATCCCATCTATTCTTAAACTTGTTCCTAGATGGAGGAAATTGTTTCTTGGCTAATGTATACTGAAAATTATTACTCTTTTTTAAAAATAATTTTAGTTGAAGTCCTTAATTTTTGTTTTACATTTTACATGACAGCAGTCACACATGAAACCCAGCTCTTCATTTTCTGAAGTTCCACTTCCTCAAGGCTGAGAGTTCAGCAGACTTTTGTGAAAGTTCACATAAGAGGTTCTCTAACCCGAGTGTATATTAATGGTTTTATGAAGGGATCTTTATATCCAGATGACAGCTGCAAAGTTCCTGATTCAGTGCCTGTGGTGACGGTCCTGAAAAGTTTGCATCTCTAACAAGATCCTATAAAGTGGTGAGTCTCTGCTCAGAGAATTCTCCTTTGAGGATCACATGTATAGAGCAATCAGGCATGTTCTAGGGAGGCTGGTGTTACCATACAAATAGCTTAATAAGAGGATATAGACTTCATATGTCTTACAAGCTTTTTAGCCTTTTTCTTTTATATTACTACTACTACTACTACTACTACTACTACTACTACTACTACTACTACTACTACTACTGCTGCTACTATTCCCCCTCTAACTCTTTATACTTTTCTTGTTCTCTTTGCTTCATCCTACATTCCCTTAAGGATCAAAGTTAGTAACTTAAAACTTAATGTATTTCACAAAGCACTTGAAGTTGAATGTGAGTTGACTATGTCTGCTCAATCAACCCTAGCTATGGCTGTACATTGTTTGTTTTTGTTTTTTTTTTTTTTTTCTGAAATTCCTTTTCTCATAAGGACAGGCAACTTCATGCCTATGTTTCTGAGTCTCACATTGTCAATTACAGTGTTCCTGCTTAAGAATCAGCCTTTGTGTGCACCTGGAGCCATGTTTACTCCTTTATTGTATGGGCCATTTGCTTGTATGACTATGATTCCAATGTTGACTGTGTCTATGAAGACATTCTGGTGTTACTTTCAAGATTGATGTTGGTAAACATACTCCATGAGAAGAAAACTACTCAGAGCACTGACATGGTATTTCCTAAGGACCCAGACGGTACACAATTGAAGGCAAATCACCGAGAGGTTGAATTATAGCTCCCACAAAATTGCCTTGCTTCAACCCCAGCTTCCTAGCTACACAGCCCCAAGAAAGTTACTTAATTTCTCTGAATGTGCACAGAATGCAGGTGATTATAGAATTCTCCTTCCAGAATCATTGTGAGATTAAAAATATCCTAGGCACAATCTTTTACACTAATCGTTACCTCATCATAAGCTACTTATAATAGACCGGATATCTGATTAGAAAGAACGTGTACAGGTAACAAGTATTAATATCTCTTGTTCTGAATAAATAATTTAGTTCTGTTCAATATAGTGACTTTTTAGACTGAGAAAAAGACTCAGTTTATACGTAGGTATCACTCAGACCTTGAACCTTGCTGTCTTAGAAGGTGATGAAGTATCTGAAAATCTGGAGGTCAGCAATAAACTCCATCCATTGGATACTTCTTCACCTTGGAAATTTGCAGTATCAAAAAAAATATTTCATGTTGTACTCTGTCAAAGGACACTTGTAAGTATCTTAATATTACCTTTAAGGAAATCCTAATGCAGCATCTCAGATCAACATAAGAGAATATCATCTCAGGGCTGAGAGACTGAGATTAAGATGCCTTTAAATTAAAGTTAAATTGACATGTCTTGGAAACCTCATGGCAACTGAAGCTTGTGTTTGTGTATGTGTGTGTGTGCGCGTGTCACTGTGATCATTTCTGTGATGACAGCTGATGTTTGTGTTTGTGTATGGGTTTGTGTGTATGTGCATGTGTGCCTCTGTGATCATTCCCATGGTAACAACTGATGTTTGTGTTTGTGTATGGGTTTGTGTGTGTGCATGTGTGCCTCTGTGATCATTCTGTGGTAACAACTGATGTTTGTGTTTGTGTATGGGTTTGTACATGTGTGCATGTGTGTCTCTGTGATCATTCCCGTGGTAACAACTAATGTTTGTGTTTGTGTTTGTGTATGGGTTTGTACGTGTGTGCATGTGTGTCTCTGTGATCATTCCTGTGATGGATGTCATCAAGGAGCATGCTGGGTTTTTGTGACTCTTGATGTCTGTCAATCAATGTGATCATTTCCCATTTTAATCGACTCTGAGATAATTACAATCTGGCATAAACTTTCTTTATAAGCATATTTCTCCAAGATTAAGTAGTAATTTATATTTATCTTTATCAAATTCAGTAGAATTAGATAATAAACACCATTATGTTCGTGTCCCTGTATCTTTAGTTTGTGTCCTCCCTGCTTTCTCTTCTCACAGAACTCCCTCCTTTCATGAATCCCCCTGTAAAACAAATGTTCAGACACTTTATATCATTAGCTAAGAAAAGACTCCTCTTAATATTAGCCACTTTCTTAGACAATGAAAAACCAAGAAAAGGCATTGTTTTTAACATGAAATTAAAGCCACCCAAATTCTTGTATTGAAAATTTTAGTAGAAAAAATATCATTTAATGGCATTTGTCCAGTGACTTTTTGTATGTAAAACAACCTGCCAATTCCATAAAGTAAGTGATGCAAACATCAATGATTTATTTAATTATTATCTTTAGAACATTTATGGTATAAAGCCAGTCATTTCTTCTTTAAGGTAAAGGGTTTTGGAGAAGGCACATGTTTGTTCTTGTAGTTGATAACAAAATGTTTAGGTATTGATTTTAGTTGCTCTATTCAAGAGTGTATGGTGGTCAAAAACAGAAGCCTATTAGTGGCTGGCAGACATTTGTGGTTCCCGAAGATGAAGATCTGGTTTGAAAAAGAAAACCGACGACGTGCCCAGGATGAGCTTCCGGTTTCATTCGCTCCCTGCTTCCTAAGCAACACTAATGCAGTCCTGCAGACTAGTTCCTGACTGCGCAGCTCAATCAGATGTCCGGAGCCCACGCTGTTTCCTTCTCTCTCCTCCTGTCTTTGGACAGATGCAGTAATGCCATTGGTACATCTTAGGGGAATTTTCCTTTTTGCTCTTCACCCTCATTACCCAGGCCATCTGGTCCTTTTCTGGTTTGCTTCCATCCAGCAGATGTGCTCACACCTCCCCTCCCACACTGACCCCCGTGATCTCTGGAAGATCAGTACGCTCTTGAGTCTGCCCAGGTACAGAGACAGACAATGGGGCAATGCCAAGGTCTTGACCCACGTGAAGAAAAGAATATTTGCATCTGCTCAAAGCAAGGATGTTTCTGTTTATCATTCTCCTCAGACAGTATTTGTTTTCTTTTGAATTCTGAAACTCGACACGAAAACAAAATCATCATTTATTCACAAACTTGTTACGTTACAGGATCCAAATTTCCGCTTTTAAACAAAGTCAGAATACTGTAATCCAGACAGTTAAAACTTGAATCCCATTAATACCAGCAGAATACAAGTGTCTGTATGTTCAAAATGCATAGTTATTTAATAGTTGATGTTTTACACAATCTTACTTATTGTATGGGAAATGAATAATACACACATTTTTATAGAAACACGCCAGTATAAGATAAATTCCATGGTATAAAAATTATTTCTTTTGTTTTTTAGCTCCTGAATTGAGATACACATTGTAAACTACAATAGATTTGCATAGCATGGAGATTCGGTTCCATTTTCAGGAGACAGAAAATGAAAAAAAACAAGCAAACAAACCTGATAAAAGTGGCTGATGAGGAGAGTTTGCCCACTGAGATGAAATCTCTTTATGCATCTGTTTAAATCCTAAATTCCATTTAAAAACTTTTCAAGGTATTATGACCTGCAATAAAGCTTAAACTTTAAAAAGTATTCCATAGTCAAACCTACTGAGAAGCTTAGGATTAGATTAGGCAGCAGCTGATAAAAAAAAATTATCAGTTTCTTATAAAGTGAGACCTTAGTGTTAACATCTTCCATCATCCAAAAGAGCTTTATGTTAAAAAGAACTCTGCATCAATGTACCAACATAATTAATAGATGTATTTTATATAGGAACAAAGGTATGGATTTCTTGTGAAGCAAAAATATATATGAACTTACTTGAACTAGCATGGTCAAAAATTTTGGCTGCCCTTTGCTGATCTACCACTGACAGAGTGGATTTGTATGAGAGGAAGCAGACTCCTGCTTCTGTCCCTGCGTGATAATTATTTCCTTGCTGAGATGCTATGAGTTGGAGCTCCGCAAACTCTAGAACTAATGCATGTTTTGAAAACTGGCAATTAAAGCAATGAATGGCAAAGCATTTACTGGAGATTATTAAACTAAAGAAGAATGGGAGGGTGTTAAACCTTAGGATCCGAATTTGACCTGTGCATTATCTAACCGAAAGCATGTAGTAGGTATTATATAAATAAAACTAATATATTCATAGAAGACCAGAGCTAATATCTGTACATATATTAAAATATCATTCCAATCTTCCTTCTTTATAGACTTATATATCTAACCATTTATCTACATACCAGGTATTTCCAGACATTTATTTACAAAAACACACACTGTCTTGACTGACAGTAGTAGCAGTGCAATATTAAGCGCGTCTTAGATTATATTACACCTATAGTATGAAAATGATAAAAGTGAATTCAGAAATTTAAAATAATATGTCTTCCCCTAAATAAACACCGCCATTGCAAAAATTGGTTTTTGTTGCTTTTTAAACAAAATATGAGCATATCCATTAGGATGCTCAGTAATGAACGCACTATCACTTTCTTCCTGTGAGAGAGAATACACCTGAGCCATTTGATGGGAGGAACAGGGTATCCAAGAGCTCCACAAGTTACCCCAATTTACCAAGGAGAGGATGCTTCATGCTTACATTCTCTCTGCTCTACGTTCTAGCCAAACAGCCACAATTTCCACAGAATCTCATTGAGCCTCAGATATGGGCGAATACAAGGTTACATAAACCAAATCCACACAGGACGCAGGCCTAACACCACATTTCTTCAAATGATGAGAGGTAAGAGTGACCCCAAAAACATTCCTCTGTCATCGGAACATTTATGAAGCTCTTTTATCAAAGGCACAAGGAAGCAGCGTTACTGCATCCGACCCTGTGCAGTAGAGTAAGACTGCAGATGGATACACACACTGTCCCTGGCTCAAGTTTCTCCTTGTTTTTCCTGTTATTAAAGGTGACAGTCTGCTTTTCACCTGTCTTAGCTACCATTTCATCTTTCTTTTTAAAGGAAAACTAAAAAAAAATGATAGAAGAGAATGAAGAGATAGTGGAAAATAATGCTGTTAAGACAAAAATTAAAAATACAAAAACCAGATGCAATGCAATGAAATAGGCTCTGGCTGACAGCATCCTTTGCCTTACAGAAGCTTTTCAACATTATGAAGTCCCATTTGTCCATTTTTGATCTCAGAGCAGAAGCTATTGGTGTTCTGTTCAGGAAAATTTCCTCTGCACCCTGTGTTCGAGGCACTTCCCCCACTTTCTCTATTAGTTTCAGTGAACCTGGTTTGATATGGAGGTCCTTGATCCACTTGCACTAGAGCATTGTTGTACAAGAAGATAAGAATGGGTTGATTTGCATTCTTCTGAATGCTGACTGCCAGTTGATCCAGCAACATCTGTTGAAAATGCTGTGGGAAGGGGAGAGGGTATGGGGTTGTGAGAAAGGGATAACATCTGAAATGTAGATGCAAAAACTTTCCAAGAAAGAAAAAAGGAGAAAATACTGTCTTTTTTCCACTGGATGGTTTTAACTTCTTTGTGAAAGATCAAGTGACCATATGTGTAGGCTCATTTTTGGGCCTCAGTTCCATTGATTTATATGCCTGTCTCTGTACCAATACCATGCAGTTTTTATCACTATTTTCTCCATAGTAGAGCTTGAGCTCAGGGATGGTGAATCGCCCAGAAGTTTTTGTATTGTCTAGAATCATTTTTGCTATCCTGGATCTTTTGTTATTTCTAATGAATTTGAGAATTTCTCTTTCTGACTCTGAAGAGCTGAGTTGAAATTTTAACCTGAAGACTTATCTATACCACTACTGGGCATATACGCAAAAGATGTTCAAACATATAGCAAGGACACATATTCCACTATGTTTATAGTGCCCTTATTTATAATAGCAAGAAGCTGGAAACAACTTGGATGTACCTCAACAGAAAAATGGATACAGACAATGTGGTACATTTACACAATGGAGTACTGATAGATATTAAAAACAACAAAACAAAACAAGCAAACAAAACAAAAAAACAAAAAAATGACTTCATGAAATTCGCAGGAAATGAAGGAGCCAGAGAAAGGACTGAAGGAGCTGAAAGAGACCACAACCCCATGGGAAGAAGAAATGTATTAACTAGCCAAACCCACCACAGCTCCAAAGGACTAAAACACCAACCAATGGGCTCACAAAGAGAGACCCATGGCCCCAGGTACATATGCAGTAGAGGATAGCATTCTATGACATCATTGGGAGGAGAGGCCTTCGGTCCAGAGAAGGCTTATTTCCCTAATGTAGGGGAATGCCAATGTGCTGAAGTGGGAGAGTGTGGTTGGGAGAGGGAGCACCTTCATGGAGGCAATGGGAGGGGAAGGGGGAATGGGAGTGGGGGAAGTGGATAACATCTGAAATGTCAGTGCAGAGAAAAAAAAGAAAGAAAAAAGAAAAAAGAAAGACAGGCCAAAACCTCTCAGGCAAAGGTTACCTTGCTTATTATATATATACATGTTGATCAAAAGTGATGGCTTACAGGTATCCAACTCCTATGCCTAAGTCTTATGTATACCAACTCCATGAGTCAAAATTTACTAGCCACTACTGCGGACCCATAAGCCAGGAGTCAACCCATATTCTTTCTCAGATTAAATGAATACTCTTTAAACCATATGTTTATATGTGTGGTTATTTTGACTCGGTTTACATTCTACAATGTTGTGAAACTCCCTCCTTGTTTTCTAGCCCAAGTGCTGAGAACACAGCCCCCACGAAAGTCAAGTATGGGGCTGCATCTAGCCTCTTTCAATTTTAACTTTAAAATTACAAGGCATAGTACATGGACTTATTTTTTTAAGGGAGACAGAATCAAATGCAGCTTAAATGTAAATGTAACCCATTACTTCACTAACTCTTATATGCTGTCTGTATGATTTAAATATGAGTTTAGTCCAACAGGCATCTGACAGATATTGCTATAGTTTATAAGTATACAAAAGCTTAAGGTAAAACAATAGATCAAATTCAATTTGCTTCTGCTCGTTGTCTAACACCCACACACCCCAAACACACAAACACAGAGGGTGGGGACAGACAGGAAAAGAGACACAGAGACACTTCCGCTGGCCCAAAGCTTATTGTAGTCTTTCATTGTCTATAAATTTTACCGTAACATAACTGTTTCACTATGAGCTAATTACTATTTATCTTTTGAATATTGTGGCTACCTGTCTATAGTCCTGAGATTTTCTTACTCTATGTCAGAAACACATATCATGATTGATCCCAATTTACTACATGCTTTACTTTGTTCTCTTGGGAACTGGTAATGCAGTCTGAACAACACATGTGAAGTGTCTGCCTTTTACCCGGGTACTCCACTAGCACCCCTCGCTCTCTGTTCTGTAAAGGTGGGTGTGGTACCTCATACTCCTAATGAGAGAACTTACAACAGGAAGGTGGCGGTTAGTGTGAGTCTAGCCAGGGTGACAGAGTGATACCTAGTCAAAAGGTGAAACAGAGGGATAAAGAAAGGAGAGATGGGGGAGGAAAAGGTTAAAACAATCCATTGGGGAGAAGTGACAGTTTCCAGTACCAGCACGAACGTTCACAAATTGTAATTCAGAACCAGGAAGCTCGAATATATCCTCTGAACAACACAGGTACCAGGCATGCACATGCTATATATACATACATGCAATGTAATCATAACTGACATTTCCCTGAAAAAAATAGAGACTGCCTAGATAGCAGAGAAAATCAGTTAGGAGCATTTCTGCCTAGAATATTGACTTCTCTTAATCTTGCTTCATTTAACTAATTAACTAAAAAAAATCTGTCTGTATTCAATTAAGTGTATGGACCTCACAGAGAATTAATATCCAAAAAATTCAGCATAAGCAATAGTGTAAGGACATACTTATCAACTGCTCTTCTGAATTTAGTGATCTTCATGTTCTAGCTACATGCCATGCAACTTTCAAGAATTTTTGCAATGATCAGGTGACACAAACATACACAACACAGACCCCCAGAAAGGGCTTAGCATCATATAACTCTAGAGAACTTGTTTTTAATACACTTACCCCTGGGAACTGGGTTTGGGGGCAGGTACCATTGTCTTCTGAACCATCTCACCAGGCCATGACATATTATAACTCTTCAAGTTTTCTTTGAATTTAGGAATTTCAACCTGACAATACTGATTTTTAATGTGTCTAATAAGTATATTAAGTCACTGATAAATACAGTGATAGTCTACAAGACTTGAATTAATTTATAGCACTGGTATTTATTTTTATAAGAATATACTATGTTCATCAGAAATGTCTTACATAGTAAGGTTTGCCTAGGTGACTTTGGTTGAGCATTGAAAGCAGAACTCACACGTTTACTGCATTGACAGTAATATTAATATTCTGTAAATTTGTTAACCCATTTCAAAAAAGCATGAGACCTAAAAAATGTTCTTACTTCAACAAATGCCCAAATAAAACACTTTCAGCAGCCATATGCATTTGTATATGTGTATTTTAATATGTTATATGAATATATGGATATGTGTGTGTCTGTAAGTTTGATACATAATGATTTATTTTTGGAATATTTGACTTTATTTTCTGCTTCAGTTTTCATGCCTTCAGTCTATGCTAAAGTATTAAACTTTCAAAAAGTAACACAAAATTAAAACTAGCAATTTCTTTTTAAAATCCTCATAAACAAACAAACATGAGCTAATTTGTTCTAAGAGATGCTGTCAAATCAAGCTTTTCTTTGCGTTTTGTTTCGTCATTTTGACTATGTCTCTGGACAAGTACAGCCATCTTCCATGCAGGCATTCTCTGACAGGTGTATGAAATTGATGAAATATTATATCAAAGGAAACTCAGCTTTTTGTTTAATGTTCTTTCTAGGTTATTAAAAAATACTTACAATATAATCCACAGTCATCAACATTCTTAAAGTCCATAGTCTTGGGAGAAATGAGAGTCTTGATGGACAAAGAAGAGCAAAGACAACCTCTGGGTCTTAATGTTTATTTTATACCATACCCTTTCCAACAGAAATTCAGATTATTGATCGGCATTGCCTGATTCCATTTCATCGTGTCCCATGAGAGTTGAAATTGCAGACGGAGATAAACCAAAAGTACCAAGTTCATCATGTTTAAAACTGCTTTTTCAGGGTATTGCTTTCTCTCTGCTAGTCAGGCCCGTTCCTCTTCTCCTGATAGGCTGTAATTGCAAAATGGATGGGGGGATAGCAAAAAGTAAAAAAGAAATGGCAGCCATGGTCTGGTGTGGTATAGTCTGTGATGTGTGTCTGAAAGATTTATGTCCTGATTAACCAAGCTGTGATTGGATTTTCTGATAGAAAATTGTTTTGGTCATTGGCACATGGGCTGCATATTCGTTGATCCAAAGCCTTTTTCAGTTACTGTCTTGAAAAACGCAAAAGAAAGCTTGAGGGGAGAGAAAATACTGTTAGGAAGGAAGGGGATCAAATTTATTCTATTAATATCAGGCAAACATTATGATTTAATGACCAATAATTCACGGTCAAGATAGATTTTTCCCATGCATGTTTTTCTCTTCAGTTGACACCCCATTCAGTCACTGCCTTGTTCATGTACTGAATACGTAGAAAACATTGTCATGTACCAGGCATAGTTCTAGACACACAAATGAGTCAGTAAAGACATCAAAGGGCCATGCTGAATAGCTGTTATTATAGGTTACAAATCAGAAGAGAATAATTTAAGAAAGCAATGTATGAGGATTTCTGTTTCATGCCAAACAAACACAGACATCTTGAAAGGGTGAAAAATAATGCAGATTTGTGTTCTTAGATTAGATAAACACACAATATCCTGTTAGAGGAGGTCATATATATTCGAGCTGGTCACAACTTTCTGCACAAAATCAAAGGCTGCAAGGATGGAGTCTTCAATGCCAGAACATTCCAAAGAAACCAACTAAAATTATTAAGTAGAGGTGAAAACACAATAGAGTAGAGGAATCTGGATGTGAGGAGAGAACATGGGCAGATAGTGGAAGAGGAAAAGGAAAACAAGAGGTATACCAGAGGCACCAGAGGGAACTCTTAAGCTACTAATCCAATACCAAACTAGTCAGTCCTGGAAGTATCCAAGTGTTGGTAAATAGACTGATCAGGTTGTGTGTGCAAGTATACAAGTAGTAACATTTAGCGGAAACAAAGAGGAATTAGATTTGAAGGATAGCAGTGAAAGTTTAGAGAGGGAAAGGAGTGAGATAAATTATGTAAATATATCATAATCTCAATAAAAGAAGAAAATGAATAACAAAGCAGGGAGACCCATCTTATTGACTGAAATGTCTGGCTTACAGTGAATGGGACTATTTAAAGAGAATACCATTAGCCAGGCATGGTCATTCGTTTAGTTCCTTTTAAATTGTGGAGACAAACACCATAACCCAACACAGCTCTGGGAGAGAAAGGCTTTATTTGGCTTATACTTCCACATCACAGTCTATCAACCAAGGAAAGTTGGTGCAGTAACTCAATCAAGGCACCTGGAAGTGAAAACAAAATTGAAGAGCACAGAATAATGCTGCTTACTGGCTTTCTTGCCCTAGATTGCTCAAACAACCCAAACCTATCTACCCAGTGATGGCGCAGCCCTTGTGAGCTAGGCTCTTGCACATTAATCATCACGTAAATGGGCCAACTGGATCAAAGAAATTTCTCAGTTGAGAATCCCCCTTTCCAAGTGTCTCTAGTTTGTGCTATGCTAACAGAAAACAAACTATCATTGTGGGTATAGGCCAGTAAATTCTAGTTCTCAGGAGATTCTTGTAGGACGATATTAAATTTGAGGCTACCATAGGTTACATAGTTAGATAATATCTAAAAAAATACAGTGTATGTATCTCTCAAAGAATTAGTAAGATAACCTTTACTTCCTACAAAAAAACTATTCATATCTAAGGTGAATCTGACACCAACACAGTCTGCACTGCTGGGAGTCTGATTGTACACTAAGAGTTACCCTTGAAGGAAGTCACAAACCACAGAATGGATTTTGCAGTTTCCTCTCAATAAAAAGGCTCCTCCTCTTGAGTGGCTTCAGCTCTTTCCATCTGAGAATAGACGAGGAAACCATTCCAATCCCATGGACAAATGCCATCACCTTGCTAGATCAATCCCTTAAATATTTATCAAACTTCCAATACCTTGAATTACATTTCTAATACCCAATATGGCATCACTGTACTCAGTCTTTTAGAATTCACCCCCAGATTTCCTTACGGGTCTGCCAAACTACTATTATTCTTTTGACCCCACAGGAAGTTGTCCTCTACCATCTTCTTGTGCCTGTCTGACCACAGATGTAACAGTGGTATCAGAGTCAGAGTCCTAGGACACTCAGGAGAGAAAAACTAAAACCTTGACCAGAATTTCCTTCCCAGATGGAAGGAAAAACTTTCACAAGGCTCGTTAATTATTTTTTATTTCAGTGATGCAATTTTTGTCTTTAGTTGATGCCCAGCTTCAGACTTATTACATAAGGCCATCAATCTTGCTTTTCAATTTAGCATTTGGGCCCGGGAGTTCTGAGTGCTCTTCATTTCAGACATGCACTCTGGGTTTGGTATGAATTGCATCAGGACAAGTTGGGATAACATGTTTTAAAAGTAAGCGGTTTTGAAACACAGCATTCCCGGTCTCTTGTCTCCAACCTCTGAAAGCCCTTTATAATAGATTGTGGTGTGAATAGGATGCTTACTGGGGATAATGCAGTGCAGAAAGAGGCAGGGTGGGAACAGTAAAAAGGATTTGGATGGGAGACTGTGAAAGGGGGTTAATATGATTTGGAGCAATCCAGGGAAGACTTAGGAAGTTAGCATGATTTTGGAGACATTGATAACCACAGATGGTAATGTGCCACCAACCTGTTCTCCTGTTTCTTCCACTGAGGGCTTTCCTATGGCTTCTGCCCCAGAAACACACAATGCACCTTTTAAATATTCTATTACCTTGGGATTGAATGGAATGTGTGGCAGAAAGGACAATGAAGCCAAATAAAATAAGATTCAATTCCACTGTGTCCATTTATCAGATCCTGTGAGATTAACCCCATTGAAATGCAATTCTCATTAGAAGATTGTGTTTCCCTCAAGGACATTGACTCCCTGGTGCCCTGATCCTAAAGTGGAGTTTTATGAATCTAGATTACCTTGTGGAAAATGAAATGGATCAGAGAATTCCGCTTTGCATCTATTTGTGCGGGGGAGTTGAATTTATTTCCTGCCAACATCAGCAATTCTGATTTTAGAGAATGCAGCTCATTAGAATAAGTTCTCCATATTAGAATAATGTCGCTCCACAACCCCCCCCCCCACCAGCTGCTCTGCATATTACAATGCTTCCCGAGAGCTGCTGGGGAAACCCGGCCCATTCGCCTTCTTTTCCCTGATTTGTTGAGGTGAGATGAGTTTTACAAACAAGCAGAGATCTTTCTGAAAGCCAGGTAGTAGAGATCCTGCACAGGATCAATACAAGGGAGACTCCCAGGAGGAGGTGTTATGACGCTCCCAGACTGAAGGTAGAAGCAGCACATTGGCTTTGATATGTGGGGCAACTGTGACCTGGTGGTAGCTGATCTCCCACTGACCTTCTGGAGGATGCCTTTCTCTCCCTTTGAAATGGAGTTGACCTGATGTTAGAAACGATGATGCCGTGCTCAAGGTATATTCAGCTTTTGCTTCCTCTAATATTTCCTTTCACATACAGAGCCTGCCCCATCTGTATGCCTAATGATGCCGATGTTAGTCAAGACATTCTCCACTAAATACTTAAAATATGGCTCTCTTCATCATATTCAACTTCTCATGAGCTGTGCTCTCTCACCAACACACACACACACACACACACAGAGAGAGAGAGAGAGAGAGAGAGAGAGATATTTCTCATCAATAACAATAGTCACTAAAAACATAAATTATTGGAACTGATTAATAGTGACAAATTTTATTGTAATATCCCACCACTTCAAAACTGCAATGTTTTCCTCCAGGGTTAAAGGCAAACACCTTGCCACAATCCCAAGTGTCCTTCCTCCCTCTTGTTTGGGCTACTCATGCCCACAGGCTGCGGGGACTGCACAGGGAGCTTACCACCAATCACCTGCTATCAACATCTCCTGATTTTATTGCATCGGGTACTCTTAGTATAATTGGTTTGATCCACCCTTTGCTAACTCATTTGAAGTCATGTGACTTGCCACTTCCACACTCTCAGTTATGTCACCTCAATGTTCATCTATGCATTTAATTGATTAATAAGCTTATTTACTTACTGACTGATTTGCTCATTCATTCATTTTGTTATTTCAAGTCGAGCATCATCAATAGTAAAGATGCACAAAGGACATGACTGTCAACCCGATTTAAATCCTGTCTACCATAGTTTCTGGTTCTGTGCACACTATCACTTCCTTCAAACTTTGGTCTCCATGTTCAAATGTATGATCTCAATACTTAGTTCTTAGACAAATGGAAATCAAATAAAATGATATATGTCGAACCTAGCGCTCTGTGCATGCAAGGAGTAGACATTCGCACGACACATCCTGAATGTATGAGCCAAGCTCTATATTCAATATAAATCTTTTCACATAAAAAACTCAGCCCTAGAAGAACAACATGCAGTAATAAACTATGGCTGCTCACTTGAAGCAGGATCTTTCCCTTCTTGCAGCATATTCGCTGTCTTGAAATAATTTTACACCAGTTTTAAACTTTGCATTTCAAATGGCTATCCTTTGTTAGATGAGATAAAGAATTATACATGGCCTTTTCAGTTGTGGTTTTCCACCATGGTGGCCTTTTAAATTGTTTATTGCTTTGCTCAGTGGTTGAATACAAATTTTCTTATTCATTTGATTGCGACCACTTGTGTTTTGCGATTTCTGATCCCATGAAACTGAGTTATGTGGGAAAAGACATATGCAAAGTTATAAAGAATAGGCTGATAATTGGGAATAAATCCAGCCTCCCTTGATACTATTTATATAATACTTACACCTGTCCCAAATACCTGCTTTATGTTAACTTACAGAAGCTGGAACTTGTGAGAGTCCAAGGTCATATCATATAACAGGTAAGAATCAATACTTCAGTTTAAATGTATAAACTTCTTATTGTGTCTTCTTTACTTATTATGAGTTATCGGAAACAATATTCAGTGTTCATCTTCCCTGGCTTTGATGATCACTGCCCTCAAAAATTCTGGCTATTTTCAAAGTATGAGGGTTATACAAAGAGCCTTCCATCACCCACTGGCTTATGTTCTCTATTAATTCCTATTAAAATAACTGCATGTTATGATCCATAATTGGGTACCCAGGCTATGTCTGTGCTGATGAAAAGGAAGCAGGACATGTAAGGGGGAAGAACACTACAGCGACAGCTGCTCAAATGTTGCATGCAGAATCTGTCAGCTAGGCAAGCAGTCAAAAGTAGCATTTATCAAGAGCATTTATCGGGTGGTAGGGGAGGGGATGCCCAGGAGAGAGTAGTGCTCTATTGATCGACAGGAAGTTTATTTTTCCATTCTGTGATATTAAAGTAATCAATTTCTTAAATAAAGCAAAAACACCAGTATTGATGATTGCAACGACGGTTTAAGTTTTCTAGGACAACAGAAGTATCATATTGATGCTGGGGAACGCAGATGCCAGGCTTGGTTGTGTTTGACGCATCCACCGGTGGGTGTTGATTGCTAGTATTAATCCCTCACTGTGAAAAAGATGTTTTCACATGTTGGGTTTAGGGCTAGTGAATTAGAAGGACATAAAAGAGGCTGCTGTGTTTTGTTTTGTTTTGTGTTTTGACCCTCCCTTGATTGTCATAGGTGTCTCCTGATCACAGACACTCAAGAACTGGAAATCAGTGTCATGAACTAAAGATAGCCCTTGTGGCAAAGCAAAATGACATCAGCTACTTCCAGGGAATGCATTTAACTTTTCCAAACATTTAGCACCTTGAGGATCAACGTGCATAGCTTCTGTTCAGGATACTTCGGTAAAATATTTTGCACATATGTCTTCTAAAGTCCTCCTTTAAATATGACTTCTTCAAAAATAATTTTATGTTCATTTATGTGCACGTGTTTCTGTGTGTGTTTTACTGTGTTCTTGGAAGTCTGTGTCTGATACCTAGGAGCTGGAATCTCAGGAGCTGGTGTGCAACGCCAACTTCAGTGAATACTGGAACTGTGATGTCCAAAAAGAAATAAACGCTTTCTAACCTCTGAGCCATCTCTCCATCTCCTTCAACATGAATTTTCTTGCCAAAGAAGACCATATAGTAAACAATGCACAATCCTTTTCACTTTATGCCCATTCGAGTTGCTAAGATCCACCTCTGTTGCACACCATTTTTAAAATACAGTTATAGATAAGGTGCATGTGAGGGGCGTGATTAATTTAATCAGCTTTTCTTTAACTCATAATCATAGGTATGTTATAGTGTGGCCAAGTATTTCTATGCTTGGTCAGTTCACAGAACGTTTTATAGCAGCCTCTGTTCCAAAAGTTCAATCCAGTGATACAATAGGGAGACAAACTTTAGCCTTTGGTGTTCATTCTTAGTGCTTTAATTTCATTCATTTCAATTCAGTGTAAGGACCGTAATAAAGACATTATCACTGTGTACACTGTTGAGTACATGAAAGGACTTTACAAGCTCATGAGCAATGTAATAAAATATTTATATTAATCATCATTATTAAAAGAGAGTCAGAATACCACTATCCATTGCTTCAGATGAAAATCTTATAAAATCACATCAAAAATAAAAGAAATAGTAGTATTTTTAAAGAAATCTTCATGTATAAATATTTAGTGAAAGAAAATCATTGAAAGGTGAAAATACCGCACTATTGTTTAAGCCATGACATAAAAGCAGTCGTCTGAGACTGAAAAAAATAAAAGACATAATTCAGCTGTTCTTAGAGCAGCACATCTTTAAGCACATATTTTCTTAATGAACTTCATGTTGAGGAAATGATCTAGAATAGGTGTTACTAGAAGGTCAACTGCATAAAGAGCTGGAGCTGACGAAAATAAGAATGTCTTTCGGAATGTTGGAGTCCTTCAAAAAAAAAAAAAAATAGAAAGAAAAACAAAACAAAACAAAAACGAAAACACACTTTCCAGCATCCTCTGCAAGGTGGTGTCATAGGAAAGAGAAGAAACAAATTTTACACTTAGAATGTGGTGTGCGTAATGCATTTAACACCTCGCTCAGTGAAATTTCACTTGCAAAAGCAATTTACTTCAGTGAAGATACAACTCCCCCCCCCCAATAATAGCTTGTCAAATCACTGTAAAATTAGTCAATTAAATGTTGCTTAATGATAAAGAAAGAAAGGTGTGGGTGGTTCACCTGTCAGAAGGATGGAACTTGAGTATTGTCGGGAAAGGGGCAGAGAGAGGGGAAATAAAAATGGAAACAACCAAGAAAAGAGACCAAACACACACACACACACACACACACACACACACACTAAAAAACTTGATTTTTGGAGGTGGCTAAAATCCAGTATGGGGAAGATTTGCATGTGCAACCAAGCATGAAGCTTCAAAGTCAGCCCTCTAGGGAGAATGCTTGTGAATTCATGGAGCATTCTGGAGTCACTGAGTATCTGATACAGGAAAGGATGGCGTCATGCTGGGAGTGAGGGTAGTGTGCCTTATGTCACCTGCAGCATTCCCAGAGGGCAAGAACATGAGAGAGCTTGCCCCACCACTTACCTAGTGTGAGGTTGCAGTAGCAGCGAGAGATGAACCTGGGGGTCATAAGCATGGGAGAGTTTGCCTTCCCCCTTACCTGCTGTAGTCCTCAGGAGAGAGGGTCCTGCACCTTGCCTGGGCTACACAGTGGAGCTGATTCTAAAAATGGAGGTATGGGTGAGCCATCCCAAAGGATGTCAGAGGGACAGAGCTGGCTCATTCCCTCACAGGCTGCAGCACTTGGGAGAGGGGACCTTGCCCCATGACTGGGCAGTGCAGTGGTGCTGGCCTCAAGAGCATGAAAGCAGAAAAGCTGACTCTGTCGCCTGCCCATGGCAGCATGGAGTGGCCTAGAGGGAACAGTGCTCTTACTTTGGTATGGATAAGGGCTGACCAGCTCCCTCCCACCCAGGCCCACGTCCACAGCTTTGATCTGGCCCACCCCCAAATCTTTATCATCTTCCAATGTCGAGAGCTGTAGGGTCTCAATAACACAGGGCAGAGAGGGGAGCACTTCGAGGAATCCCGATGAGGATCTGATACTGATGGTGCGACAGAAGCCAAAGATCTGGAACCAGATCAGTGAGTGACTCATAGCAACGAACATTTGCAGGATGTGTGGACATGTGGACAAAGGGATGTACTATGGGACACAGTGTGACATACAGCTTCCATGGTGAGATCTTTTCTACGATTTGGTTTTGTTGCTGTTATTGTTTGTGTGTGTGTGTGTGTGTGTGTGTGTGTGTTTAATATGGGGGAAAATGTTACAAGGACAAAAGGTGGATAAGAGGGGCTGGGGAGATAAACAGGCCTGGGGTGCTTGACGTAAAACTCATGATTACCAATAAAAAGGTTTTTAAGAAAAGAAAGATCTAGTTGACTTTTTAGAGGTTTGGGAGAACTACTGTTCAGATGCTTTCCCTTACTAAGCCCTCTGCTTGATAAGGAGTCACAGCCGTGGTATCCATTTGCCAAATTTGAGCTTAAGGAGTTGACTTTGAAGGCAGCTATAGACTAAACAGTGACTTGCGTGTCGTTGGTCTAACTCATCTGAACACAGGCAGTAATACACATAGCTGATCAGAAACTCAGGTTCCTCTTGCCCACAGAGGATCCCCAGGTCCCCTGGGCGTATAGAAATAATTTATCAGCCTATTTTTACCTCTGTTTCTTCCTTTCCAAAAGATGAATGGCTCCCTTGAGTTTTACCCAAGGAGACACTATTTGGGTGTTAACCAATGTATATATCGGATACCATAAGCTTATGCACTTTTCAGAGCTTCAACGGCTAACCATGGAAAACACATTATAACTCTATTTTATCAAAGACATAAATGTGATCGCTCCTCAAGCATTCTTCTGTGCTTAACTCTCTAGCAATTTGGACTTATCTTTGCCTCACACTCCATGGAACTGAATACTGCCTCTGGATAAGGAACTGGCCCAAAACGAATTAACCTTCAAAGTGTGGAGGAGCACCTTACATAGCATGTAAATTCTTTATTCTGAAAAAAAAAACCCCTAAGTTTAAAGTACTTTAAGGGTATTAGACAAAATTAAAATTCATAATGCATGTGAAAATACTCAAGATTTTTATAGCGCTGGTGACTTGGGATGTTAGATGTGCCAAAGGAATTTTTCTCTACATTTTTTTTTTTCTAATCTGTCATTAATTGGGAATGTTTTTACACAGAACTGTCTTTCTCTGGAGTAACCACCTGCAGTAACTTATTATAGACTCTTCAGTTTCATTATTCACATTTGTGCCGTGGCAAATAAATACCCCCCTCCTGCCTTCCACTTCATGTGACACGTGGCGCTTAGAACCTGCTACCATCAAATGTTGCCAAGTAAAATAGAAGCCCCCTTAAACTAACATTTACTCATCCAGTGTCCACCATGGTCAGGAAATTTGTAACTTGTGAAACTATAGGTACTGATTCTTTAGTGCCCCAATAGTTCACATATGTGTGTGTGTATGTGTGTATGAATGTATATGTATGTGAATATACATGTGTGTATATATATGAGTTAAAGTATCTTAAGTGTATGTGGTATACAGACATTGCCTTTAAATACAAAACTAATAACAGCCATGACCATATCCTTTGTGGGCCTTATTAGGACAATCCTATTATAGAGGCATAGAGACATCACAGCAGCCTACTTGAATAGCCTTTCTTAGCCTCATTTCCTGGTCCACTTTGGGAGTTTCATCAAGCACATACACATACAACATCTCAGATCTTTTCAAAAGACTCCGTTTTGAAGGCTTAGCTAATTTCAAAGCCACCCTATATTTGGTGAAACAGGTTAAATCCAGAAAATCCATTTAAAACAGCTCTACTCACCTCTCTCAGACAATCAACCCTAAACCATGCTTTAGAACCCTGGACTAACCCAGGGGCTTGGAAATTAAGTTTCCTATAATATTTTTTTTTTTAGTTCTCTATACAAACAGATTTAATCATAAGCATCTCAGAAACACCTTGTTACATAATGGTATCACATAAAGAAATGCCCAACTATAAGCCTTAAAGAAAGCACTTATAAAATGGTTTCACAGACCAACACACTAAATGAATGTCACAAATATTTTCTTTAAGCTTTAGCTTCTAGAGTACTCTTCTCCTATAATGCCATTTTTAAGTATAAATTTTACATAGTCTTCCATGATACATAAAGATAGGCTAAAATAATACCAATTACAATTTTCCCCAACACACACACACACTATGTCTGCCTATCTTTATCTATCTATCTATCATCTATATCTATCTATCTATCTATCTATTTAACTATCCATCTATCTATCTAACTATCTATCTATCTATCTATCTATCTATCCATCCATCCATCATCATTATCTATTTCTATCCCTTTCTCAGATACAAAACGTTGAGGAATTCCATCTATGCAATTGCTCTTTCATGCTTCTCAACAGTTCTTGGTGGGAGAAAGAAGAAAGTAAATTCTAAAGAGGGAAGAAGATGGGGAAAAGATTGAAACTCATTTTTCAAATAATATTCCATATAATGACATCACTTTAAAAGCAAAGCTATTAAAGTACAGTCTCAATTAACTTAGAACCCTGAGATCTCTCACAAACTGGTTCGTCAAGAAGACAGCATATATCATGCCTGATACAAGGCCTCCTACACATACAGAGCAGAGGTCTGGGTTCAGTCAGAGAAGATGGACCTAAGCCCGAAGAAAGTAGAGGCCCCAGGAAGTTTAAGAGGTCTAGTGGGTTAGGTGGGGTGGGACATCTGCTTGGAGACAGGGAAGCAGGAGGAGGTATAGTATATGGAACAATCAGAGGATGGAATGGTTGGAGAACAAAATCTGGAGTGTAAAACTATAATAATAATAATAATAATAATAATAATAATAATAATAATAATAATAATAATAGAAGCAAAGCTATCTTAAATAACACATTTCCAACTTGGAAGGTGGAACAGACTAAAGATGTCTGATTTGTTCCCATTTTGCAACTTAGGTCAATAACTTTTTTTCTGAATATTTTCTTATCTCTAGCATGTATTTTTTTAATTAGCTATAATGACCTTAGGGGAAAATATTTTTTAATGTAAGAGCAACTAGCAGAGTTCTGCTTCTGTGTTTACAGTGTACCATTCAATATCAGATCCACTGCTGAGTACCAACCAATCTTTTCCCCCCCGCAGGCTGACAGTTAATACAAAGTGGCTGATAGCCAAGCTGTTAGCCTAGGGTTCAACTTCACATCCCAAAGTACACTTGAATTCCGTGGGGACGTACTTTGAGATCTGAAATCTTCAAGGGACTTAAGCAATAGAGAGAGGATTTGCAGTGGTAAGGTAAATTTTCTCAGCAACTTCTTATGCTTTGCAATTCACTTTGTAAACAAGAAATGTGCCTAGGAAATTTAATTAAGTCTTGTACGGTCAGGACTAAAAGTCAATCTCTGTATTATTACTGGACAGAGTCAGGGATTAAACTTCCAGGATATTCCCAACTCTCATTACTGATTGCATAGTTTTATTAACATGTAAACATTGCACTGGTGTCTTACTGTCATGGACTATGAGCCTTAGAAACTTCATAGATCTTTATGAATTTACATACACAAATCCGAGTCTGCATATTTCTCTCCATGCATAAAACTCACACACACACAGTTTCAGGCAGTACTTACTTACTAAGAACTCATTTTATAGGAACACAAAAGTCCTTCAATAGAATTTCTATATACAATGTCAAATTCAATATTCTGACAGGCTAGCAACATGCCAATACAATATTTGTTCTTTTGATATGTAGTCATGGTGAGTCTGGGCTTCCTGGTAGCCTAGTGACTACGGAAACAAATGATAACTCTCTGGAGAACATAATACATATACAGACACATTCATACAAACACATTCAAACAGGTATATACACACATTCCAGTTTTATTTTCTATGATCTCATGATAAAGAACTCTGACCAAAGCAATCTGAGAATAAAAGAATAGATTTCTTCTTACCCATTTGAGTCACAGGCTTTTACTGAGGGTGGAAACTCCAGGCAGGAACCTAGATGGTAGAACTATAGAGGAAGACTCCTAACTGGATTCCTTTCAAGTTACTGCTCAGCTTCTATCAACTGCCTATAGATGGTACCACCCACAGTGGGCATGGCCATCTTACATCAATTACCTAAAAGATAATACCCATAGATATACCACAAGCCATTCTGAACAAAATAATTCTTAGAGTTTCTCTCTTTGCAATTGAGCCTAGATTAGGTCAGGTTGAAAATTAATGGCATTATCTATATAATTTAACTCACATCCACTTATATTTTGTACAGACTAGATATCACCATGGGGAAATACATTAAAACTGTACCTCCATTATTATTTTAAAGTTATGTTTTGTTATTTTATGAAGTCTTAAATAGTACACCCAGTGAATAGTCTACCAATACATGTTTTCTTTATTGAAAATAGATTTTTTGGGGGCTGGAGAGATAGCTCAGCGGTTAAGAGCACTGACTGCTCTTCCAGAGGTCCTGAGTTCAATTCCCAGCAACCACATGGTGGCTCACAACCATCTGTAATGTGATCTGATGCCCTCATCTGGTGTGTCTGAAGACAGCTACAATGTACTCATATACATAAAATAAATAAATAAATAAATAATCCTTTAAAAAAGAAAGAAAAGAAAATAGATTTTTTTTCCAAACATAGGTCTAACTCTAATGACAAAAATAAGAAGAACCACTATTCCTTAATATCTGTTAACATAAATGGACTCAATTCCCCAATAAAGAGACATAGGCTATCAGACTGGATACATAAACAGAATCCAACATTTTGCTGCATACAGGAAACTCATCTCAGAGACAAGACAGACACTACTTCAGAGTAAAAGGCTGGGAAAAAACCTTCCAAGCAAATGGTTCCAGGAAACCAGCTGGAGTAGCCATTCTAAAATTGAATAAAATAGATTTTCAACCAAAAGTCATCAAAAAAGATAAGGATACTTTTTTTTCTTCTTGTGGATATTTGATTTGATATTTTTATCAGATAGATCAGGAATCTGATGTATAAAAATTGTCCCACAATGTAGTTGCTTAAAGTAGTCTATTTTGCCACACAATTACTGGAATTGAAAAGTCTAGACAAGGAAGAGTTGTATAGTTTCTTTCTGCTTCATGTCTGAGACTTTAGTGTGAACGACCTGGAGGCTGAGGAAGGGTGGAGTACAGCTGGTGAGTGGTGTTAGTATGTGCAGCTTTCTACATGGCATAGTTCCTGGATGAAAGAACATTCACACTTGAAGGAAGGATACTTTTTACTCATCACAGTAAAAAACTATCAAGATGAACTCTCAATTTTGAACATCTATGCTCTAAATAGAAGGGTACCAACATTCATAAAAAAAAACCCAACTAAAGCTCAAAGTATATATAGTACCACACACATAATATGGGGGACTCCAACACCCCACTCTCATCAATGAACAGATCATGAAAGCAGAAACTGGACAGAGAAACAGTGAAACTAGAAGAGGTTATGAACCAATTGGAATTAACAGACATCTACAGAACATTTCATTCTAAAACAAAATATATCTTCTCAGCAGTTCACTGTACTTTCTCCAAATCTGATCATATAGTCAGTCACAAAACAACAGATATAAGAAGATCAAAATACACCCATGCATCCTATCAGACTACCATAGACCTTAAGGCTGGTCTTCAATAACAACAAAAAGCCCACATACACATGGAAGTTAAATAATGTGCTACTCAATAATAACATGGTCAAGGAGGAAATAGAAAAAGAAATTAAGGATTTTTTAGAATTCAATGAAAATGAAGGGATGCAATAAAAGCAGTAGTGAGAGGAAAACTCATAGCTCTGAGAGTCTCTAAAAAGAAACTGGAGAGAGCATACACTAGGAGCTTAACAGCACAGGTGAAAGCTCTAGAACAAAAAGAAGCAGATACACCCAAGAGGAGTAGACAGCAAGAAATAAACTCAGCCGAAATCAACCAAGTGGAAAACAAAAAAGAAATATATAAAGAATCAACAAAACCAGGAGCTGGCTCTTTGAGAAAATCAACAAGATCAATAAACTCTGAACCAGATTAATTAGAGATCACAGAGTATCCAAATTAACAAATTAAAAAATGAAAGGGGAGACATAACAACAGAAGCTGAGGAAATTCAAACAATCATCAGATATTACTACAAAAGCCTATACTCAACAAACTGGAATATCTAGAGGAAATGGACAAATTTCTACAGAGATACCAGGTACCAGAGTTAAATGAAGACCAGATAAACCATCTAAACAATCCTATAACACTTAAAGAAATAGAAGCAGCCATCAAAAGCTTCCCAAGCAGAAAAAGCCCAGGACTAGAGGAGTTCAGTGCAGAATTCTATCAGGTCTTCATAGAAGACCTAATATCAATATTCTCCACACTATTCTCCAAAATAGAAACAGAAGGAACACTACCAAACTTGTTTTTCAAAGCCACAATTATGCTCATACCTAAATCATACAAAGACTCCACAAATAAAAGAGAACTTCAGACCAATTTCCTTTAAGAACATTGACGCAAAAATACTCAACAAAATTCTTAAACCACATGATCTTTGCACTCAATGCTGAGAAAGCATTTGACAAAACTCAACACCTCTTCATGTTAAAAGTCTTGGAAAGATCAGTAATTCGTGGTCCAAACTTAAACATAATAAAAGCAATAAATCAAACTGGTAGCCAACATCAAACTACTTGTTGAGAAACTTGAAGCTATGCAACTAAAATCAGGGACTAGGCAAGTCTGTCCTACATATTAAATATAGTACTGGAAGTCCTGACCAGAGCAATTATACAACAAAAGGCAGTCAAAGGGATACAAGTAAAATGGAGGGATTCAAAATATCACTATTTTCAGATGATATGATAGTATACATAAGTGACCACCAAAATTCCTCCAGAGAAATTCTACAGCTGATAAACAACTTCAGCAAAGTCATTGGTTATAAAATTACTTTAAATAAATTAGTATCCCTCTTCTACTCAAAAGCTAAACATGCTAAGAAAAATATTAAAGAAAAGACATCCTTCACAATAATCACAAGCAATATGGAATACCTTGGTGTGACCCTAACTAAGCAAGTGAAAGACCTATATGACAAGAACTTCAAATATCTGAAGAAGGAAATTGAAGATTTCAGAAGATGGAAAGCTCTCCCATGCACATGGATTGGAAGGATCAACATTGTAAAAATGGCAATTTCCCAAAAAGCAATCTAAAGATTCAATGCAATCCCAATCAAAATACCAACTCAATTCTTCATTGAGTTGTAAAAAGCCATTTGCAAATTCATCTGGAATAACAAAAAACCTAGGATAGAGAAATCTATTATCAACAATAAAATCACTTCTGGGGGAATCACCATCCCTAACCTCAAGCAATATTACAATTCAATTGTGATAAAAAGAGCATGGTATTGGTACAGACATAGGCATGTAGATCAATGGAACAGAATTTAAGAAACAGAAATGAATGCACATACATATGGTCACTTAATCTTTGACAAAAGAGCTATAAACATTCAATGGTAAAAGGACAGTGTCTTCAACAAATGGTGTTGGTTCAACTGGCAGTCAGCATGCAGAAGAAGGAAAATAGACCCTTTCTTATTTCCTTGTACAAAGCTCAAGTGCAAGTAGATCAAAGACCTCCACATAAAACCAGATACCTTGAAACTATTAGAAGAGAAAGTGAGGAAGATCTTAGAATACATAGGCACAGAGGAAAAATTTTTGAAAAGAACACTAATGGCTTGTGCTCTAAGATCAAAAATTGACAAATGGGACCTCATGAAATTACAAAGATTCTGTAAGGCTAAGGACACTGTCAAGAAATCAAAATGGCAGCTAACAGATTGGGAAAGGATCTTTACCCAATCCTACATCTGACAGAGGGCTAATATCCAATATATTGAAGGAACAATTAGACTCCAGAGAATCAACCTCTTATTTAAAAATGGGGTAAAGATATTAACAAAGAATTCTCAACTGAGGAATATGGAATGACTGAAAAGCACCTAAAGAAATGCTCAACATCCCTAGTCATCAGGGAAATTCAAATCAAAACAACCCTGAGATTCCTCCCCACACCAGTCAGAATGGCTAAGATCAAAAACTCAGATGACAGCAGATGCTGGTAAGGATGTGGAATAAAGGAACACTCTTCCACTGCTGGTGGGGTTGTAAGCTGGTACAACCAGTCTGGAAATTAGTCTGGCAGTTACTCAGACATTTGGACCTGAGGATCCAGCTATATCACTCCTGGGTATATACCCCAAAGACTCTCCAATATATAACAAGGACACATGTTCCACCATGTTCATAGAAACATTATTTATAATAGCCAGAAGTTGGAAAGAACCCAGATGTGCTTTAACTGAGGAATGGATACAGAAATTTTGGTATATTTACACAATGTGGTACTACTCAGCTATTAGGAACAATGAATTTATGAAAATCCTAGGAAAATGGATAGAACTGGAGACTATCATTCTGAGTGAGGTCACAAGGTCACAAGAGAACATTAATGGTATGTACCCACTGATAATTGGATACTAGCTTCAGAAAGCTCTTAATACCCAACAAACAACTCACAGACCTTATGAAGCTCAAAAAGAAGGAAGGCAAAAATGTGGATAGAACAGTCCTTCTTAGAAGGGAGAACAAAACAGTCATGGTAGAAAATTAAATGTCAAATAGCAGAGCAGGGATTGAATTATTCAGAGCCTTCGTCACCTTGGAATCTATCCCATGTTTCAAATGTAAATGCAGAGAGTATCTGTCTTAGTCATGATTTCTATTCCTGCACAAACATCATGACCAAGAAGCAAGCTGGGGAAAAGTGGGTTTATCTGGCTTATAATTCCACATTGCTATTCATCACCAAAGGAAGTCAAGACTGGAACCCAATCAGGTCAGAAAGCAGGAGCTGATGCAGAGGCCATGGAGGGATGTCACTTATTGGCCTGCATCCCCTGGTTTGCTCAGCTTTCTTTCTTATAGGACCCAGGTCTACCAGCCCAGGGGAAGCACCACCCATAAGGGGCTGGGCCCTCCACCCTTGAACACTGGTTGAGAAAATGCCTTACAGCTGGATCTCATGAAGGCATTTCCTCAACTGAGGCTCCTTTCTCTGTGATAACTCCAGCTTGTGTCAAGGTGACACAAAACCACTCAATACAATTAACCCCTTGTGAAGTTGACACATAAACAAATCACCATTAATCCTCAACCCTTACTTTCTTGTTCATTCACAAAATCTACATAACCTTAAGAGTCCCACAGTCTTTACAAATTCTTACATATTAAAATCCCATTCCCTTTAAAATATCCAGTCTCTTTTAAAAGTCAGTCTTTTAAAAATTCAAAGTGTCTGATCTATGGGCTCCACTTCTTCCTTTTAGAGGTAAAAATTATCAGGGCACAGTCACAATCAAAAGCAAAATCAGACCCTAACCATCCAATGTCTGGGTTCCACTCACCAATTTCTGGGCTTCTCCAAGGGCTTGGGTCACTTCTCCAGCTCTGCCCTTTGTAGCACATACCTTCTCTTCTAGGCTCCAGCTGCCTGTTCTCCACTGCTGCTGCTGCTCTTGGTGGTCATCTCATGGCACTGGCATCTCCAAAACACTACTGTCAGTCTTGGGCATTAACTGCAACTGAAGCTGCACCTTCACCAATGGCCTTCCATGGCCTCTCACAGTGCCGAGCCTCAGCTGCTCTCTATGACCCCTTGATTCCTTCAAAATCAGTACCACCTGAGGGACTTTTATACTTTACCAAGTCCACCCACTGCATGAGGTACAACAATGGCTATCTTCTGGAACCTCTTTGTGCTCTCAGAAAACACTTTTCAGAAAAGTTCATGCCAATGATACTTGTCTCCTTAATCACCACTAATAACTTAGCTCCAGCTGACCAGCATCAATAATATCAGTAATGCAAAAGTTTTGCTTTAGTAGTTCTGGTATCTTGTTAATCACAGCTGATTCATCAGCCCCGTATAAACAAAAACAACGGAATCTTCACAATCAAAAGAGCAACATCCCTAATAAGAGTCTATATATTTTCCCTCTGAAATTTCACAAGCCAGGCTTCCATCTTCTACATTGTCCTCAACATTATCTTCTAAGCTTCTACAGAACATCCCACAGAGCTCTTAATATGCCAATGGCTCTTCTAGCTCAAAGTTCCAAAGTCCTTCCACAGTCCTCCTCAAAATATAGTCAAGTTCTCACAGGAATACCCCACTATGCTGGTACCAATTCGTCTTAGTCAGGGTCTCTATTCCTGCACAAGCATCATGACCAAGAAACAAGTTAGGGAGGAAAGGGTTTTTTTCAGCTTACAATTCCATATTGCTGTTCATCACCAAATGAAGTCAGGACTGGAACTCTAGCAGGTCAGGAAGCAGGAGCTGATGCAGAGGCCATGGAGGGATGTCACTTGCTGGCTTGCTTCCTGTGACTTGTTCAGCTTGCTTTCTTATAGAACCAGGTCTACCAGCCCAGGGATGGCACCACCCATAAAGGGCTGGAACCTGCCACACACACTTGATCATTGGTGGAAAAATTGTCTTACAGCTGGATCTCGTGGAGGCATTTTCTCAACTGAGGCTCCTTTCTCTCTGATAACTCCAGCTTGTGTCAAGTTGACACAAAACTAACCAGTACAGTATCTAATAAAAAAAAATAGAGAATAAATTTTCCCCAACAATATGTTCTTAGTTTAATTTTTCTTTCCACAATCTTTAAGCTATATTCTTAGCTCTTGGATTATTAATGATTTGAGGTCCAGGTGTACCACACTCTGAGAGGGTGCTATACATATTTTTTCCTAAGAAGGACTGAGGCTTTTTCATTTATTTTATTTTTGGCTATTGGTTTTTTTTTTTTTTTTTTTTTTTTTTTTTTTTTTTTTTTTTTTTTTTTTAGCTCTGGGGTGTTCAGATCTTTCTGGGGTTAGTATCCAATTATCAGTGACTGCATATTATGTCTGTTCTTTTGTGACTGGGTTACCTCACTCAGGATGATATTCTCTAGATGCATCCATTTTCCTAGGAATTTCATAAAGTCATTGTTTCTGATAGCTGAGTAGTACTCCATTGTAGAAATATTCCACAATTTTTGTATCCATTCATCTACTGAGGGAGATCTGGGTTCTTTCCAGATTTTGGCTATTATAAATAGTGTTGCTATGAACATTGTGGTGCATGTGCCCTTATTGTATGTTAGAGCATCTCTGGGGTATATGCCCAGAAATGGAATAACTGGGTTTTCAGGTAGGACTTTGTCCAATTTTCTGAGAAACCACCAGACTGATTTCCAGAGTGGTTAAGAATGGTTTATTTCTCCATCAGACTCTCTCTCTGTGTGTGTGGTGGGGGGCGGCTAACATTTTCACTTGAAATATTTACTTTTTTTTAATTTAACATGATCGTTAAAGAAAGATCATCAAAATATTATCTTGATTTTTCTAGATCAAGCAGATAGTTGACCTAAATGAACACCTTTTTTTGACTTTAGAATCATGTCTACTTTTGCTGTACAACAAATGTTTGTGTCTCTCTGACATGTGCTGAAGCCTTGATTCTCAGTATAATGTTATTTAGTGTGAGGGGTTTTCAGAGGTAATTAGATCATGAAGGTGGGTACTACATGATTAGATCAGTGCACTAGGGGGAGAGAAAGAGACAGACAGACAGACAGAGACAGAAATAGAGAGAGACAGAAAGAGAGACAGAGAGAGAGACAGAGAGACACACACACACACACAGAGAGAGAGAGAGAGAGAGAGAGAGAGAGAGAGAAAGAGAGAGAGAGAGAGAGAGAGAGAGAGAGAGAGAACTTCAAAATTAAATATCTATTTCTCCATGTAGCCTTATTCATGGTAGGGGAAGTGCCATAAGTATGTTCTCATCTAAATCCATCAGGTTCTCAATCTGCCTTTTATTGCCCAGCCTCCAGAACTGTTGAAAAGTGGTGTTTAAGTTCCACATTCCTCTCATAAACTTTGGTACACTGGGATGAAGAAGAGATTTCTTGTGATAATATCTATTATCATGCATACAGAGCAGGGGAGAGCTTACAAAACAGTTACACAAGCTGCTTCTGTTTTGTTTGGTTTTGTTTAACACAAGTTTTCTCTGTGTAGCCCAGGGCCTTCATAGAAGTAGCTCTGCAGACTGGGCTCATTTTGAATTTGAAGATCTGCCTTCCTGTGGTTACCAAATGTTGGAATTAAAGGCATGTACCACCACTTACTGGCACATTTTCTTAATACTTCTTTAAGTACTATTGTTCTTGGTCAAAAACAGCAATATCTCGAAAGCAATACAGTAACCTAATCAAATAAAATACCCCTATTCCATAAGACATGGAAGTAAAATGGCAACCAACAGATTAATAAAAGATCATTACCAATCCTACATCCAATAAGGGCTAATGTCTAAAATATAAAACAAACTTAAGAAGTCAGACTCCAGAGAAACAAGTATCCCTATTAAAAAATGGGGTACAGAGCTAAACAAAAAAAAAAAAAAAAAAAAATTCAACTCAGGAATATCGAATGGCCAAGGAGTACCTAAAGAAATATTCACTTCTACACCTATTATCCTTAGGTTTTTTTTGTTTTCCCATTGTATACTGGATTTCCTGAATGATTTGGGTTAGGTGCTTTTTTAATTTTGCCTTTTCTTTGATTATTGTCAAATAGTGAAGAGCTGTCCCCATCCCATGCTACAAAGGTGGCTTTTTCTCTATCTGTTCCCCATCTTCTTAGGCAGCTTCCTTTTATTGATTTTTTGCTTAAAACCTATCTTTCTTATCAAATGTTCTTTTCTTTCAAATAAAAAAATTACCACTGTTTGTAGAAAACTTTGTTCAAGTCTTAGATTTTTCTGTGGCCTCAAGGAGAATATTCTAATAGAAAATTCAGAGTACATCTTCATTTATTTTCCTTATTTTTTCATGGTTGTTTTTTTACTCATATGTTCAAAAATACATTTTGGCCCACAAAAACACATATAGCACAAATTAACTTAACATTATTTATTGAGTGCTCTGTTACAAATTTACCAATTGACTAACTTAAATGTTTCATGATCTAATTCTACGAAACACACAAAGGCTGCATGAATATTCAAATTAAGATTTATTTATTTGCTTCCTGTGCATGTGCCTGTTTTCCTTGTACCGTGTGTCTTTAGCTTGCATGCAATGTCTGGGGAGGCAAGAAAGAAATCAGAAGACTTGGAAACGGAGTTATAGACAGTTATGCACCTATTGTGGGTACTGAGACTCAAACTCAGGTGCTCTGCAAGAGCAGCAAGTGCTCTTAACTGCCTATGTCTCTCTACAGCTCACACACACATACGCACACACACACACACACACACACACACACACACACACACACTGGGGAGAAAAACAGGGTGAGGAGAGAAAAAAATGACACACAGAAACAAAAAGATGGAGAGAGAGAAAGAGAATCAACTTCCTTTCCAATAGGCTGTCTACAGTAGTTTAGTAGAGAGGTAATTTAGCTTTCACCTCTGTGAAATTCATGTGTTTTCTACTGAAATTACTCAACTGAATGCAATAGAGATTTATTACTCATTCCCCACACCTTACCAAACAGGGTAAATTTACTACCTTGGAACACTGCTATTTGACCTCTGGCCAAGATGTGTGAAAAGTCTCTCATTTCATGGATAGTCTTTCCAGAAACCTATCTTTTTATAATGCTTTGAGATTTCTTAAGCACATCTAAACCTCTTTAGTGTCAAGGTTTAAATCTTAATTGTTCACATCTTTCCCAGAAGCATGACACATTGGATACTTGTATAGGTATGAGCTACTCACAATTCTACCTGATTACCATGCTAATAATTTCTCATTTAAAATTTAAAATATCCAATTAGTTCATAGTGTCAGGGGAGAAGTCTACAAAACCTGCTTGGCCAGCAAACTTCACCATCTTAAAACAGAATGATTAAGAACCCAACAAAGGAACTTTTCACGGTGTTCTAACTGCAGGGTGATGGAAAATGCATACAAAGAAATGAAAAGACATAACCTCACTAAGTGAAAGGCTTGGTAATAAAAGAGGTGTTCTTTTTCTGGAAATTAGAGTTAGTGAGGAAGGTGTCAGATTTGGAAAATGGCATGTAATTTCAGGAGTATAAATTAGTGATGGTTCTTCATTTCCAATGGGCTCTCTATCATCTGATTTCTACATGTAAGGTTCTAGTTCCAGTGGCTACTAACTAATGATTCACAAAAGCATACTTGGTGGTGCTTTTGGTGACAAGAGATAATTTTGAAGTTTTTAAAGTTTGAGGTCTGCTAGCACAGGAGTAAAAATGCCATAATTTGGGTATTTAATCATTAACGGTGTACTATTTAAAAAATATGTAGAATTGAGTTGCCTCTATTAGACTATTGAAAGAAGCCCTAGTTACTTAATCCAATAACATTCATAGATTCCCAATTTTCATCTAAGTATGCTGGGTAACTTATGACTTGTACTGTTTCATTTGATCACCTCAACAAAGGCTGAATTAGTTTTTCTCCTTATTTGACTTTTTACTGAGCTGAATGAGCAACCGTGAGTTGCAAAAGCGAGTAATATAAACAAAAGACGGAGGAAAACTCTACCATGATGTGATTCTTAACAGTGGCTGATCAGAAAGTTTCCAAGTGATCAGTGTGTGGTGGTCATATTTAAGGAAGAATTACCTACACTTGAAAATTCTGAAGACAAATTGCAAGGTTTTCCTCCCGCTGTAAAATTCTTGTCTCATTAAAATCTCTCCCAGCCCAGGCCATTTATCATGCTCAGGAGCTCAGACTGTCTCTTAAACATGTCTTTGAGGTTGCACTTGAAAAGTAGTTTCAGCTTATAAACTCCAAGCACTTCTTGGCAGGTAAAATATAGGGCAAAGCATTTTTTTTCTCTTCTTTAAAGAGGATGTGTTCTTTCCACTGTAATCTAAGCTAGAAGATTTGGGGGGAGTTTAAGTTGTTTATCAGAAGTAAGCAAAATGTTTTCTATAAAACAAGTGATCATAACCAAGATTTTTCACCATGGCTATATTTTCTGTTGCCACATGTATTTTTTCTAAGACATATTTTTGGTAGTTGTAACAACAACCAATGAAATATTTTTGAATAATCTCTATAAAATTGTATATAAAACATTTTTTCCACCTGGAACGCTTGCATAGAGAGGTAAAGGGAACTTAAAGCTATTATAATATGATGTCATCATTCTCTGTTAGGATTTATTCTTTTCTGTCTCTTATTACAATTTAAATTTTATTACCTATACATATAAATGAAGTGTCTATCTAGTTTGATACTAAGTATACATTTTGATTATGGCCCATTCACATATTTGAATCATTTCCAAAGGTTGTTGGAAATTTTGGTGGATTGTAAGGTTTGTTTGTTTGTTTGTTTGTTTGTTTTGAGAAGCATACATGCTCCACTCTGAACATGTAAAATGACTAGGACAGACATCACACCCGGCTCCAGAAAGGACTTTAAAATTTCTAACCATCAGGATATGGCCCCTCTGAGCACAGTAACTGGTAAAGAATAAAATGAGACACAAACAAAGTGAACAGTTTAAAAGCTTCTGGGGTGAAGATCTTGCTGCCTCCATTTCCCTCTTCCCCACCCCCAAGCTTGTTAATGACATTAGAAAGAACATTAGATGTCACAGATAACCATAAGAAAGTGACACCCAGGATGTCTCGGTCACAATATTTTAGAAAGTGTCCAGATTTTTATATATTTAGTTATCAATTTGCATTGGTGGCCTATACATTTATAAAATATCAACTTACCTTTTAAAGTTTGGTTTTGGTTGTAGTCAAGCCTATTGTCCACATTTCTATACTATAGTTTTGTTTACTAATATATATGACTTTGAACTGATGTGATTACATTCTTATAACCAGCTAAACACATTACTTAAATCACATATAATTCTATATGAGGGTCATTGCTCATAATTAATTTGCTGATACTATTTTCATATTATTTATACTTATAATTACAGTCTTTGTAAACTGAACTCTGTGAAAAAATAATTTTGTATAATTTTGTTGTGTACTAAATTCAAAATTCAAATACATTTTATGGCCAAATCTGGACAGCTAGATCCATTTATTTCCATTCTCTTTTTTTAAAGTCGAAATTCAAATCCTAAGGTTCAGTTCAATGCAAGCAGCATTCATTGCTATGATTTTACAGGGAATTATAATGACTTTCTAGGCACACATCCGAATGCTTTTATTCCAATTAGATGTTGAAAATAGAGCTAATAAAGATATCCCATTAAAAAAATGAAATAAATGTGAGTTTTGTGTGCTTTTCCTTTGTCCCTAATTATTAATCGATTGTAAGTTCAGAAAAAAAATACGTGCTAAAACTTTGAGGAAGTGGCATATTAACTAGAAATTCATTTATTATTATTATTATCATTACAAAAATACAATAGAGACTTGTGTTGTTCCACAATAAAATCCCGTTCATTCTCCCACTTAGCTTTTCTGCACTGACTTCTAACTTTTATACACCACCTACCCCTTCTCACAGTTCTTTGCCCTAAATGCCCCTTGTTTTCACATGGCTGGGCATGCCACACTGAAGGTACCATTTGAAATTTCATTGATCTATGTTATTACAAATTTTCATAAGTTATCTGTGAACCTCCCCAAAACCTGGAAATTATTGTCCCAAAACTTGAAATTATCAGGCACTGGGCCTATATATAAGGACCAATTAATCTGCTTTTGGAAGTTTAGCATAAATCATTGAAAGCCTGCAGCATCTCGTGCATGAAAATGTAAAAAAAAGAAAAAGAAAAAGAAAAAGAAAAAAACCCCACTAATTTGTTGTTCATCTCTTCCTGAGAATAGATGAACAATCTTCTACATATCACCAAAAAAAGGAACCAACAGACAAAGAAAAGCACAGATACCACTTGGTGAATCTATGAGCTTTATTCTGGTCACTTATAAAAATATTTGTGAAGGCTTATTTACAGACACACTAAGGAACTAAAACCAACTGCATCACAAAGGCACAGTCCAGAGCAGACAACAGCTCATGAAAATCAGAAAGTTGAGCTCACTCTTCAACTTGAATGTCATCTTAAAAGATTGAAAGATGTTTGTAAGTTAAGTCCGATGGGCCAAGTCATTTCCATGTAGCTTTGGTGATCGTTGTTTCTTCCAGATCTCTCGGCTACTCTGAGACTCTTCCAGGGAGCTCAGCTTCTCTGAAGGTATCTATTAGCAATCCTTGCTGATTTTTATACATTTGGGATCACAGGGCATTGTGAATCTGCTCAGTTTCTGTAACTTCCTGAAGTTCTTCAGTTGTTTATTTTCTGAGCTTTATGAGCCTCCCTGAAGAGGACATGTTTTATCTCAATGCCATGTTACTACTGGCTAGACTCTGGTTCCATCCGTGATCTCACTGCCATAGTTTGCTAGCTCAGCAGTGACAGCCCATCTAATTCCCATGGCCGGTCTCTGCCACACCAGCCCCATGCAACAACCGCCCATCTCACAGTTAGCTGTCACAAATCCCTGCCACCCAGAAATATCAAAATTCTAGAGGCTTGAAGTTTATTAATCAGATTTATATCAGTAAATTCTCACCCCACACAAAGTTCACAAAATAAACTCAGAACCAACTGATATAAAGTGCTCACCTAGATAAAGCAAATTGTCCTATAATTATTCATCCCTTATATTATGCTCATAGATACTTGTGGCTATTAAAAGCCACAGGGATCTGGGTCATCTTTCTCTTCTATCTTCTTCCCCTCTTCTCTCTCTCCTATCTCTCCAGCCTCTCAAAAACTCTGCACCCGCCCCTCTTTTTCTTCTGTCCAATCACAGGCTCTAGCCTTGTCTTTACCTGCCCTTACCTGCTCACAGACAGCAATTTACAACACCACACGGAACACCTGGTTGATTTATTTCACCTTTAGCATCCTTTATCAAAATGACCTTTCCTGTTATAACATATTCTTGTCTCATTCATCCCTTTAACACTTATGTCTTTACAGCCCTTCTTTTAAGATGGAAGGTTTTAACTTTAGAAGAAACTACTACATAATAGTAAGATTCTACCGCTTGAATATTAAATGTATATAATATGCATTACCTTCTCTTCTAAATAAATTTTAAGTTACATAATCATAGTAAGTTGAATAGTAGCTTTTCATATTTCTTAAATGCTTAGAAAGTACTTTGGACTGTGAGTCACAGAATCAGAGCAAATATATGTAAGTTTGTCATGACTGTTGCCATGTTTATTTCGAACCACACCACAGCTCCTTCAGAGTAACTAGGGTCAGCCTTCTTTGCGTTCTTTTCATTTAAACCATAGACAGAAATACTGAAAGAGTATATGGAGTTTTACGAGAGGATTCTTTATGGAGGCACGTATCCGACTCTTTGATAAATGTTTCAGCTAAATCACACACATTCTAGCTAGGACACCATCAAGATTTTCCTCTTCTGAGTTAGATCACAGGGAATGAACTGGAATGGCAAACAGGTCTGTCAGCAAGAGTACAAATCATCTACACTGTGGGCCATCCTGGGTCTGCCTGTCTTTCTTCAGTCTCTTGGCATTTTGGGTCTAGTGCAATTGGGTTGTTTTACTGGAACACCTCTACCAATTAATTTTCTCATCAAAGAAAAAATTGTTAAAAATATAGATTAAATGTTTCCTTGTTATGAAGACATATATTTCTTAAAAAAACATAAAGTAAAATAGATTATAAGGTAACAATAACTCAAATTAAGTTAGTATTTAAAATGTTTTTATAATAGATAGGGTGTCATAAGATTTCATAGCCCAATTCTTTTTATCTGTAAAACTTAAAGTTTTTTACTTATCCTGAGACTGACTTTCTGCCACTTTATAACCAATCAGGGAACACACCACACATGTCCCTCATAATGCTGAAGCACATAGAAAGATAAAAATTTTTCTTCTTCTAAATTTCTATAATAAATTCGATTGGGGCCAAACGCAAGGCATTTATTTTCAGAAGTTCATTAGTCGCTTAAATGAAAATGTAAACTGCATCTTTCCAAATAGTCTTATGTGCTGAAAGAACAATTTTCTCCCAGAGCAGCATCACGTGGCCTGGCACTAAATTTTGTGCACAGCAAGCATGGCTTCCGAGCAATTTATGGGCATATGCATTACAGCAGATTTCAAGTAAATTATGAACTCTGTGTGTTACCGAGGCACTGTCAAACTCTGATTGATTTGGACAGTTTGTAGTTAATTAAGTTCATTTCCAATTCTGTCTCTTCATCCAATTTCAAAGCATTCTATATTGAAAGCCTATTTTCAATTAGTAGGAAGGATGAAACAAAAAGAATTAATTACAAAAGTGACAATCCCCATTTAAGTCTTCATAGTGGAGCAATTATGTATCTTAAAAGTTAAGAAATTGAAGAGTGTGTACTTGTCTCATATATTATGTCCTTGATATATATCTTACATATTAAGAACTTAAAGTGGGCATGAACATATAACAAAAAGTACAGTGATTCAAGTTGTCTGTAGTTACTGTTTGTTAAATAAGAGAAGAACATTTTATCCAAACATTCTACATGGTATTCAATTATGAAGGGTCATACTTTCTATTTGTCAAAGCTTGTTAAGTACAGGAGATGCTTTAGAAGATATTATTATATTTTATTTATTGAATCATACAAAACTGAAGGCCATGGACATCTCTTTGAAGGCCAGTATATTACAATGTAAATCACACTCTAAACAAACCACATCCTATTATAACCCAAGGTTCAGTGAGTCTACTATGCATTTCCTAAGTGAGGCAGTTTTGCATTAAAAAAAATCAAATGATATGAGGTACAGAAATTAACCACAAAAGTATGGGTTTTTAGCTTACTACACTACCACTATTTTGAGAAAAACTTGATATTCTTCTCTTTTGTCATTGAGCAGTTTCCAAAATGAGGATGAGTCCGTAAAAATCTAAATGAAGGAGCTAAGAATCCAGTCAGATTGAATGTGGAATCTTTAGCCATAAATCTGAAACATTATCATCAGCAGAATAAAAATGAATATACTTGCATAAGAAAAGTCATAATTCCAGTTTCTAGATATTTTACATATGCATTGTTAAAAAGGAACCTTATTTCTCATGGGTTATTGGAAGTGAGGACATTGGAGAGTGTTGAATTTGGCTTTGAATACATTGCATTTGTTACTTCCAGGAAAACTTTAAGTTGGGAATGTACAAAAGCACTGAAGACTAGAGAGGACTATGAGAAAATATTTTATCATTATTCCTGCTAAGAAGAGATCTGTAGCTTTGGATACTTCTTAGTTGCTTCACTGTACAAAGTCAGTAAATAAATTTGCACATTAAATAGAAACAGGATGGGAAGTTCAGGACTGAGTCCAAGGTCTGGTTCATAGTTAGGTGAAAAGATTTGGGAAAAAATGCAAATCTAGCACAAGATGTAAAAGAATATAAAGCAGAGGGGAAAGCTTTACTGAACATTAAGGCTCTGTATAAAAGGACATTAATTAGATAAAACTGTGTAAATGACACAGGAATTGTGAAATAAATGTCAAGTAGAACAAAAGGAACACACTAAGCATGTTATGGGGATGGGAATATAGTCTCATGACTGTGACAAATCCTGGCATCACAATTTAAAGACGGAAGAATCCCCTTGCCCACCATTGGTAAATGTGGCCCATCTGGTGGGGAAAGAGAGGTGTCAGGAGTGGGAGGTCATGAAGTAAGAATTTGAACGCTTATATATACCTAGCATGCTTTCTTATTTTTAGTCACACCTGACTTCAGCCATGACATAGGGCCATCCACAGTCTGGGTAAATCTTCTATCTTAAGTAAAATCTCTCTGAGAAAAACAAACAAACAAAAACAAACACAAACACAAAAACCTCACATCTTTATAGATGTGCCAAGTGGTTTTTATATTCCCACTGATTGTACAACCAGCTATGTTTGCAATTAACATATCGATGGCAAGAGTGACTTATTGAACACACAAATGCAAGCATAAACTAAGGAAATGTATTAGCCACATACTTCTGAAAAAGTTATCAAACTCTCAACTAACAAGAGAAAAAAACAATGGATTTTAATTACAACAATGAGCTAATTCTATTTTATGAAACTACCATAAGCAAACAAATAAAACTAGAAAGGATATTACTGATTACCTATATCTATATCTTATCTTTATCTATATCTTATCTATACCTATATCTCTATCTATATCTTTTCTATATCTATATTTATATCATCTATAACTATCTATATCTATATCATCTATATCTATCTATATCTATATCTATATCTATACCTATATCTATCTATATTTCTATCTTATCTATATCTATATTATAAAGGTTAATATAATACAAATATTCAAGAAAACAACTCGTAAAATGATTATTTACCACTAAAGGCAAATTAGTAAATTATTCCTAATTACTATCTTTTTGGGTTGTCTAGATGACTTAAAAATTAAAAACCCTTGCCAGATAAAGCAGAAGACCTGAGTTAACACCTAGAACCAAAATAAAGGTAGAAGAAAAGAACCAACTGCATTAAGTTGTCCGCTGACTTTTAGATACCCACTTGGGAACATACACTATGTACCTGCACAGACAGAAATACGTAACAATTTTAAAAATTGATTTACTTCTTTTGAATAACATATAGTCTTTCCTCCCAATTACATAACTGCTTTGTAATGACTGGAATATTCAATGTGAGTGACAGTGATAAAAAAAAATACACTGCCATCTTTGGGAACTGAGCAATTATTAGGACAACTATTCTGGAACCTAGTATGTCACACATATGTTACCAATGTACATGCATGCAGCTAAGCACCGCTGAAATACTAAAAATACTAACATCAAACTTTATGGAGATATATGAATAAAGCAATTAAGTATGGACAATTAACAAATAAGCATGTTTACAATATCTGAATAAACAATAAAGCTAAATATAAACACTAAAATAAGATGTTTGGAACAAGGCTGATTCCCATGTTAACAACAATCCCCTACAAAAATGTCTAGCTATCAATTATTAGAAAAACAAATCAAAAAATAATTGTAAAATTTTGAGGAGTAAAAAATTACTTCTGAAATTTTTGAGGAGTAAAGTAAATCCAATCAAAGTATATGAAAAATATATTAAGTACTAAAAACGCTTTTTTGTTCTTTTAATTGAAGAACTTTATTTAAAAAAAAAAAGAAGCATTTTTTGTATAAAAGTATATGAATAAATTTTTGTAATTGCTTGTTTTTTTTAATAAGGTTTGATAGTGTGCATTAAGATCTTACGAGTTACAATGAGCATAAAGTACATGTAAAAAAAGATGTAACCTGGAAATAGTCCAAGTTTTCTTATTGTGTAAAGATTAAGCATAATGGTTTTACATTTCCTTTTCCTTTTTCTTTTTCTTTTTGGCCTTTGTTTTTTCTTGTACTTCATAGAGTCTGTGAGTTGTTTCTGGGGTGTTCAGAGCTTTCTGGGGTTAGTATACAATTATCAGTGGCTACATATTACGTCTGATTTTTTGTGACTGGGTTATCTCAGAATGATATTCTCTAGATGCATCAATTTTCTTAAGAATTTCATAAAGTAATTTTTTCTGATAGCTGAGTAGTACTCCATTGTGTAAAAGTACCACAATTTTTGTATCCATTCATTTACTTAAGGACATCTGGGTTCTTTCCAACTTCTGGCTATTATAAATAGAGCTGCTATGAACATTGTGGTACATGTGTCTTTGTTGTATATTGGAGCATCTCTGGGGTAAATGCCCAGAAGTGGAATAACTGGGTCTTTAGGTAGTACTATGTCCAATTTTCTGAGGAATCGCCAGACTGATTTCCAGAGTGGTTGTACCAATTTACAACCCCACCAACAGTGGAGAAGTTTTCCTCTTTCTCCACATCCTTGCCAAGATCTGCTGTCATCTGAGTTTTGGATCTTGGCCAATCTGACTGGTATGAGGTAGAATCTCAGGGTTGTTTTGATTTGTATTTCCCTGATGGCTAATGATGTCGAGCATGTCCTTATATGCTTCTCAGCCATTCGATGTTCCTCAATTGAGGACTTTTTGTTTGACTCTGTACCCCATTTTTAATAGGATTTTTTGATTCTCTGGGGTCTAGCATCTTGAGTTCTTTGTATACTTTGGATATTAGACCTCTATCTGATGTGGAGTTGGTAAAGATCTTCTCCCACTCTGTAGGCTGCCATTTTGTTTTCTTGACAGTGTCCTTAGCCTTATAGAAACTTTGCAATCACATTAAGTCCCATTTGTCAAACTTTGACCTTAGAGTAGGAGCCATTGGTGTTCTGTTCAGGAAATTTTCTCCTGTGCCTATGTGTTCTAAGGTTTTCCCTACTTTCTCATCTAATAGTTTCAGTGTATCTGGTTTAAAGTGGAGATCTTTGATCCACTTGCACTTGAGCTTTGTACAAGGAGATAAGAAAGGGTCTATTTTCATTCTTCTGCATGCTGAGTGCCAGTTGGACCAACACCATTTGTTGAATAGGCTGTCTTTTTTCCATTGAATGTTTACAGCTCCTTTGTCAAAAATCAGGTGACCATATCTGTGAGGGCTCATTTCTGGATCTTCTATTCTATTCCATTGATCCACATGCCTATTTCTGTATCAGTACCATACAGTTTTTAGCACAATTGCCTTGTAATATAGCTTGAAATCAGTAGCAATCCTCTACTCAAAGAACAAACATGTGGAGAAAGAAATTAGGGAAAAGATACCCTTCAGAATAGTCACAAAAATAATATGAAATACCTTGGTGTGACTCTAAATAAGCAAGGGAAGGACCTGTATGATAAGAACTTCAAACCTCTAAAGAAGGAAATTGAGGAAGATCTCAGAAAATGGAAAGATCTCCTGTGCTCATGGATTGGAAGTATCAACATTGTAAAAATGGCCATCTTACCAAAAGCAATCTACAGATTCAATGCCATCGCCATCAAAATACCAACCCAATTCTTCATTGAGTTTTAAAGAACAATGTGTAATTTCATCTGGAATAACAAAAGACCTAGAATAGTGAAATTCATCCTAAACAACAAGAAAACATCTGCAGGAATCACTATCCCCGACCTCAAGCTAAAAACTCTTTTATTGTAATTATTATAATAGTCACACAAAGCTTTTTGGATGAAAGAAAATTTTACTTTAAAAGGGAAATAGTTGAGCTATGGGTTTGCTATTGTATGTCTCCATAGTTTCATGGACAGACTATCCAGTTTTATATCACTGTGAATCCATTTGCCCCCCACCCTTTGTAACTTTTCCAGCTTCTTTTACTTTCAGTGCTTTAACCATCTCAAAGCCACAATGAGCAATAATTATTCCCCATGTATTTGTCTCATGACATAAGAGAATAAAGCATTATTAAAGTATTGAGGAGAAATATACTCTTAGATCCTGGCATACAATGAGACTTATAGAATTACGATAGCATGGTTTATATTGCCCTCAATGACAATAAAGTCAGGGAAGGGAAAAAACAGCTGAGTTGGGCTCACAGGATGATGAGGTGAAATGTTTCCGATATAATGTTTTCCTTTAGCTTCCATCTAGTTCATTAATGAGTAGACAGTTCCAAGATTTTCCTTCATCCTTTTCATATAATTCATATGAGCTTCATCTTCCATTTTCTACTGTATCCTAAGTAAACTGTCCCTAGCAGCCATCAGCTTACAATAACTCTTCAGTTAGAAATAGAGCATTATGAACTTCTCCACTGTTTATTCTTAAATTTTGATTGCCTCGATCTGGTACAGGTCATTGCGTAACTGGTGAATCTATAAATGCAACAACTATCTCATGTCCAGAAACAAACAAAGAAACAAAAAAGTTCCTTAATTCTTTTCACTATTCCTTTATTTTTAACATACTAATCTAGACTCCTTTCTGTGATATTCCCCAAAACTTGTGAGGCAGAGAATAGTATAGATGTCCTACTTATGACCAAACTCAATGGTTATGTATTCTTGGCTATTAACCAGTTATGAGCTTTGCATTAACTATTGTCAATTGGAGAAAGAAAATTTGCTTACTAATATTGAGACAGCAAAGATCCATAGATATAAATGCAAAGAATTTAGAATAGGGTTTCACAACATAAAATATCTAACCAAGTAACTGGAGATTTGTTCCCAGAATGAAGGATCTTCATAACCATGGGCTATGTTGACAGTACAAGTTATAAAGTCTTCAGTCTGGTACAGGCCTCCAATCCAATCATAAAATGGTTTCTGATCCTCACTAAAGTTGTCTTTCTAGTGAAACTTATGCTCTATCTGACCTAGTAGATCATTACTGTAGTGTGCACAGTAAACGGTGTGTAGTGAGATGGATATCTTCCTTCCACCAGCAGAATGTATAGAGACACCTAGCACTATACAGCTATGCAGCCTGGAGTTCAGTTCAAGATTGGTCGTTCTTTATCTCACGACCATGTAGTCATTTCTTTATCAATAGACCATCTAGTTATGTGATCAAGTAGCAATAAAAGCAATAGGCGGCCTTGCTTTGCCAACCATTGGAGCCTCCTAACCAAGACGGGTGCACAATGATGGCAGTGACACTTTCACCATGCCTACTCATGCAGGCGACCGCTGCTATCACCCTCCTTGTAAGAACATACATTGTGTACTTAGCTTACACACAAGTAAGTCCTCCCGCCCCTCCTATTTCCATTCCTTCAACCAGATCCTGACTCCAGTCTTTAAACTTCTATTGTTTCCCCTGTAAGTTTTCTATACAACACATGCATCTAGTTAACTCATGCATAACTTCACTTGATTCATTCAAGCAAGAATGCCTGCCTAAAGTCTGTTCTGTGCTATTTTCAAGTATATGATATATAAATTATTGTCATAGTGTTGATGAATTTTTTGCCAACTGGACACAAGTTGGAGTTAAATGAGAAGAGGTAGCTCAACTGATAAAAGCCCCTGCCAAATTTCCTGTAGACAAATCTGTATGACATTTTCTTAATTAACGATTGGTGTGGAAAGGCCAAGTTCACTGGGGGGGTCTGTGCAACCCACCATACTGAGGAGCTGGATGGTGTAAGAAGGCAGGCTGAGAAACCCGTGGGGAGACATCCAGGCCAACACTCCTCTTTATCATCTCTAAGTTTTCATTAGTAAAAATAATATTCATCAGCCCCAACTTATTTTATAAGTACTTTTATTCTAGAAAAAAAGTCACTTTAATACTTAACATATATAATACTAAATAAAATACCTTCTTCTATATCAATTCTTCATGCTTGGTTTATAATAATAAAACAATTATCACATTTTCAAATTCGCATAAAATTTTATGTACAATAAAGTGTATTTACTTTTAGTTTTAAAAATATCCAATTAAAAAGTAAAAAAAAAATCCAGTCTATATTTTATACTTTACAAGGGACTATGTTAAGCCATTTATAAAAAGTGAGAAATTATTTTAATATAAATATGTCTTTTTATCTCTTACAATAAAAAATAATTTCATTAATCTTTGCAGAATGTTCCATTAAAGAGGTGTTCAAGTTTGTATATTTAAAATGCTTGTCCTTTGAACATAATGGAATAATATAAATATTCTCTGATACTCATATTATTTACTTGGAAAAGAGATATATTTGTGCAAACTGGTTATTTACATTGTTCCCAAAACATGGATTAAAAAATGGCTTCCAGCATCATCTAGGAGTTCATTGTACTGAAGCCAACTTTGTTAACTTTGTTACTGTAGTCAAAATTGTTATGAACTACAAGTTTGTCACCAGCATTGCTTCTATCTCCTAATAAGCAGATTATTGCTGTGACTGATGATTTATTCTTTATCTCCATGATGATGGCACTCTGTGAACACTTGAAGGATATTTGAGTAGTCTATATCACACCTCCATTCTTACTACTACCCTGACAATTCAAGTATAGAAACTCAGATTCCCACATAATCACACTTAAAACTTTTACTGACTGGGGTGGGGATGTGGGGGGCATCTTCAGGATGAGACAGAGACCTGGGAAAAAAGAAGAAACACCCAAGGATCAATGGGAGTGACCTACGTCCAGCCTCTGTTTGCTGTTTGGGGCAGATGCAGATACCCACAGCCAAACAGTGGATGGAGCTTGGGAATTCTTATGGAAGGACGGGAGGATTTCTGGCTCTGAAAGTGATAGGAACTCCACAGGAAGTCCAACAGAGTCAAATCACTTGGGCCCTTGACACAACCACCAACCAAAGGGTATACATAGGCTGGACATAGGCCTTCTCATGTAGTTACATTAAAACTGTTCATTGACTGAGTTGGGGATGGGGGAGGGGCATTTGCAGGACAAGACAGAGACCTGAGGTAAGGAAGGCACCCAAGAATCAATGGGGATGACCATAACTGTTACTCAGTGAGGACATGGAACCTCAAAAGGCTGCCTCTGTAGCTAGGCAGGAACCTCAGAGAAGCAATAGGAACACCAACCCACTCACAAAACTTTAGACCCTAAATTTATCCTTTCTACAGGAAATACAATAAGTGGAGATGGAATAGAGACTTTTCCATCAAAAGGCCAACCAATAAATTGGTCCAACTTGAGATCTATCCCATGGTTAAGTACTAATCTCTGACACTACTAATGATATTGTTATACTTACAGATAGGAGTCTACAAACCATGTCCCCTCAGAGGCTCCACCTCTGAGAGCAGCTGACTCAGAAGGATCCAGATACCCACAGCCAAATAGTGGGTGGAGTTTGGCAATAATCAAGGAAGGATAGAATTTGGGGCCCCCAAAAGAATAGGAATTCTGCACACGAAAAGACCAATAGAATCAACTAACCTAGACTCTTGGGGCTCTCAGAAACTGAACCACCAGGGAAAGATAATACACAGGCTCGACCTAAGCCCTGTCCCCACATATATAGCAGATGAGTACTTTGGTCTTCAAATGGGTCCTAAAGAACTGGAGAGTGGGCCATACCAAAAGCTATTGCCTATGCATGGAATATGTTCTTCTAGCTGGGCTGCCTTATGTGGCCTCAGTGGAAGAAGAAGTACCTAGCCACATAGAGACTTGATGTACCAGTGTGGGGGGAATAGCAACTGGGGCCCCACTTGCTCAGAATAGAAGGGGAAAAACAGGGGGTAAAGGACTGTTGGAGGGGTTGACAGAGAGGGAGGGGGTAGTGGGTTGTAGAGTGCGTGAGTAAAAAAAAAGACTTTCAATAATCTAATATTTCCTTCCAAAGATAGAAATAAAAAATATTATAAGTCCTTGTTAGATACCTTGAAAGTTTGTAGAACCCACAGGTCACCAAATAAAATTGACCATCTGGTTGTTGATCTAGAGTCTCTTGGAGACTACCAAACTTATAAAGGCTATGGCCTTTTTCCTTGATTGCCCAGCAGAATTATATGTCAAGGCAGTTTTAGAAGATATCACACAATTTAACCATGAAACCTGGAGAAGTAATGTTGGTACCAACCAGAATGCTTGCACTCTGCAGCTTAACTCTCATAAAACAGTAGCTGTAGGCAGGCTTTGAGGAAAAGAAGCCATTAATAGTTAACGAGAATAATGACAACTGTGGTATGACATGCAGTCATTGTTGTCTTAATATTATCTGGTTAACTAACAGGGTTCAGCTAGATTTACAGTCTATGCTACCTTAGGAAAGACATATCTTGCTATGTCCAAGAATCCATTAATGTGGAGAACACAGGCTCAAGGAATGATTCTATCATTTTGATATTCCTGAGTGGATAGAGGATCAGATGTCCTCCAAATACAGATCTTTATCGGTTGATTATTTCAGCTATGAAAACTCATCAGAGAAGTTTCTTTCTGTGGTAGAGACTTGTCAGTGCAGAAACTCACAGTTGATAATAAAAAATAAATCTCCAGAGAATCGGTGACTATGAAGTGCTCAGTCACAAATGGGAATACATGTATGTATGTACGTATGTATGTATGTATGTATATGTGTTATGTATATACATAAATACATACATACATATATGTGTGTGTGTATGTATGTATGTGTATGTATGATCACCTGTCTGAAGCCTCAAGAATTGTGAGAGAAGAAGGGATGAAAGAATTTAAAATCCAAGGAGTTGGAGAGGATAAGAATGAAACATCTCAACCTAACAGGATTATTTCACTCATGAACACAGACCACCTGTGTTCTATAAAAGACGCACACAAGATCAGGCCAGTGCCCATTTTAACATTAGGTAGAGATCTTTCACCAGCTCCCACCACTGACTGAAGAGCAATGAGCAGTTAATGGTGTCTGGCTTAAGGAAGTCAGTTTTATTCAGTTCTGTGGCCCCAGGCAGGTCACACATGGCCAGTGCATGGTGCCACACTCAGGAGTATATAGGTATAACCAATTGGACTCAATGAGTTGTTCAAAAAATTAAAATAGGACAAAAGTTTGGAGATGAGAAGGTCGGAGGTGGAATTGGAAAGAGTTAGAGGGAAGAGTCAGGAATGAATGTGATCAAAGTATAATGTATGGAATTCTCAAATAATTAAGATAGATAAATAAAAACAAGATAGAAAGACAGAAACAGAAAGACAGGCAGAAAGAAAGAAAGAAAGAAAGAAAGAAAGAAAGAAAGAAAGAAAGAAGAGAGAAAGAGAGATAGGGAGAGAGAAAGAGAGAGAGAAAGAAGGAAGGAAGAAAATAAGGGAGGAAGGTAAGAAAAGGAGGAAGAAAGAAAGGAAGAGAGAAAAAAAAGAATGAAGGAAGAAAAAAACCAAACCAAAATAATGCAAGAAAATCATCTCCCAGAAAGCTGTCCCTACCTAGCCTATAATCCACAACTTGTCTAAAAGCTACTTTGATCTTTTAAAAATTATTTTATTGGATATTCTCTGTATCTGCATTTCAGCTGTTATCCTCCTACTCCCCTCCCATACCCCTACCCCTCCACTTCTTTCCATGAAGATGTTCCCTCTCCCAATCACCCCCTCCACCTCAGTGCCTTGGCATTCCCCTACACTGGGAAAAGGAGCCTTTACTGGACCAAAGGCCTCTCCTCTCATTGATGCCAAACTTGTCCTCTGCTGCATATGCAACTGGAGCTGTGGGACTCTCAATGAGATCTCAATGGGTGCTGTTTTAGTTCATGGGAGTTGTAGAGGGTTTGGTTGGTTGATAATGTTTTTCTTCCCGTGAGTTTTCAAACACTTTCAGCTCCTTCAGTCCTTTCTCTAGCACCTTCATTGGGGTCTTCTTGTTCAGTCCAATGGTTAACTGCAAGCATCCTCAGCTGTATCTGCATGACTCAATCAGAGGCTCTGAGGAGGCATCTATATCTAGTTCCTGCCAGTAAGCACTTCTTGGCATCAGCAAAACTGCTTGAGTTTGGTGGCTGCATATAGGGTGGATCCAAAGTCTTCTATTTTGGTACCAATCAGCAAGTTTACGATTGCTAGAATACGAGATTCTTAAGAGAGAGCACTGAGTGTGAGAACTAAACTTGGTCTGGTTTTTGTATCCTATATGATGATGAGAGCTTCTTATGCTGCCTAAATATACAAGAAACATTTGTTGGTTGGGGAAATAGTAGTAGCAAAAATGAGGCATGGCCTTTTCTTTTACATAGATTACACAGTAGCTGGAAAAAAATAGATATTGAAGCATCAAAAGTGCATGATCAATAGTTAGAAGCAGGTGGCAAATTTGCGCTGTTTACTATGTAGCGTCTGTGATTGCTACCTTTAGTCCACACTTAATCTCTACTCAAGTATGGACATCTAAGTTTCCCTTCTGGTCAGACACAGGTGTTTTTCTCTAGTGCTTTGGTAGTTTAGCCTCAGTCAATGAGATCCTTCAGTGTCTCATCAATATCTTCTAATTTATTGATATGACTCTTGATGTTATTTAGATCCATGTCCCTCCTAATCTTTATATTGTTGTTACTCTTTTGTTTGAGATGCCCCCTCCCTCCTTGCTTTACACTGTACACTACAACTATACCCACCCTTCAGGCCCGAAAATTCCATCTATTTGGAATTTTCTCTCACTATCTGAATCCCTCTGTGTCGGTCTCCTACAGATCACCATGGTTATGGTGGACTGAGTTCTTCTTGTTGCTCAGGAATGTGTATATAGAACTTTTCTCTAGAGAATCTGCATTGACCCTCCTATCTGTTTACTTCTATCCTGGTATGTGTTCATGTCACACATTTCTGTATTATAATTACTTTTGCTGCCAATTTTGACTGTTTATTTATATTACTAAAGACAAAGGATGTTCTTTATTCATTTCTAGGCCACGCACCTAGTTATTAAGCAGAAGAACTTCAGCAATATCTTGAAATTTGACTTGTATAATCTTAGGGTTCATCCAGCTGCAAGGAAGAAAACAATTGAATAGACTAGACTAATCAAACGGGAGTTTGGGAACAAGGTAAGACTTGATGGGTACAATTTTGACAAGCTCGATGAAAAACATGTCACATTACAAAGCCAGTGTACAGCAGTGACTCAGCTCGGCACAGGTGAAATAATCAGCAGAGTTGTATCATGAGAACTACACGCCTGTTTTATTGCTAATAGAAAAGGCGGCTGGAGAGGCGTGGTAAAGGTAGATGATGGAAACTTCCAAACGGGCATAGAAGCAAATTAGTTCACTGCGTGGATTATTTATATTTGCCCATATGGAATTTACTGCTAGTGGGAACTGAACGTTCTTGCCTTTGAACAAATCTGGAAAATAATCTTCTATTACCTCATGAAATATTTCCCCTTCCTCATTCCGTCTTCTGCATGCTCACTAAACTCTATTTAAACACAGGCTCATACTTATTCGTCCATACTTTGAGCTGACACATTTTTATTACACTGTCTCTCGGCATGTTAGACTCTTAGTTCTTCAGGTCTTCTTGAAATTCATTAAATTCATTTCCTCTAGGATTATTTATCTTTATTTATTCATTTTATCCATATATTAATTATACATAAAATGAGCTTCTTTGTGACATTTTCAAGCATGCATATAATGTACTTTCACCCCATTACCCTCCTATTTGTTTCCCTTCCTTTTGCATTGGTTCCTTTTCCATTGACAGTTATTTCCCTGTTCAATGTACTGTTATCTGTTTGCTTGCTTTATTATGTTTACTGACCCACTGGATTCTTTTTTATCAGTTTCTTACGTGATCTTAAGTGAGGAATCATTTATAGTAGTAGACTCTCTCTTCCCAAGTGTCTCAGATAGTTTTCTGTGGCAACTCAAGGGAAGATGGCTTGACTTTGTCCTGTAGTTCACACTACAGTCCATCATGGTAAGAAAGTCAGGGCAGCTAGAGCATAAAGCATTTGATCACATTGCCCCAAGAGTCAGGAAGCAGACAGCAATGAATGATAGGGCTTAGCTGACGTGGAAATTTCTGGTTTCTTTGGAGATTCCGTTGTACCATGTGGTTTTTTTTTTTTTTTTTTTTTTTTTCTGGAAACTGTCTCGTGAAAGGATGTTTTTGCAGAAGCAGACACATGGGTGGATGTTTTGCTGAGAACAGACACATGGTGTTTTTCTGGAAGCATACTGGAAAATGGGGCAGTTGATGTTTTGCTAGACCAGATGCTTGAGAGAACACATAATGTTTGAACAGGGTATAAATATTACCCAGCAGATAGTGGACAAAGCTGTGTGGTATTGATTCCTCTTGTCAGCCTTTGCTGATTATTGTTTGTCAAAACTTCATTGAGAGAAATGCAAGAAATAACTTCTGGTGGTATTCCAGTGACTTCTTGTCACTTTCAGGGACCAGGAGATTGGCAGAACCTCAAGGTTTCTTCTGAATCAAATGCCTTTGGTGACTTGTGAATGGTGTTTGTAGGTGGATTAAGCTACTGCTACTGATTCTTTTTTTTCTTTTCCTTTTTAAAATTTTATTAGATATTCTCTGTATTTACATTTCAAATGTTATACCCCCACCCTCACTACTACTGATTCTTAAGAAGCAAACTGCAGATATCCTGACAACTCAGATTGGATACGCTATAAAGAATTATTTCTAAACAGGTCCTCCTCTGTCACATTAACATTTTCTTTCCATTACCTCTGGTGGGTGGTGGGCTAGAAGGGAGACTAAAGTATTTAAGTACACCGAAGGCATTTTTGTTAAGAGGTTCTTGATCCAGTGGAGTTGGCATTTGTTCTAGTTAGTTCCAGTTGCTGTGACAAACAGCACGGCTGAAATCAACTTAGGGAGGAGTTGATTTCAGCTTACAATTTCACAGCACAGTCCACCACTGAGAAAGTCTGGGCAGAAAGTTCTGTAAGTCAAGAACCTGGAAGCAGAAGCTGACAGAGGCCAAGGAGGAGCCCTGCTTGCTGCTTACATCCTCCTGGATTGTTCATGCCTTTTATTTAATTTTACGTTTTGCCTTCATTTGTAACGTGCCCTTTGACCACTTCTGTCTAGTGGTGTCCCCGCTTACCATAGCCCAGGTCCTCGCATTATAATTACCAACTTAGAAGATGCCCTATAGATTCACCTACAAACCAGTTCTATGGAAGCATTTGTTTTCTATTAAGGTAACTTCTTCTCACATGATTCTACCTTGTGGCAAGGTGACATAAATTTTGTCTCTGACTCTTTTGCCTGGTGTTCAGATTACTTTCCTCCAATTGGGTTGGTTGCCTTGTCTAGTCTCAATAGGAGAGCTTTTGCCTTGTCTTATTGATTCTTATCCCGCTCAGCTGTCCTCTTTTGGAGGTCTTTCTCTTCTGAAGAGGAAAATAAAGGGGAAGTGGATCTGGGGGAGAGGTGAGGTCTGGAGGAGAGTTGGAAGGAGTAGAGAGAGGAAAGAATCTATTTTCTCTTTTTTTCCCTCTCTTCCAAATTTATTTTAAAAAAAGAGGAATACATAAACAGATTTTTAAAGGCATTTTGGCATATGAATATTTTTTGTGAGTCTTCTTGTGGTGTCCTTGACCACACCTGTCTCACTTAGTCTTATTCCCAACTCTTCCATCAGTCTCCTTGATATTTGGCTGGGGGTCCAAACTAGGGTCACCCTATAATCACAACGGAACCACACTTGTCCCAAGTCTCTGGCTACTCCCAGAGATACCCTCTACCAATTTCTGTTTTCTCTCAGCCCTCTCCTGCCCCTCTCCTTTCACCTCATCCCCATTCCTGCCCAGTCTCTTCAGACAGTATTTGCAGTACTCAATTTTTCCTCTTCTTGTTATAGAGTATTTACTGTCATTCTTTTCACTATTGTGTGTCTTACTAGGGCTGCGTTTCTGCTTTTAGCCATCTCTACCACGTAGTCTGGACAGCACCCACTTCTTTCTATGCCTTGGGCTTTTGGTCACTTTATATCAGTTTGACCCCTAGGAGTCTGAGTAGCTAATGTCACATGTACATGGCCAGCCTCAATAAGCACCTTAGGTCCCTGGATTTGGGGATGTTTCCCCAGGTGCTGTTGCTTCGTGTCACTTTTCATGGGTTCTTAATCAGGGGATATAGGACAGCTTTGTCATTCCTCCAAAAAGGGATGAAGAGAAACTAGAAACTTTCCTCAGTATATTTCTAGACTCTACACTATGCATTTTTATTCACTGTTTACTTTATGGTACTGGGCTATAATTTTGACTGTACTAAACTATAACTGTGAGTTTTTCAGTTTGTTTGTTTCTTTCGAGGCCTAGTAATTGGTTCTTCTATCAAATCAATGGCCATGAAAGTAGCTTAAAAAACACCTAGTCTAAAATTACCACATGTTCTCTGCTTTCTTACAGAGTTACCAAGAACTTTCAAAGTACTTCTGGTATTCGACATTCACTACCTTCATGCTTCTCAGGACAAGAATCAGGCAATCTGATAATTGTGTACAAATTTATTGTTTAATCTCAAAACATTCTTCTAATATTCAAGCAACACACAAAATTGGATTCTTCTTAGTGTACTCAGAATCTGCCCAAGATGGCATTTATTCATGACTTATTTTATTCTTATTTTGATTAGGAACATTTTTATCTGGGGAAATAAACTGAGTTGCAGAAATTTTAGTATTTATAACAAACTGCTTAGAAAACATGCTATTTATCCTAAGAGTTGGAAATATAAAATCCTTGATTATATCAAGTCTCTTTTGGGGTTATCCATTTCTCAAAGAATATTAGGTGAAATTTTTCTTAGAATAATTCCACTTAGTTTTAACTTTTATCATAATACAACTATTACATGTCATTTTCTCATATTATACATGGTGTTTGTAGACATTCAAACTTCAAAAGAATGGAAAAATACTTGCTAGATGAAAGTTTGTGACTCATTTAATATTATTTCTACATGGAAAATTCATTGCATAAATAGACTAATGATTCTATAATTTTATACAAATTAGATATCCTTCATTTTATAAAAAATACCCATTTGTTTCAAAAATTAAATACTGGTTTTTAACAACTTGACAGAACTTTTATGTAATAAATACTATTTTTTAAAAATCACTGTAATAGGGAAGTTTCTGAAAATCTAAATTCAAATTCATGAACAATTTACATTTCAGATTTTAATTCTTAGTAGAAACTTTTTAGTTGTACATCACCTCCACGGCAACCCAATTTTTTAAAGAGTTCAAGAAAATAAAATAGGTTAAATGATTATATAATTAGGAGACATGTTTTAAAATTGCCTCAATGTGTCCTATTTCAAAACTTGGACTCATCTTTAAAATGACACAAAAATCAGTGCTCCAAATAAGTAATGAATAAACTATTTCAATAAAAGCACCAGGCAAATCACTACTTATGAAATTACGATTAATAGGACTTTAAACTAATGAAATAAAAGAGTTCTGTGGATAGTCATCATTTTCCCATCTCTGTAAATTATGTTTGTATATGCAATGAACCAATACTTCAGGCCGCCATACAAAAACCACTCTGAACATTTTTATTTGGCTGATCATCCTTTTGTGGGAGATTATTTGAAGTTTGAACAGTTACTGTAAATGAATTGCTTAAATGTGTGGTTCTAAATTAGTGAACACAAATTACTGTTCCATGATTTTTTTCATTACCTTAGTTGATATAGGATTGCATTTGAATATGTTATCATCGAGAAATGATTTGAGCATGGCATGTTAAGTTGCTATGATCAGCAATGTACCTTTATATTTAGCCCCTGTTCTGGGACAATACATTTAGTAATGCAAGGACTCACTGCAAGCCAAGGAATGCTCAAACAGTTCACCAGCACTTTAAAAGATTTTGGGATAAATAGCATCACACTTTATGCCAACAGTGGCTTGAACTCACAGAAACACAAGAAGAATTGATAGCCCTACAGGATGGTTCAATATAGATTATCAGTTTCGGGATGCTACCGGAACAGAAGAAGTACATGTTGGAAAGTAAAGGTTACAAGATTTCGGTAATCTCAGGGACAGGCAGACACTATTTTTCAAGGATATATAAAAATCTCTAGACTTTTTAACATAAAAATTTGTCCTAAGGAAAAACAGGCAGGTGGAAGAAAAACAAAGCATGTACCTTTTCACAATCTTAAAATTACAGTATTTTCAAATTATTTTAAACTCCAAATGTCAGAAATAGCACTTATTTTATTTCTTTTTTTTTCTTAATCTATACTCACCAAGAAAACTGGCTTTTTCCATGTCACATTCTGTCCTACATATACTTTATGCTTATGGTAACTAGTGGGATTTCAATGCATGCTATCAAACCTCTAAAAGAATTAAGTACCGACAAAAATATATTTATATAGTGTTATGCCAAAATGCCTTTAAAAAATCTGTATATGTATTTCTCTTCTTTAAAAATAAAGTTGTAAGAGAGAAAAAAATAAGAGGCAGAGGCAGGCATATCTCTCAACTTATTTTATTTTTAAGTATTTCTCACACAATTTGCAAAGAATCTCTACTAATATAGCATGGCTGTTTGTATTTTCTTCTTTATTTTCTTAGATTATCATGCTAGTTATCATCCCCCTTCCCTTTCATCGCTCCAACCAATTTTATATAACACATCCTTTGATCTCTCAGCCCCCTTTTTCATTTATTGATGCTACACGCATTTATGTATGTGTTTATAAATGCATATCTCTGAATACAACATGCTTACTCTGTATAATGTACTTGTATAGGTATTTTCAGGAATGACCATTTAGTAGTGAACACCCAGGCATGGTGGTCCTCCCTGGAGCACACTATTCTCCCACATTCAGCTTCTCTTAGCTGCCTGTCATTCTAGGAGTATTGTTAAAGCTTTGTGGGCTTTTGCTCATCTTGTTATTTTGCCTATTGCCGTTTTCCTTCCTCAGCTCAATGACTGAAATGTTTAGACAATCTTCTCTATGTTTTTTTAATATTATTCATTTTAGTATTGTACTTTAAGGAAAAAAAATTGTTTTGCAAAGTTCATATAAACCTGTTCAAATTGTGCAGTACTTATATTTGGTAATCCAGGATTCAGAGCCACTGATCTACCATCAATGAATGTCATTTTTGGCTTCCAGCAATATAAGTATGTTAACGTCAAAGAATACAACATTACTAAAAAACAGAGATAATTGACATGAAGCACACATCCTAGTAGAAAATCAAGGTGAAAACTTTTTACAGTCCTTTGGATGCTAGCTTTGTTGGTACATATCTACAATGCCAGCTCTGAGAAAAGAGACTGGGGAGTTTGAGGGCAGCCCAGACTATGTAGAATGACCTTGTTTTCACAAAAGAAAACAAGAGGCTACAGAGGTTCCCAGCACTCTTATCAGAAGGCTCACAACTGCCTGGAACTTCAGTTCAAGGAAATTCAATATATTCATACCTTCATTAATACAGACACTTTTGCACACATACCTTCCACAGGCATACACACATAAAGATATTTAAAAATACAGATCTCAAGCAGCAGAGATCCAGGGACGCAGGCCTGGTAGGACTGCACTGCGAGTAGCAGGAGTGAAGAGAGGTCTGGGATGAGCACCTGGAAAGCACCCCCCATTGTTTCAGGGGAGCAGGAACTCTACTATAGGGACTCAGTTTCCAACTGGAGGGCCCTTGTGTGCAGAACACGCGCTCAGGCCATCTGCCACCAGGAACATCGGAGATCAAGGGACACAGGCATGGTACATGGGAGATACAGGAACCAATCAGTTACTACAAGGCCAAGTATAATCACAGACAACAAGATGGCAAGAGGAAAGTTAAAGAAAATACCCCAGGGAAACCAAGACAACCTGGAAACATCATAACCCAGCTCTCCCATCACAGCAAACAGCAGAATACCAAACATTCCAGAAAAAGAAGACTCAGACCCAAAAACATATCTCAAGATGATGATAGAGATCCTTAAACAAAAACGGGAGGAAAAGCATAAAGAAATAGAAGCTTTCTAAGAGGAAACAAGAAAAACACTCAAAGAAATCAAAGAACTTCAGGAAAACAGAACCAAAGAGATGAAGGTATTGAAGAAGGAATTTAAAATGGAAATGGAAACAATAAAGAAAACATTAAAAGAGACAACCCTAGATGTAGAAAACCTAAAAAAGAAATCAGGAGTCACAGAAGCAAGCATCTCCAACAGACTCCAAGAGATGCAAGAGAGAATCTCGGGGGCTGAAGAAAACGTTGAAATCATAGACAAAACAGTCAGAGAAGATGCAAAAGGCAAAAAACTCCTAACCAAAAATGTCCAGGAGATCCAAGACACAATGAGAAGAACAAACCTAAGGATAATAGGATTAGAAGAGTACAAAGAGTATCAACTAACAGGCACCATAAATATCTTCAACAAAATCATTGAAGAAAACTTCCCTACCCTTAAGAATGAGATGACCTTGAGCATAAAAGAAGCCTACAGAACTCCAAATAAAGTGGACCAGAAATGAAATTCCTCCTGACACATAATAGTCAAAATGCCAAGTGCCCAAAGCAAAGAAAGAATACTAAAAGCAGTAAGGGGAAAAGGTCATGTAACATATAAAGGCAGACTACACCCAATTTCTCAACAGAGACTATGAAAGCTAGAAGATCCTGGACAGACATCATGCAGACCCTAAGAGAACACAAGTGTCAACCCAAGCTTCTATACCCAGCAAAAGTCTCGATCACCAAAGATGGAGAGACCAAGATATTCCAAGACAAAACTAAATTTACACAATATCTGACCACAAAGCCAGCACTACAATGGATTATAGGTGGAAAACCCAATACAAGGAGGGAAACTACATCTTAGTAAAAACAAGAAAATACCTAAGCAAGAAAACCAAAAGACAAAAGACACACAGGCACAATTCTACCTCTAAAAGCAAAAATAGCAGGAAACAGCAACCTCTATTCCTTAATATCTGTTAACATAAATGAAGTTAATTCCCCAATAAAAAGATATAGGCTATCAGACTGGATACATAAACAGAATTCAGCATTTTGCTGCTCAAAGGAATCTCATCTCAGAGACAAAGACAGACATTATCTCAGAGTAAAAGGGTGGGAAAAAAAATCTTCCAAGCAAACAGCCCCAAGAAGCAAGCTGGAGTGGCCATTCTAATATCAAATAAAATAGATTTCAACCACAAGTTATCAAAAAAGATAAGGAAGGACACTTTTTAATCATCACAGGGAAAATTTCTCAGGAGAAACTCTCAATCCTTAACATATATGCTCCAAATACAAACGCACCCATATTCATAAAAGAAACCCTACTAAAGCTCAAAAAATACATTTCACCCCACACAATAGTAGTGGGATACCTCAATACCCCACTCTCATCAATGGACAGATCATGGAAACAGAAACTGAACAAGAATACAGTGAAACTAGCAGAGGTTATGAACCAGTTGGAATTAATAGACATCTACGAAACATTTTATCATAAAACAAAAGAATAAAACACATTCTTCTCAGCACCTCACAGTACCTTCTCCAAAATTGACCATCTAATCAGTCACAAAACAAGCCTCAATAGATATGAGAAGATTGAAATACTCCCATGCTATCAGATCACCATGGTCTAAGGCTTGTCTTTAATAACAAGAAAGACAACAAAAAGCCCACATACACATGGAAACTAAACAATGCTCTATTAAACGAGAGCAGGGTCAAAGAAGAAATAAAGAAAGAAATTAAGGATTTTCTAGAATTTAATGAAAACTGAAACACAACACACCCAAACCTATGGGACACAATGAAAGCAGTACTGAGAGGAAATCTCATAGCTCTGAGTGCTTCCAAAAGGAAACTGGAGAGAGCATACACTAGCAACTTGACTTGACAGCACAGTTGAAAGAACTAGAACAAAAGGAAGCAGATACAACCAAGAGGAGTAGGCCACAAGAAATTTTCAGACTCAGAGCAGAAATTGACCAAATAGAAACAAAAAGAACCATTCAAAGAATCAACAAAACCAAGAGCTGGTTCTTTGTGAAAATTAACAATATTGACAAACACCAGAAACAACTCACTCACTCCAAAAAAAAAAAAAGGCCAAAAAAAAAAAAAAAAAAAAAAAAAAAAAGAAAAGAAAAGAAAATGAAAATAAAAAACCATTGTGCTTAATCTTTATACACCAAGAAAACTTTGATTATTTCCAGGTTACATCTTGTTTTACATGTACTTTATGCTCATTGTAACTAGTAACATTTTAATGCATACTATCAAACCTTTAAAAAAATCAAGTACTGACAAAAATGTATTTATATACTTTTATGCAAAAATGCTTAAAATCTGTACATTTATCTTTGTTTCTATAATCAGGTTGCTCAATTTATTAAAAAAATACAGATCTCATCTTTAAAGTCCTGAGGAAAACATTGTTAGCATAAAAATTATAAGTAAACACTTACCAACTATCAATATAGTGTCTTTTGACAAAATTTATGAAGTATTAAAGGAGAAAATTAGAAGAGAGAATTATTGAGCATTATTGTATTTAGGCTTTGCATAATATTTTTTTCTTGTTGATTATTCTGCTTTTGGTCTGTTTCTGGGTTCATTTGTTTGTTTGTTTTGTAATACCAGAATTTGAAGTCACACTAAACATGTTCTCTACCAACCCTATGGCATACATTTTATTTGTCCCTTTTCTTTAATGTTTTATTGTTCTTTGACATTTAGATTGTTATCTCCATATTTGGTATCTGGAGGTAAGAAGGAAATGAACATATACTTTTTCACTGCCATTACCCATCTGTAGCCAAATTTCTACATAAGTGAACATTTACACTTATTTATTTTACAAGGATTGAGAGGTGGTGACAGCAGCAAGGTCACACCCTAGGAGCAAGATGCCAAGTGTAAGAGTCTGTGTGTGCATATGTATGCTACAAGTGCATATGTGCCTGTGGTTCATTGTGTAGCTGTCCCTGGAAGCCAGAAAGAGACTTTGGTTTCCCTGAAACTAGAGTTACAAGGAGTTGTGAGCCATATATCATGAATGCTGGGAACTAAACCCAAGTTCTCTGGCAAAGTAGCAAGCACCCATAAATGCTAAATCATCTCTCTTTCATCCCACCAATAATCCTAAACTCAACTCTGAATATACAATTCCCCACAAATAAGTTTGCAGCAGATCTTCTCCCTAAAATATGTACACACACACACACACACACACACACACACACACACACACACACACACGCACATGCACACGCGCACACACACACACACACACACACACACATATATATATATATATATATATATACATATATATATATATATATATGGAATTATCATTCTTAGAAAGCTGAGGCCCCAGTGAGAATAGTGAGAGTCTGTTACATCAGTTCAGATAGATATACAGATATGGATATACATAGAGAGGTAGATGATAGACAGATAAATGATAGATGATAGATATAGTTAATAGATAATGAATAGGTAGATGATAGATAATAGATGGAACATACATAGAGTGATGGATAGATAGACAGACAGAGAGACAGACAGACAGATAGATAGATGGTTGATAGATAGATAGATAGATAGATAGATAGATAGATAGATAGATGATTGATAGATGGATAGATAGATAGACAGATGCTTTATTGCCAACTTGAAATTGATAATCACCATAGAACCAAATGCCTAGACATGTTTTCAAGGGAGTTTCTAATCAGGTTATCTGACATTAAAACAAAAGTTTGGTTTCAATGTTTAGAATTTTTTAAAATGTTGTAAAAGCTTATTATAAAAAGGCCATGAGCCCAGAAAAAAATTCAGTCTTTAGAACATTATTAGGAATTTTATGAGAATGTGTTAAGATAGATTAAAGATATTATTATGATAAGATGAAAATATACCTTTGGTGACATGAGAGGAATATTACGATTTAAAATGCGAAGTTTCAAAGAGAACAGATCTGATGTTTATAGAGCGTCAAATGGGTATGCTTTGGAATCTTCATAGAGGCAAACCTCTGTCATGTATTTGATGGGGTCTCTAGACTAGGATTACTGTAGAGGGGCTATGCACTGTAATTGTAAATATATCACCATTCCTTGGGCTAAGAGTCTCTGCTTAGGAGGAAAAAGGGACATTAGCAGAAGCACCATCTCTCTCACAAATAGATAACAATTGCTATGTTACCATTTGCCTCCCATCCCCCTTCCCATGCTTTCCCACCATCATAGACTAGACCCTGCAAATGTGAGCCAAAATAACTCCTCCGTCCCTTACCTTTCTTCTGGTATTTGATACTAGTATGAGCAAACTAATAAAGAAAAATGGGGAAAAGGATAAAAACAGATGAGGGTGGCAAGGCAATGTGGGTATAGTTGGAAAAAAATAATCAAAATAGAAATGTCTCTCTGGTAAAAAAGTCTTCCCCTGAGGACCAAGAAGATCTGCAGTGGGAAAATATGGTTATACCTTGTATGGCTGAGGATCACCACAAGTGCTAATGTTTTACATTAAGACACGTGACTACTAATGGGGAAAAGGGGATAATAAATGGAGTGTGGTGTGTCTATTTCTAGATCAGCAAACAGGCTATAGTAAAAATAATTCTAATTACAAGAAAAGAACGCTGCCAATAAAGCTATATAAAGAAGATTTGATACAGAGGAAGCTTCAGAGAGGTGGGAAACATGTAGCTAAGATCCTAGACAAATGGGGTGATCCCAGAACAAGGAACATTCCATGTGGAAACTGAGGCAGTGATGCTGTGCACGTGTGAAGGTAACAGCATGGAGCTCAGCACTGCCATAGACTGGACCAGAAGATGAAATAAGAAAGCCCAGCACCAACAAGAGTTGGTTCTTTGAGAAAATCAACAAGATTGATAAACCCCTAGCCAGACTAACTAGAGGGCAAAGAGAGAGTATACAAATTAACAAAATCAGAAAGGAAAGTGGAGACATAACAACTGAAACTGAGGAAATTCAAGAAATCATCAGATCCTGCTACAAATCTTATACTCCACAAAATTGGAAAATCTGGAGGAAATGGACGAATTCCTGGGCAGATACAAGATCCCAATGTTAAACCAGGACCAAGTAAACCATCTAAATAACCCTATAACACCTAAAGAAATAGAAGAAGTCATCAAAAGCCTCCCAACCAAAAAAAGCCCAGGTCCAGACGGGTTCAATGCAGAATTTTATCAGATATTTATTGGGGACATAACATCAATACTCTCCAAAGTATTTCACAAGATAGAATCAGATGGAATACTACCTAACTCATTTTTTGAGGCTACAATAACCCTAGTACCTAAAACACAAAGACCCTACAAGAAAAGAGAACTTCAGATCAATCTCACTTATGAACATTGATGCAAAAATACTCAACAAAATACTTGCAAACCGAATCCAAGAACACATCAAAACGATCATGCATCATGACCAAGTAGGCTTCATCCCTGGGATGCAGGGATGGTTTAATATAAGGAAATCAATTAATGTAATTCACCATATAAACAAACTCAAAGAACAAAACTACATGGTCATCTCACTAGATGCTGAGAAAGCATTTGACAAAATTCAACACCCCTTAATGTTAAAAGTCCTGGAAAGAACAGGAATCCAAGGTCCATACTTAAACATAATAAAAGCAATATACAGCAAACCAACAGCCAACATCAAACTTAATGGTGGGAAACTTGAAGCAATCCCACTAAAATCAGGGACTTGACAAGGCTGCCAACTCTCCCCCTACCTATTCAACATAGTACTGGAAGTCCTGGCTGGAGCAATTAGACAGCAAAAGGATCAAGGGGATACAAATCATAAAAAAAGAGATAAAAACATCACTCTTTGCCGATGACATGATAGTGTACTTGAGTGACCCCAAAAATTCCACCAGAGAACTCCTACAGCTGATAAACAAATTCAGCAAAGTGGCTGGATACAAAATTAACTCAAACAAATCAGTAGCCTTCCTATACTCAAAGGACAAACATGTGGAGAAAGAAATTAGGGAAAAGGTACCCTTCACAATCATCACAAAAACTATGAAATACCTTGGTGTGACTCTAACTAAGCAAGTGAAGGACCTGTACGACAAGAACTTCAAACCTCTAAAGAAGGAAATTGAGGAGGATCTCAGAAAATGGAAAGATCTCCCTTGCTCATGGATTGGAAAGATCAACATCTTAAAAATGGCCACCCTACGAAAAGCAATCTACAGATTCAACGCAATCCCCATCAAAATTCCATCACAGTTCTTCATGGAATTGGAAAGATCAATGTGCAATTTCATATGGAACAACAAAAGACCCAGAATAGCGAAATCCATCCTCAACAACAAGAAAACATCTGCGGCAATCACTATCCCTGACCTCAAGCTATATTACAGGGCAATTGTGCTGAAAACTGCATGGTACTGCTACAGAAATAGGCATGTGGATCAATGGAATAGAATAGAAGATCCAGAAATGAGCCCTCATGTATATGGTCACCTGATTTTCGACAAAGGAGCCGTAAACATTCAATGGAAAAAAGACAGCCTATTCAACTAATGGTGCTGGTCCAACTGGCACTCAGCATGCAAAAGAATGAAAATAGACCCTTTCTTATCTCCTTGTACAAAGCTCAAGTGTAAGTGGATCAAAGATCTCCACATTAAACCAGATACACTGAAACTATGAGATGAGAAAGTAGGGAAAACTTAAGAACATATAGGCACAGGAGAAAATTTTCTGAACAAAAAACCAATGGCTCAAGCTCTAAGGTCAAAGATTAACAAATGGGACTTAATGAGATTGCAAAGTTTCTGTAAGGCTAAGGACATCGTCAAGAAAACAAAATGGCAACCAACAGAATGGGAAAAGATCTTTACCAACACCACATCAGATAGAGGCCTAATATCTAAGGTATACAAAGAACTCAAAAAGCTAGACAGCAGAGAATCAAATAACCCTATTAAAAATGGGGTACAGAGCTAAACAAAACGTTCTCAGTTGAGGAATATCGAATGGCTGAGAAATATCTGAGGAAGTGCTCAACATCCTTAGCCATCAGGGAAGTGCAAATCAAAACAACCCTGAGATTCCACCTCATACCAGTCAGATTGGCCAAGATCCAAAACTCAGAAGACAACAGATGCTGGCGAGGTTGCGGAGAAAGAGGAACACTTCTCCACTGTTGGTGGGGTTGCAAACTGATACAACCACTCTGGAAATCTGTCTGGCGATACCTCAGAAAATTGGATATAGTACTACCTAAAGACCCAGCTATTCCACTTCTGGGCATATAGCCCAGAGACACCTTAGTACACAACAAAGATATATGCACCACAATATTCATAGCGGCTCTATTTATAATAGCCAGAAGCTGGAAAGAACCCAGATGAATAGATACAAAAATTGTGGTACATTTACACAATGGAATACTACTCAGCCACCAGAAACAATGACTTGACTAAATTCTTAAGAAAATGGCTGCATCTAGAGAATATCATTCTGAGTGAGATAACCCAGTCACAAAAGAACAGACATAATATGCAGTTACTGATAGTGGGATGCTAATACTCAGAGTCTAGCACTGCCCCAGAAACAACTCACAGACTGTAGGAAGTCCAAGAAATAAAGAAAACAAAACAAAACAAAAAATCTTTACACAACAAGAAAACTTTGACTATTTCCATGTTACATTTTGTTTTGCATGTACTTTGTGCTCATTGTAACTATTGGGTTTTTGATGCATACTATCAAACCTTTAAAAAGATCAAATACTGACTATTCATATAGATGTATGTAAAAACTATTTTAAAAATCTGAAAAAAGTACTGACAAAATGTATTGTATAATTTTACGCAAAAAAAATGCTTGAAATCTGTACATTTATCTTTGTTTTTTAAAATAAAGATGTTAAAATAAAAAAAAATTATAACATAAAAAAAAAGAAAGCTCAGCACTGCCATAGACTGGACAGGAAGATGAAATAAGAAAGGCAGGCATCGCACCACACAAAGGTTAGAGAGAACTCAGGATGTCACTCTGAGGTGGGAAGACTTTAGAGTGTTTGGAACAAAAGAGTGACATGCTGTGACTTGCTTTAAAGGGATATCGCTGTGCTGCCTTCAGGTAACCTGATGGCAGCGTGACAGGGGTGAGAGCCCGGAACAGGAAGGAGGCGGGTTGATAAGTATTTTGCTCTGTGGGATCAGTGATGACACAGGATGCCAGATAACAAAGGGAATTAGTTATATTTCATTTACCAAAGTGACTGCAGGCAGATCATTATCATGTCAGCTCTTTGAGGGGTTGTTTCAAAAACATTTTAAAAATAACACAGGTATCCATGGCTAAACCTCACCGATATAAAACTGTGATCAAATAACTGTTTGGATCAATTATTTCACCTTACATTTCAATAGAATAGATATAGCTTATATTTTATTTGCATTAACTTTTATAAACTATACTTTTAATATTGAATATCATAGCAGGTAATTGTTTTGTAGTGTGATTTTTATTTTTCAAACTTCATTTGTTTATTTTGCAAACTCATGTTATCTACTACCGAATACTCACCATGAACAAGAGAAATGACTAGATCCATAGTTTTTTTTGAAGGGGGTGTCCAGCATTGGAAAAATTATACAGTCGTTAAAAATATTGGTTTTCTTAAATAAACTACATTATAATTTTCTTTAAGCCTCACAATATTTATAGTGTATCTGAAGTTTTTTAAAGATATCAATTCATGACTTTGAGATTTCTCTTGGTTACCTGCTAGCACCAAATTATGATTTGTTTGTTGAAGATACTACTAACAGTGCATATATACATAATGAAAAGAAATCAAACTAGAACTTATAGATGCATTTTAATCCAGCAACATGGCTGCTCTGACAAGGGATCATACCCAAAAACCTAGGTCTGAATGATCTGGATAGAATTTATACTCAGCCTTTGTATACATCTTTAAGGCCAAACAATGTAGGCAAAATTCACTTGTAGAAGAAAGCATCTATGTTTGAAATTTATGTCAAATTGATGGGCAGACAAAGTGACAAATCAGAGAAAGATTTGACAAAATGAGTCAGAGGATCAAATATACCCAACTCTCAAGAGAAGGGAAAAGAAATAGAGAAGCAACTTGAGAGAGGGGGGGGGTGAGAGAGAGAGAGAGAGAGAGAGAGAGAGAGAGAGAGAGAGAGAGAGAGAGAGAGGCAGTATTACCAGAACAATTTTACAGAGACAAGTAGCAAGCAAAGAAAGAACAAACCAGAGAATAAGTATTCAGAAGATTAGAACATATTGCCAAAGTTAGTCTAAGGCCAAGCAGAGCAATTCAACATGTAGCTGAGAGAAGTCAGAATGAATCAGTCAGTGTGTAGAAAAGTTTGAGCCAAAACAGTTGAGTTCATCTAGCCAGACAAAATTCCCGAAAGAACTAGGAAGAATGAATTTACTCAGCAGCATGTCTCTAAGATAATTACGTCTGGCAAACAAAGGTTACGTTTGCATGAATGGAGGGGAACACTGTCTCCCTCTGGGTAGTTTCCTAATCCTGGGCAATGCTATATAGGCTGCTAGAGGATAAGAGGCATCACCAAGAATCTTGTCATCCATGAGACAAGCTGTACCTATTTGTACAGTAGCAGAGCATTGCTATGTGGGAAACCAACTGGTCTCTGATTGGATTTGAGACCCACTTCATAGTAGGAGGTCCATGCTTGGTATGTAAACCTGAAGAAAACATAATCATAAGCAAATATGACCATGAAGATGCCTGGCCCTAGAAGACAACTAAACACCATTATTTTGCTAAAGTGTTGACATGTCCTCTAAATGTTTGAGTTAATTACTGTAGACATGTGCTACATATGGTCCTACTCAACAAAGTCTCTGTTTCCACTTGAGAATGTAGAGATTGACTTATACTTTACAAAGGTCTGTAAGAGATGGGATGCTCATCCATAAACAAAACATTGATACCATATCTTCTAATGCTTAGGGAATGTTGTCTTAGTCAGGGTTTCTATTCCTGCATGAATGTCATGACCAAGAAACAAGTTGGGGAGGAAAGGGTTTATTCAGCTTACATTGCTGTGTATTACTAAAGGAACTCAGGACTGGGACTCAGGCAGATCAGGAAGTTGAGGCAGAGATGTTACTTACTGGCTTGCTTCTTCTGGCTTTCTTAACTTGCTTTCCTATAGAATCCAGGACCACCAGCCCAGAAGGTCCTCCCTGCTGGATCACTAGTTGAGAAAATGCCTTACAGATGGATCACATGGAGGCATTTCTTTAGCTGGGGCTCCGGTCCCTGTGATAATCCCAGCTTGTGTAAAGTTGACACAAAACCAGCCAGTACAAATGTCTTAGTGTTTTACAACTTTGAACAGATACCATGATCTAAGCACCTCTCAGAAGGCCATTCAATTGAGGCTGACTTACAGGTTCATAGGTTCAGTCCACAATCATCAGTGTGGGAACATGGCAGTATCCAGGCAGGCATGATTCAGTAGGAGCTGAAAGCTCTACACCTTGATCTAAAGACTTCTAGCAAAATACTGACATCCAGGCAGCTAAAATGAGAGTCTGAAAGCCCACACTCCAGTGACACACATATTCCAAAAAAAACACATCTGCTCCAACAGGGCCACACCTTCTAAAAGTGCCACTCCATAGACCAAGCATAAACGAACCATAACATGGAACATTCCTGAATAGGGTTCAAAAGAATATGAAAGGCAGGAAAATGTAGGGACTACAGGAATGGTGAAAAGTTATCTGGGGATGACACTCATGGTCACCATGAACCCAGAGCAGCTGCATATACCTGCCCTGGGTCTGAATATGAATAAACCTATCAGCAATCAGGCACTGGAGGGAGAAGAGGCTCAAGGGGGCTTTAACCCGAATGTCGAACTATTTGCCATTGATAGATTCAGGGAGAGTGGGAATCATTGCCTTAAATTGTGTGTCTACTGATGATGTCCCCAGGCTACAGTGGACACTTCCAAAGCAGTAGTCATACAGATGGGCTGGAAAAACTAAATGGATTACAAGATCACATAAAAAGTCATGAGCCTGAGATAAGGACTTGTAGAGATTAGGGAGAATTGATGGTGATTTGGGAGGTAAAAGAGGATGTGAAGGAAAGTCATTAGAGTACATTTTATCCATGTGTGAAACTATCACAACTCATTTAACAATAGAAGGAAATGATCTCAAACTACTTCAGCATCAAAAAGAAAAAAATACAGTTTAATGTCATTAATAATCCCAACGTTTACAATATAATATTTATTAAGTCGTTTGTTTTGAGACCATGTGCTGTCCAGGTCAAGAACTTCTGTATCTTTTCTTCTTTCACATTCTCCCAGCAGCTTTTTTTTTTTTTAAGGAAAATAATATGCATGTAAATACATTTGTTATTTAAAATGTATCCCAAGAATGGTTTTATTGAAGCTTATTACTAGAATGACATTTGCATTACTAAGTAATAAGTACTTACTCCAAGTACTGTGTGCACATGGCCATCTGGTTTAATAACACTTTCAGGGTTGAGACAGCTCCCGGGGGCTCCATAACTCACTGAGATGGCTGAGAGGATGACACTAAATCAGCAGACCCAGAATTTACAGACACACAACTGCAGAATGTTCACTGGCCCTGAAAACAGCATCTGCCCTTTGGAGAGCATGAAAACAGACCGGTAAAATTTCTGTTATCCAAAAAAAAAATGATATAATTCTCTCTCCCAATAATCAATCCTTGAAGAAAAGGCTGGATCCCATAGTTTCAGTGCTTTGAATATTTTGGTTTTCTATTTTGACAAAGCAAAAATGGCCTGGCAGGAATAAAGTCTCTCTTACAAATTTCCATAGGAAAATACTAGGGTGCAGTTGAAGGAACTGGTCCATTTCCATGGTACTTGGGTAGCAAAGGCATCAATTATTATTGGGAAAAGCAGGATGTGGTTGAATAAGCCCCTTCTAAAACCACTCTCTCTTTTTCAAAAGTAATTTAGAAATATAATCAGCACACTTGATATTCTTGAATGATTTATCAGAAACCTAAAAGATGCCTTCAAAATGAAGTTTGAGATTAAGTCTATTAATTGTACATGCATATGAAATGTATGTGATATGTAAAATTATAATTACTTATATGCCTGTATGTATGTTCTTAGAATGCTGTTGAATGAATATTGTGTTTTATGGGGTTGATTCTTGATAGCTATGATTATTAGTCTATAGAAAATAGAATACTTTTCATATTTGGAAAGGTTTATATCCAGAAAATTCTGTTCATTCCATTATCCCGTTAGTGAAAGTTAGTTACATTTATTCTATTTCTTCTGAAGGGAAAATCAATGAGTAAATACACAATGTCAGTCAGCGTCCCTCTGAGATCCTTTGTGGTGACTTTATTCCTGCCTCAAGTACATGATTAAGTGAGTGGCCTCTGTCCTTAGTGTATACAATACACTAAAAGCCTTGAATTTAGTCCTTTAATCAGCCCTGCTTAAAGGAACAGCACTTCTGTGTGCTCTAGATAGGTTATCAGCCATGCCATTCAAAAGACTTTCTATTTTTAAAAAAACAAATTTCAAACAGAATTATCATGAAAAGACAATCTAGCTGAGAGGAATTCTTACACAGTTGGACCTGAATAAATTAATTCCCTAATCATAGAGAACCCTGATTTCCCTATTCATATTTGTATTACATATTTAACCAGAAACAAAGAATCAATTTATTGTCAAATCAAGTGTCTCTATAAATCTTTCCAAGAATAAAAACTAAAATCTAAACTTACTTAGTTTTATTGTCCTGCCAAATATCCTATCTTCATCACTCTTTTTTTCAATAACAAGCAACTTTTTAAAAAGAATTTTGAATGGACTTCTAGAAGGGTATCCTCTCACATTGATTAGAAAGATCATTTTAGCCTGTTAGATTGAGTATAGTAGGGTAGTTGTACTAATTATCAAAGTATATTTATGACTTATAGGTACCATGTATAGAGAAAACTTCCACACTTATGTATCATATTAAGTAGGATAATTTCTAAGCCCTTAAAAATAAGAATTGTAGCTTCATTTTCTAGCAATGCTTGTATCTAAGGAATATTGGTATGGTATTTTTGTTTGGTTGTTTTTGGGTCATGGGAATTGAACATAGGACTTCCCAATTGCTAGGTAAGGACTGTACCACTTAGCTATACACAAACCAACTTCTTTTCTTGTTATTTGGAAGGAGGTTATCACCTAGTTTCCTGGGCTTGTTTTGAACTGATTGTATAAGCAATCCTTGTTCTTTCAGTCTCTCCCTCGGGTTCCTGAACAGCTAGAATCACAAACTGACCCATTAGGACCTGAATAAAAACCAGTTTATAAAGCACATTTTTGTTGTTTGATTTTGGAGCTATAGGGTGTAAGCTGAGTTCAGTCTTCAGTGTTTTATGTTAAACAGAAGCCATCCCACAAAAAACAAGTACTAAGTATTTCTTCTCATTTGGAGAACTCAAACAGAGTTGTCCTTTCTAATTTTTTTGTTTACTTCTATGTATATTTAATTTTTCACACAATATATATTAAATTCTCACCCTTTCCCAACTTCTTTGAGCTTCCCCTTCATACCCATTCCATTTCAGATTCTTTCTCTTTATTAAAAACAAAACAAAACAAAACCATGTGCATGCACAGAAGTGTACCCATGAAAGCACAAAGGCACACACACACTCATACATATATACATTCAGGAGCACACATACACACACACTCAAAATAACATACATGGATTTGTTTTATGTTGGTCGTCACTGAGCATGGCCCCTGCCCCAAGGTATGGTTGATTTATCAAGTTTTACTTCATAGAAAATTAGTTGATTTTCCCTTTTGCAGCAGCAATTGGTTGAAATAACTTCTTGGTTAGAGGTGGGGCTATGTGCCTACTTTCTCTTCTCCATGCTGAGATGTTGTCTAGTTTAAATGTCTGCAGACCTAGTGAATGTCATCACAGATTTTGTGAATTCATATACACATCTTCCTGGTTGTGCCTGAAAGACACTGTTTACTTGACGTCATCCATGTACTATCTCTGGCTTTTTAAAAACTATCTTCCTCCTCTACTGCATGGATCCTTAAACCTTGGTGGGGAAGGTTTGATAAAGACAGTTTATGTAGGACAAAGTAATCTCATGTTTCTAACTTTCTCCATGTGCTCCAGTTTATTCCCATCTAATGGGAGAAGCCTCTTCGATGATGTATTGAAATTGTAGGAAACAAATATCCATGCAATTTTGGTCCTGATTATATGGCACCAATGAACCTATTTATTACTTTTCAGTGGCAGCAGAGTTAGGTATTATAATAGAGCTAGAATAAAATGATGGAACATGAAACAAGGACCACAACATTCTTCTGTCATTGGCACAAGGACTTCTTTGATCACAAGCTAAATAATCTTTTTTTCCTTCCCTTACGCATACATATACACACATTCACTAAGTTGGATAGACATACAAACATACACTCATGTGCCTATACACATATGCACACACTCACTTGCATACGCCCAACCATGAAGGCACACATAGCATTTTTACCATGTGAAACTATTCTTATATACGGACATGCCTTTTGAACTGACAGAATTAGCTTAAATAAAAAATTCACAGATATTTGATTATTCATATTTATACCCAATTAAGCAAAACCTGTGCCTTTGTTTTGTGGCTTTTTGGTCCAACTTATAATGGCTTAGCCTCTTGTCCATGGAACTGTTAGAAGGTGAAGAACTTTTAAGAGGTTGGAGCTGATGATTGGCTTTAGGTCTTTTGGGGAAGTGAACCTTCAGCTCTTCCCATCCTATTGTGGACAATAGCTTTTCAAATTTCTTTTGGATCAGCCAGATTGACAGGTTCCAGCATATACTCTTGCCCCCAGACAATGGTTTCAGTCTGTTGTTACTGGACCATCTGGTAATAAGCTAAGAAACATTAACCAAAATCAATGTTTCCCCTTCTTTTATTTTCTACATCATTAATAAATTTATTTAATTTCTTTATAACTCAAATTCAACATTTCCTCTCCTCCTTCCAGTCCTATGCTCAAAAATTCCTCCCACAATTACCTCCTCCCTTTCTCCTAAGAAAATGGTAAGCCACCCTTGGGTACCACTCTACTCTGGAATGTATAGATCCAGCAGGTCTAAGCATATCCTCTACCACTGAGGCCAAACCAGGAAGTCCAAATAGGGAAAAGGGGTCTAATGGCAGGCAACAGAGTCTGACACCCCTGTTCCAATTGTTAGGGGACCCCCATGAAGACCAAGCTGCACATCTGCTAAAAATGTGTAGGGGGGCTGGGTCCAGACCCAGCATCCTCTTTGGTTAGTGGTTCAGTCTCTATAAACCTCCATGGTCTCAGGTCAGTTGACTTTGTATGTCTTCTTGCGGTGTCCTTGACTTCTCTGACATTCTCAATACAATCCCCTACTCTTGCACAAGACTTCCTGAACTCCACCAGAATTTTGTTTTATTGTGTCTCTGCATTTGTTTCCATTTAGTCCTGGATGAAGCCTCTCAGGAGACAGTTACACTAGGTTCCTTAAGCTGGTTTGTCTATTAGTGCTTGTTAAGTAACAACTGATAAATCTTTTGGATATAAATTTAGTAATGCTCTTTCATGGATAAAATGGATGCTGTCAACTAAAACACCCTTACAAACAATTTCTTGTCAAATCCTGATACTTTATCTGTTACTGTCTACATGGATGGCTTGTGAGAGATGTTAGAAATAAGACCTGAGCCCCCTCATAGATTCCCAATAGAGTGCTTTTCATCCTTCTTCATATAAGGACATCTATGAACCAGGAAGCATAGGCTCACCATATTATTACTCTGTCTTAAACATAACTTTGAAGATGTTAGAACTATGAAAAATCAATGTTGGTTGTTTGTAAGTCACCCAGTCTTATGCATTCTTAAATCAGCTCAAACACTAAGACAAAAAAGTACAGTGAATGGTAATACCTCGGAAGATAGTCCCTTTGAAACTTCCATAGAAACAAGCTACAAGATACCTAATGACACTTGAAAAGGAGCTTGCTCCTTTCTGGCCTTGAATATAATTCCTTTTCCTGACATCTGAGTTGTATTCACGAGGAAAAGCTTCCTTTAGTAATTAGATCTAATCCATTTATACATCCCAGATCATTCTGTATGATTAACAATATTTCAGACAAGGTATTACTATTATTTAAAGTCTTGCTATATCTCAACAATTCCATCCTAAAATAACCCAACTATATGTTTGAAACTCCCCTGTTAGACTAAAATGACAGATTGTGCTAGAAACTCTCCTGTTATACTAAAACGACAGATTGTGCTACTTCAATGTGAAATTACAAGCATTTGTTCATATTTTTAAACTTGTAATTTTCATCATTACTTCTTTCTATCGCAGTAAGGAAAGTGTGAGAGCAAGACATAGCCAGTTTATCTCTGAGAAGAACAGTATGGATAGGGTGGGTTACACAAACAACATACACAAACACACACACACATACATACACACATACACATACAGATTTTATATATATATATATACATATATATATATATATCATAACTTTATTCAATGTATCTTGATTGTATCTATACTTAAAACTCTACTCCCATTTCCTCTCAGGATCCAACATCTCAAATTTCCCACTTTCTATGTATTTATTTAACTCAGTGTTCAATTACTGATCTCTATATGGGTTACATGGATGTGACAACACTGTGTTGGTTTAACGCTGGTTGTATCCTGGTACTAATTTGGTTCCTAAACACAAGATTGCTCAAGAGACCACATATGCACCCAGATAATGCACTGTGACCTTGCGCTCAAGTTATTTTTGAATGGTAAATTCGACATCAACAGCTTATATCTGTTATTATAGATAACAGGTAGAAGAAGAGACACAGGCAGCAAGTCAGGATTACCTGGCTGAGGGTTAGAGAAGAAAATGGGAGGGAGAGAGAGAGATAGATAGATAGATGGATAGATAGATAGATAGATAGATAGATAGATAGATAGATAGATAGATAGATAGATAGATAGAGAGAGAGAGAGATGGAGGGGGGGGATGGAGACAAAGCTGTAATGGGTTAGGTGAGTCATGAAAACCTGGCTTTGAGTGCTGCCCAATTAGAGTTAAGGTAAGTAATAACTTGAGGTTATAGATAGAAAAGTAGATTCTAATTTTGTGGAGGGCCCAGCTCTTTTTACTGTTTAAGTCTTTTTGTAAATGTTAGGTTGTGTGTGACTTTTCTTCAGGAACTGAGTGGTCAAAATCAGAGTAGAAATCCTGGGTCAGGATTAAAAGGTTCTGTAAGGGGTAACTTGAACCACTAGAACCAGGGGTAACTACCAATGGCAGCTTCCCTAAGAGAGTTTTCTCTCTTTCTCTACTGGTGACCTCAATATAGTATCTATTAATACCTAAAAACTCCTCAGATAGAGAGAGGCCTTGGGTGTCCCTCCAACCTCCATACTGGACTTCTTAAGAGGCTTGATCTATGATCTTATGCTGGTAACTGCTGCTCTGAGTACATGCATCCAACAGCAAAGCCATCATCAAAGGACAGCATTTCACTAAAAGCAGAAATACCCATATTATTTATATGTGTCTGTGTATGTAGATAAATAGACATAGGGGAGATTAAGTACATATAAAATATAACTTTATAATTTATATGAACATTGTTACTATGTTATAAATAATTGTGGCATATATGAGTATATTATAAAATTCTGTGCTATCAGTAGCTGTGTATTTATATAAACATATATTTTACATAGAAAATGGGCCAGTTCTTGCAAAATGCTTCAAATATTCTAATATCGTATTATATCAATAATTATATAAAACCTAGACTCAGATTTTATAAATTATACAAACTCAGATTCAACCAAACCTTCTCACAGTTGGTTTTCTTAAAGAATTCCTAAAGCCCCAAAGTGGCTCATGCTATCCAATATCAAGCAGTAATGTCATAATATATCTGACTTCTCAATTTGACACCAATATTTGAAGCAATAGTCAAGGTTAATTTTGGAGTTACAGTATTTAAAAGCAAACAAACTGTACTTCTATTGATCTCATTGTATTTTAATAAAATCTTCCCAATTACTTGTATGGAATTATCATAAAAGGTTAAAAATCTCTAGTTGGGTAGGATTATATTGGATATACCATAAATAGGTAGATAGATAGATATAGATAGAATGATAGATAGATAGATAGATAGATAGATAGATAGATAGATAGATGGATGGATGGATGGATGGATGGATGGGTGGTTCGTTGGATGAATGGATAGATAGTTAGAGAGAGAGGAATGGGTGGGTAGGTGGATGGATGGATGGATTGATAGAGATAGAGAGATAGATGTGTTTCACATGAGTATATAAATCTCTCATATACATATATGTGTGTTTTTCACACACTGAAAAACACAACAAAATTAAAGTTCAATACTGAACAAACCTGTTTCCCAGAGGCTGCTTCTATGGAATCCTGCAAGGTATCACCCTCAGATGCTACTGAAAAGTTTACTGGTAGTTTTTAATTAAGTCTGTGGAGAATGGTTCAAAGGCAAAATATGTAAATAGTACTTAATACCAGTGTGTATGGGCAGAAATGAATGTTGTTGTTTTATATCAAGCTGTTCATTATCTCAGTTAACAAAACCATTTCAGAAAATTCGTTTAAGGTTTGCTTTTCTAAGAGAGATGCGCTGCCTTTGTACTCTCAGTGTGAGTTGAATGTGTTATCACTCCGTGGGTTGTTTTTTCTTATGTTCCTGTGGCCATCCAGTTTCTCTATGATGACAACTTTAGAGTAGTTTTCAGGCTTTTCCTTGCTTTCCTTTCAATCTGAGATACAGAATAAAGTAGAACTAAGTGTTTCTGTGTACAATTACTAAGATCTACTCATTTAACTCCAGCTCTCTTTGTTTTCAAACCGATGAGTTAGGGAGAATAATTCATCTTTTCTCTTTGTTCTGCATAAAGTTTACTCCCTCTGTCATTCAATGACATTTCTTAACTAATTAGGAAATGCTTTTAGTTGTTCTTTCTGTTTCTCAGTTTCATGCATCCTTCCCCTTCCTATGTAGCAACATCTATGTACCAATCTTAGGGAAATTCTGCCTTCTATGGTTAATCTACTCAGTGTAGGTGTTTATCCATGCAAATGTCCTTAAATGGGCCTGTCCCTTACTTGCAGGTCATTTCTTTGGTTGAATCTCTTTAACGTATGGGAACCCTAATCTGCATATGTCTCATACACCTAGCTGATGTCACAGAGCCTTAGCTTGTGTTGTTACCCTTCAAGTTATTCAATGTTTCCCCTGAATGCAAAACTTCACAGTTACAGATCACCATACTCGGGATAGCATCATTTCATTGGAGCTCTTGTAACCTCAGAAGATATAAAAATCACAGTTCTAAAGAAGAAAAGGGAGGCTGAGCTTTGTTAGTTACAATATTCATTTAGCATGCAGATGCCATTATATTCTCACTGCTATCTGGTTCCTGTTTTGGCCTGTTCTCAAGGCAGGATTGTGGTATCACCCTCCTAAGGTTAATTGGTCCAAATATAATTGGTCCAATAAATGTGAACAAAAGTTAGATGTGTGATTTTTAGGTAAAATATAAACTTCTGGTAATTGACCCTTTCTTACTTCCTCTGACCTTCTGGCTTGGAAAAAGATATTAATACAGAGACTTGGGGCTGTACAAAATAAAGATATGTAAAAATTCGCTCAAACTACTGAGTTTGTATGATAAATGAATAATCTACAGAAATTAATCCATATGTAATTAAGTCATGGGGATTATTTCTTATTGTAGCATTAGCTAAAATAGCATGACAAGTATATGAATAGATTGGGAAAAATTACAAGTGGGATGTAATTTTATTTTTTAATTATTTTATGGATATTCTCTATATTTACATTAATCAGTGTTTGGAAGTATCATCAGCCTGCATTCTTAAAGCAATTGCTACTTGGTTGGATAAAGATACATTTAGCATTTTATATTGGCATAAAACTAGACAAGATGAGCATAAAAATTTTAAATATTGACCAGTAATGCTCTCTCGTTTGGTTCAATTAAAATACTTATATGAAAGACCCCAAATCAAGTCAATGAATGAAAGAAATATAAATTGTAAGATTCATAAAAGAACCAAGAGTCTATCACATAAAAAGATGTGTTCAGATGTTGTGCCCTGGGATGGTTCTAAAGAGATTTAAAAACAGAAGCTCCACTTAGGCCAGAAAAAGAGCTCAGCAGTTAAGAGCACTGGTATATTTCCAGAGCTCCCATGCTTAATTCATAACACTATTTGATGGTACCCAGCCATTGGTAACTCTCATCTGAGGGAATCTAACAATCCAATTCTGGCCTCTTAGATACCATAGACTCATGGTGCTAAGACCAGACAACATACCAGTAAAATAATGGTGTGTGACCATGAGAAAAGATAAGACAAGACAAGGCAAGCTACCATGAGAGAAATTAAGGGCCTGCACTGAGGCCCCAAGACAGTAGGATGCATTGCATTATGGGTCAAAGGAATGGAAAGACTATATACAGTAACAGTAGTTATGCAGTTCCAGGCATCTGCTTTTGGTAGAGGATGGAATGGGTTCCCAGTTTCTTCAAACCATTTCTGTCCAGTAAGACCGTCTTATATTATCCAAGGGAAGTTTCTCTCACCTCAGTCATTTCCTGGGGTTACTGGGAGCAGGGGTAGAAACAGCAAATTCAGAAAGCCAGTGAGGAACCTAAAATTAAAGTCTGTTTACATATAAGGTTAGGAAAAGCACTGACCAAAGAGAACATTTTTTTTCTATAGGAAAAACAAAAGGACTGGGTGTGCACTTTCCTTGACAGTATTCGATGCCTTCAGGTGGGCTGTCTGTGCATGAAGCAGAGAAATTAGGAAATGCTGTCTTTACTCACAGCTGCCAGAAATGGACCATTGTAATTTCAAACCTGATTATTTAAATCCCTCTTTCAGCATTTGTCTCAAATGGTTTACTCCATTGACGCTACAGCAGATGAAGGGGCAAGTTTAGCATTTTTTCTGCAACAATACACTACACTGAACACCATTAATTAGTCTTACACAAGGACCTTGAGGAACACGTGGAAATAATAGTGTGACTGTCCCAGTAGTCACCCAGTTTGCTTGTAAATTTTTATAGGTGCTTGGCCATTTCAGCTTTTGTTTCACTCTAACAGCTTCTAGCATCAAGATTTGTCACCGAGGATTAAACAAATGGTGCTCACGTTGATTTATTTTCTTGTTGATTTATTTTATGAAGAGAAGAATTGTAGGAAAAGATGTGAAAATGTTTTATAAGATTTTCTGCTCTTGGCTTCACCATTAGGCTTAATTGTCTTGAGTCTGTACAAGGTACAACCTTGGCTGTCTCCGGAACACCGCTTCTTTATGCTCTTGGGAAACACTGTTTGGGAGATTTCACCTTAGTGATGCCGGTCTCTTCTTTTTTATAGGTTATTTTATATATTTACCTTTCAAATGTTATCCCCTATCTCAGTTCTCCCTCTACAAACCCTCTATCACCTCCTCCCCACACATCCCATCTGCTGACACCAAACCCAGACACATTTGCCATTTTTATACAGCAAAATCTTTCAGAGGATTTTCTACTAGCTTTTTAAAATATATAAAATTCTGACTTGCTACAGTTGCCCTCAATAAAGTAACCTACAAGCACTTTGTGCTCCAATCTAACTGTAGCCCAGTGAACCAAGATCCTAGCAAATGACCCAACAAAGACAAAAGGAAGAACATGGAGCATTTTTAGTGAGTTCACACAACCCTTGGGAGATAGTGGGATGCGACTTAGATCCATTCCCTTCCCACAGAGGCATGCTCATATCCTGGTCTTCTGAGGCAGAGAGAGGCTAGTGTACAGCTTCACATAAGCTGCTCTACTACCTACTAAGTCTGAAGATCTTGTTTATCCCCAGCCTTCATTCAGTTTTGTTTTTGTTTTTTGTGTCGTTGTTTTTGTTTGTTTCTTTGTTTTTTGTTGTTGTTCAACATTGAAATGAATAAGTGTGAAGATAGGAAGAACTTTCAGATAAGCAATGAAACTGAACCAACTTGTTTGTAGGATCTGATGGATAACTCACAGTCCTCCTTTCCAAAACTGTCATAGTGTAATTGATGGAGCAGACTGTCAGATGTAGCAACTGTGTTTTATCTTTCCAAAAGTATATTGATTTTTCTCCATAATTATATTGTTAATCTATTAGTCTTTAGTTAGAGTCAAAACTTTATTTCTAAGATTTTATTTGCTTACTATTTCATGCTTTGGGTGATGGTTTGGCTTTTTAGATGTTCTGGGTCTACTCTGGGAAATTTTTATAATATTTTAATTTCTTTTTTATTGTTTTTTACCCCTTGATATTTTAAATGATTTGTTGTAGCAACTAAAATATATGTTTTATTTTACCTAAAATCTCATCTCATTAGTTGCCCTTGCTTCCAACCTATGGCTAGGCAGATAGATACATAGACAGTTAGATAGATAGATAGATAGATAGATAGATAGATAGATAGATAGATAGATAGATAGATAGATGGATGGATGGATGGATGGATGGATGGATGGATGGATGGATGGATGGATGGATGGATGGATGGATAAATAGATAGATAGATAGATAGATAGATAGATAGATAGATAGATAGATAGATAGATGATACACAGACAGACAAATAGACAGACAGACAGATAGATGTACCTGTAGCGGTAAAAATAAAAATGGATGGGGGTTACCAGTTTCTCACTCTTCTCATATCTGGCAGAGCCGAAGTCCATTGAGCTGGAAATACTCACCCTGGCTGCATCTCTACCATGTGGTCCACTCGCTGCCCTCTCCCACCTGTCTCTGTCCCAGCTGGAAACTTTGCTCACATTCCCCACAGCCTGGTAAAATCATGAATCAATAATCAATTATTTATCAATCAGATTTATATGTTAAATTCTCAATCAACAATACATTCACACAATAATCTTACAACCAGGTCACAAAGATATAAACTGCCCACCTAGAAAGGACAAATTGACCTATAGAAACCCTTAAAAATATTCATATCTTTCTATCATCAATTAAGAACACCTGGATCTAGATTATATTTTTCTGACTCCATCTTGATTTTCCCAATTCCTCTACTCCTTTCTCCTTCAAAGACTTTTTCCTGCCTACCTTTCCTTCTCATCCAATGATAAGCTGAACTTGCCTTGATTTGTAATGATATCATCCTACAGATAGTTGCATAGATGCACAGAGGGATAGATAGATGGATAGATAGATAGATAGATAGATAGATAGATAGATAGATAATAGATGACAGATAGATGAATATCTAGATGCACAGATAGATTAATAAATACATAAAAATATACAAAAAAAAAAGATGTACAAAAAAATCTCAGTCACATACACATGCACAGAGACACACACAGAGACATACACATAAGACATGGAAGTAACAGTGTGGCTTGCTGGGAAATGGGTTTCCACAAGAGATGGAGGGGAAAGAGAAATGAGAATGAAGGGTAAAAGCAACGAAAATGTATTGTAATAGTGTATGATAGGAAATACTAAAAAATACAAATTCTGATATATGCATATTAATTCATGTAAAATTTGTGGATTCTCTACTTATGCACAACTTCAATGTCCACCTCATGCTGATTAACTAAAGCTTTCACCTCTAGTCATTTCTCTTTGCAGCAGGATGTGGAGCCTGAGACCCATGCATCACTGTCTGACAGCCTTCCTTTTGGTTGTGAGACTTATCCTTTAGTGTCTGAGCTATATCCGCAGTCCTTATTGCTCTCTTTTAAAAAGGGAAATTAGCATATACATCATATGAACTTACTGTGCACACTCATGTTTGAGGGTGTGAGAGCTATATAGCATATGTACCCATCAGAATACAACTTGGAGAAGTGGTTTCCTACTTTCCCCATGTGGGACCTGGGATCTGAACTCAGTCAGGCTTGGCAGCAAGCACCTTTACCTACTTACCTACTCTGCATTCTTCCTGTTTGTTTAATGACCTCTGCATTTCTCTGAATTATCTTGTATCAATAGTTAATTTCTTTTGAAAAAAAACAAAACAAAGCAAAAACAAATTAGGATTTTAATTGAGATCATATTGAGTATAATTGAAAACATTTACTTTCCTATCCCTAAAATAGGATAGAATTTTCTTCATAAGGTCCTTGCATATAGTTTATTAAATGTATATATTTTTATCTTTTTATCAATACAATTCCTTTCTTCTCTTTTTAAACTGTCCTAGATGCCCTGTGGAAGTGCTAATCCTTTCTGTGCATCTATGAGGAAACTTCTCCTTATCAAAGCAAACAGTGTATCTACAAATTCTCTTGGACTTGGCTTGGGAACAATCATATGGTATACAAATAAATAATCTTGTTCCTTTTGATTCCTACTTCTTATTTATTTTCATATTCTGAATATTTTATTGCAGAACTCTGATAGTGTAAGGATTTTTTTCTTATCACCAACATTAAATGGAAATTGTTTTTAGCACGCTTTAAAAGATTTTATTACTTTGTAATTAAACTATATCATGAATAATAATAACATGATTATTTTAGTCAAAATCCAAGAACAAACCAGAAAAATTAAAATTGGTTTAAGATATACCAACAGTATATACTATATAACATTAGTGATATAGTTTTATCTGCATGCCATAAAAGTCATTTCATGGGCTGTAGAAATGATTCAATGATAAAGATCACATGTTATTCTTGCAGAAGATTGGGATTTGATTTCTATCACCCACGTGGTAGCTCACAAGTACCTGTAACCCTAGTTCAAATAAATTTGATGCCATCCTCTGACATCTGCCATCATTAGTCATGTAAATGATGTACATACATACATACAGGCACTACCACATATACATACAATGTAATTAAATACTTTTAATATCTGTGAACTATTTTATAGGAATATGACTTTAGCTTAGATGAGCAGATTTAATAACAGTTACATTTGGTGGCCAGAATAGTTCTTCAGTACAACTGTTACCAGTAAATGTGAAGATGTATTAAGTACCCTGTACTCTTACTTTATAGATTATATACTTTGCAATATCAATTTGTACAGAATAAATAGTTAATGTTTGATTACTATATTGAAAAAATGGTGTTTGTATTCAATGCAACTCAAACTTTCTGTCAGCCAAAACCTTCATAACCTTAAAATCCTTGTAGAAATTATTCAAACACATACATTTAATGCCCGAGGACTTCCCAAGGAGTATCCTAATTTCTGGTGTTAAGGCATAGTTTAATTCCTTCATCTCCACTGGATGTCATAGTCTTCAACTATGTCACAATTAGTCTAGATCTTAGACTTTCTGCCTGATCAGACAGGAGAATTCACTGTGCCAGTGATTTCCTAAGTTGGCTTGTTGGGTTTAGGTCACATCAATTTCCACACTGAATTACGTAACTTGCAAAGGATTTAGCTATCCCTTCAGAATTTTTCCTTGTACTCGGCTATACTTCATTTACAGTTCTCTCCTTCACCTCTGCATCTGAAGTGGTACGTGAATAATATAGAATTATGAACAATATTGAAATTAGTTTCATTTTATCTCCTAGGGAAACAGTGCAGCACTTTGTACTAACACCGCATGGCTATTTGTGAACTAACACACAATATTTATGAGCTTCCTATGTCGGTCCTCTCCATCATTCCTCATGACCGCATTTGCGTTTGTGATACTTTCATTACTCCGTTCTTGAAAACTGTGCAGTGGGGCTGGAATTAAGGTTTTTTTAACTTTCATGGAACGTTATTACATCTACAAGAAAGGGAGTCATTAAAACAGTGCTGTAAATCATATTTTCAGAATGCTAACCTAGAGAAGAACATGGCAGAAAATCAATAGTGCATGTGGCTTGATGCCTTTTTCGTGTATCGATTTACATGTCATTTGTCTGCAATTATTGTTTAAATACAATTCACTCTGCTAATAGGATACAATTATCACTATTGCATGCATAGTTTGGCCTTCTACAGAAATGACTTCTAGCACAGCTCAATCTTACTGTTGCTCTTGCGTGTGATGGTGAAGAGATTTACCACAGAGCACAGCCATCTACTTGTATGCAGTAGTCATCAGTATTTGACTGTGTGATTCCCCAAGGACTCTCCTCCTAATGGTTAGAAGACTGGACAAGCCTTTCCGATGCTGATAGAGGACATGTGGATAGTCTCCTTATGCAATCTTGATGACAAAGGCACTCAGCATGAACTTCGGGGTTTAAGAAAGAAATTGCTGTTTCCCCTGTTTCAAAGAACCACAAAAGAATCACACACCTAAAATCCTTGACCTAGTGGTATCATTTCTAAGTGACCCTGTAGCTGGGTCAGAGGGGTTTTCTGCATTGGCTTTCTTCACTGCCTTCAAACTGAATGCAGTAATCAGATGCAATTACTAGAAGCCCTGACTTCATCGTTTCTACCCAAGGGTAAAATGGCCTAGAGTCAGTGCTTCCAATTATACTTGCTGGCCCAGGAAGAGACAAGCTGATTTATAGATGGCTGTGCTTGATTTTGTCCCAAAGGCTTCTGAAAAGACTCCTGGAGGAGAAACTGAGTCTCACCACCAAGTACCTCTTGGCTATGCCACCAGCTACACAGTTAAATACAAGGTGGAGTCAAAGAGGGTTCTTCCCTCTTTCACATGTATAGCTCACTTATAAATTGCTCTGAAATTAACATGAGCATCTCAGAGGCACATTTGCATGGCCTCATTAAAAGGTAAAGATTAGAAAGGAAGGAAGAGAATAATCACTGTACTACCTCACAAGAACAACCCATGGAAATAACAGGCTCGGTGCCAACTTGAAAGCATTCAATCTGAGCAAACTCAAAATGCAGCTTTCTTTTAGGAAATCTATATCAAAAGCGTGTTCAGTCACATACAACATCTCCCATGCTGCTATGATCAATTGAAATCATTCTTCCTATTTGGGGCTTTTCAAATAGCTTGCTACGGAATTCTTCTCTTTGACAATCCTTGTGAGGAAGTCAATACAGAGAAGAAGAAAACGAAACAAACAAGTCAGTCTGTTTTTTTCTGGGTGGAAAGTTGAAGCATGCATGCTTGCAGACATGCGACAGTTCTCAACAACAGCGACAACATATGCACACATCTGCGAGCACACACACACACACATGCACACACACACACACACACACACATGCACACACACACACACATTCAAGCATGTGCAGATATACATGATCTATGAACATTTAGTTTTAAACAATTCCTTGTCACTTGGGACATGATACAATATAAGCTTTATGGTATGAAGCTAATGCTTTTACTGTATTAATATAATGCCACCGCCAAAAGGATCTTCACTTTTCTTTATCAATATCAATTCTTTCCACAAAAAAAAAAAAAAAAAAAAAAAAACAGAAGCAGAAAATGATATTTTTTTTCAATTCACTATGGTAAAAACCAAATATATTTTAAACCAACTACAAACAATTCTACAATTCTGAGATGGGGGGATGGAGAGAGAGAGAGAGAGAGAGAGAGAGAGAGAGAGAGAGAGAGAGAGAGAGAGAGAGAGAGAGAGAGAGAAGGGAGAGAGAAAAGAGACTCAATGTTTGCATCTTTTTTTAAAAACCCACTCTAGATTTTTGTTTCCAAATAAAGAAAAAGGTTATATGAGAGTCAATTTTCTTCAGAGAGAATGTTTCAATGGCAAGTAAGAGGATTAGATAATTTATACAAAAAAACAAAAAATCTTATGTCTGTTTTATGCAAAAAAATAAATAAATAAAAGTCACAAAAGCTTTGAATCCTGCTGAAGAGATATGATTTGCTTTCAAATTTGATTTGATTTCAAAGCTAGAAATAAAAAACAATAAAAACTTTTTTTCTTACATACCCCATCTTCTTTATATTCCTTCTTTCAACTTTTATTTGGTAAGGGTATCAGAATACCACAGTGGAGATAACATGGCAGGGGGAATGCTTGACATTTAATAAATTTAACATAGTGAGGTTGTGCCCTAAGTCTTCCTTACTATCCATTCAAGTAAGGAAACACAACACATCATGAAGCTATGCTGTACAACTGGCCCATTCAAGAGTAAACTCTTAGAAAATAAGGAAGTGATTATAAATCTAGACAATGTCCAGAGAAAGTAATATTCAAGAAGCAATATCTATCTTTGTTTTGGGAGATAAACCAATTTTCTCCCTTTGTGCGCCTGTGTGCTTCATGAATGCATAAAGTAAAACTACAACAAATATTAACAGTGAAATTTCAGTAAGAGTTTTTAAAATTTCCTATTTAGTACATTGGGACACAGAAGAGTCGTGATGCATTGTAGAGGCCATTTTGAAATTCAGTTCTAGCACACCTACTAAAGCAGTCCAGTGCTCAAAATGCCCCAGACGCTTAAAAAATCTTCATTTTATGGACATGAAGTAAATTAAGAATTATTTTATATAAAGATTGATTTGTTATCACTATTATGAGTCTAAAGGAAGAACAAATGTCTGAGAAAGCTGCATGAGAAGGAAGACCCCAAACTAGGTAGTCGTATTAAGAGCATAGGTGAAACCAACAAATGGGGGCAGTCCTACAGGAAGTGACTAATACTGCTCACTTGGGGCCCAAGTTTGACTAGCATGGATAGAAAGAAAATTGGTTGACTTTAGTTTATGAGAAAAGAATTAATAATCAATGAAAGATAACAGATAAGTGAGCTCTGCAATTCCTGCTCCTGCTACCATGTCTGTTTCTTGTTGCCTTACTTCCTTGCCATGAAGGATTCTTACCCTCCAAAGCGATGAGCCAAAATAAACACTACTATTATGTTGTGTGTCTTTGCACTTTATCACAGCAACAGAGAAGTATTATATCATGTGTTACTTATAATCATCAAAGTATATGAAATAAGAATTACTCTATGATGCACAAAGTAGGACAGAAGAGTAAGAAAAATGTAGGATAAATAATCCACCAGTGCTTAAAGGCACAGTGCATGGGTGTAACGGGGATTTATAAGCCAGGTTTGGGGGTACAAATCCAAACTGGATGGAAACTAGGAGACCAGTGAAACAGATAGCTGCTTTTAGAATCTGATACATGGTTTTCCAAAAGGCTTTGATTGTATAGGGAAAATAGTTTATCTTAGTAAAAATGGTGGTGAGAACATTACTTGGCAACTTATAGAAAGAATCTAAATGTGATATATTGGCGAGTAGATGTTAGGGGCATAAATAACAGGCCTGTCATTAGATCAAGGTGAGATTTCAGTGTAGAGGGTTGAGCGAGGAAGATGGTAATTCTAATTCTGTGGTGAAAGTCATGAAGGACTAGGGAAGATAGGGAAGATATGGACTCAGTATTTGGAATGGCTGATGGTATTTTGTGGTATTCAAGGGGGAAATGAGTAATGATTGAAGATACATTGATCCAATATTGAGAGATAAGATCTGGCCTAGGCATCAAGACTTGTAATAAGTAAAAGACATGAAACCAACATTTTGTAATTTACTGGGATGGAAACAAACGTGGCTAGAGGAAAACGAAATGGGAATGACCTTACGACAAAACTCGAAAAATCCAAGATTTCAACAAACATGAAAGAAACTTGAGGGAGGAGTAGAAAAATACTCCTGAGAAGAGGTGCCAAGACAGTCAACACACCAGAGCTGAAAGCATGTTCAGCAGTGAAAAATATTGGAGATCACTTCAACCTCCACTAGGGAAGAGAGATCAGAGGTAAACTTGCTAGCTGTCCCCCCCCTGCTGTGCCCCCCAAAAGGCCTATGCAGGCCAAATTACAGTGGAATGGATGCTACATAGAAAAGGAGAGCCTGTGTATGTTGATTAGTGATTTTCAAAGACTAAAGCTGATGTGTCATCACACTGTCATAGATCAGAAAAATAGCGCCCCAAGCTGAAAACATCAATGCTACTTTAAGTAAATTAAATTATTTCATAATAGCATCACACTAAAGAAATATCTCCCTAACTTTTCTCAGGCTTTACATATATTCATCTTATAAGACAGCGGCAAAAGAAGACATGAATAGTTGCTTTCAAACATCACTCCTATTTACATACTTGTTCACCTGTTGCCAAACTGGAAATGCAGTGTTACCTTTCAACTAGCAGTTTCACGATTCTAAAGGCACAGGTGTCTGAAAGCATGTCTCAGCAGCCCCTCATGGGGAGAGAAGAGGTTGATCCAAGGCGGATGATTCCTGTCTGGCCACAGCATTTGCTCTGCTCTGAGTGTGATGTGCAGAGCCGAGAGGTCGGGAGAGAGGAGTTTGCATTTTTTTGTCTTTGGCAGTTTCATTATGTTGTCAATTATTATAGTGGAGCGCTCTAATAGAAGTTTCATCGTGCATTCAAATTGGAGAGCGGAATCATTTACCCGCCACAACAAATTGAGCTCAGCAGGCTTCATTTCATGAACTTCTGCAGTGTCAAGTGGTCAGTCCTTCAGTTTTAATTTCTAGATTTATGAGATGCAAATTGCATGATCTTTTCTCCTTTGATGGTCAAAGCAAGTGGGTGCAATTATATTCTAATGTAGCCTTAACTGGAGGTAAACCACATTCTCTTAGGATGTGGTAGGATGCGTCGCAATGGGAAGATGAATCGTCCTGTAAAGGTATTGTATTATTTTAATTGTTCTCATCACTCAAACTCTTCTAATTACAAAAGTAAATACCAGCCAGGGCAGGTTTTGCCCTTTCACAATGAAAAAAAAAAAAGCCACTAAACATTGGCATGAATTATGCCTTTTCAAATATTTTAATTTGATAAGGCCGACGGCTGGCTCATACCATGTTTTTTTCCTGAAATTACATTTTCCCAAGACATCAAATGCAGCTCTTTTCATGAAAAGTGAAAAATAATCTTTTAAATCATAGAAAGATTCCAATGCTTGCTGCTATAAGCAAACCTTCCAATTGTTCCTTATAGTTCCCTAGACCTAAATGGCCTTTCTCTATTAACCATATTCCATGTGTCCTTGTGGCCCAGTGACTTATTTTAAAACTCAGTGGAGATTACTTACAATTCCCTGGTTTTCTTCCTTCAAGCAGCAGCTGTCATTTCTTGTACAGAACATTTCCCACACTACCTTCCTGATTATTGCTCTGTCTCTGGATAAATTTACTTCTACTAAACAATCTGAATCAGGTCCTGCCTCCCAGAATTCTTATCTTAAAAACAAGAATCAGACTATTTCATTGTCTGATGGCTCACAAAGAGGTGCTGTGGTTCCCCACCTGTGGGTGGCACCTTTCGACAAACCTCCATCTCTAAAAAATATTTACATTATGATTTATAGCAGTAGGAAAATTACAGTTATGATGTAGCAACAAAAATAATTTCATGGTTGGGGGGGTCACCATAATGTTAAAAACTGTGTCAAAAGGTCACGGCATAAAGAAGGTTAGAACCACTGAAGAAATACACAAAAAATGCTTTGTGGGGGCTGGGATAATGGCTCAATAAAAAGTGTTTAAGGAACAAGCACAGAGACCTAAGTCCTAATCCAGTGCACCCACATATAACCACAGTGTAGAGAAACACCTGTTTTATCAGCACTAGATGAATGTAAAGTTTGGAAATTCTTAAAGACTTTCTGCTCAAGCTGGTTTTACCAAAAACATGAGCCCTGGGTTTCCAAATAAAATACAACAAAAGTAGAACAAAAGAGAAAGAAAACTGATAAACTTTACACATACCTGTATGCCTATACAAGCCATTGTACACACATAAATATTAGTCACATAGAGAGGGAGAGGAGATAGAGGGAGAAAAAGAAGAAGAGAAAGAATAGAGTTTCCTACTATGCTAGTTTTGTTGTTGCTGTTATTAAAGGACTTCACACATATTGAGTAGTAGGAATTAATAGTTCTCTTGGATGCACTTCCTCTATACTGGTTTCTAGCCTTCACTCTGAAGTAGTATTTTCAGCTACTTCAGAGCAAGGGCTTTGGGACAGTGTGGACCTGCAACTGAGTCTGATGCTTAAACTAATTCAGCAGCCTTTTTGTAGGGTGTTCATCTCTCTAAACTTCTTCTCATAAGATAAAAGTCATTACCAACTTACTAGGAAACTATAACATGGTAGCTGATACCATGTGTGGCATTTGCTTAGCCCAGTGCAAGGCATGGAAGAATTCAGTGACAATTGGCTCTATTATGTGATATTACTATAATCCCAAAAAAAAAAAAAAAAAAAAAAAAAAAAAAAAAAAAAAAAAAAAAAAAAAACAATCTGTCGAAATAGTATGAAAGCTACTTCTGCGGCCAGATCCAAAGTGAGAAATTCTAGTCAGTTAAAATGGTCATGTGAAGTGGCCCGCATCCTGAATGCCTCTCTGGTTCCTAATTCTGATCTGTGCCTCTCTCATTTCAACATCTTCAAAGTGGGTTATTTTCGAGGCCTGATGGGCTGTAATATACTGTTTCCTTAGCTGGTTTACCAAGTCACTGATCTATATAGCCTCTACTTAGAGATGTTCTGCTTTTGACAGGAAGGCTTGAGGGAGACAATGATCCTAACTGCCAGAAGGATGTTCTGTATGGGCAGAGCAGAGGAACAGTGTGTGCCTCTGTGCACAGCACACAGAGCAGATTTGTCATGTGGGAAGCTGCATTTATATGTGCTGTTAATGGACCCTTGCACTTGAGTAGTTCATCTTAAGCTAGAGAGGTAGAAACAAATTTTCAGTCTCATTTACATTGTCATAACAACTTTAACAGTACCTGTGGTTTACGGGATCATGGCTGACATGTAAGACTTTATAAGTATAATTGCTTTGTATTCTCTAGCACTTTCCTGAGATCAACACACAAAATGATGGACCACATTTGTCCCACGTAACCAAAAGTTTTCTTTCTTTTGTCACTTATTTTCTCTAAAGCCAAGATTTCTGTCTAATCGCAGCCACTTCCAACAAAGTCTTCTTGCTAGGTCTTCCTTACATATGATTTTTTAAATGATAAATTGAGATCCTTGAGTTTGGCTCAGTTCATAAGGTACTTGTCTTACACACATGAGGAGCTGAGTTAAACACTCCAGGATTCACATTTTAAAAGCTTAACTGAATGATAGTAAGTGTCCAAGGTTCTGAAATGGAGGCAGAAGGATCCCTGTAACTTGTTCATTCAATATTCCAAGCAAATCAGAGAGCTCCAAGTTCAGTAAGATATTCTGTCTCAAAAAAATCTAAGGTGGAAAGATATTAAAGAAGATACCTGATATCACCTGATAGCAACCTCTGCCACACACACACACACACACACACACAGAGAGAGAGAGAGAGAGAGAGAGAGAGAGAGAGAGAGAGACAGAGACAGAGACAGAGACAGAGAGCGAGGGAGGGAGGGACAGAGAGAGTGAGTGAGAAAGAGAGGAGGGAGGGAGAGAGAAAGAGTAAGTGAGAGAGAGAGACTGATTTGACTCCTTCATAAAATAGAGATTATTCTTTTGAGATAGTTGGTGGTGGTGCCATTTGCCTAATATTTACTTTAAATTAGTGCTTGAGACATATTAATTTGATGCTAGCAAGGCAATCATGTTGATTCAGAACAAATCATCTAACTTCTCTAGGTACTTATTTATCCACTAGCAGAATCAGAAGTACTGTGAAATCTACATGAATGGGATGATCAGGGACTAGACAAGATTAGCCATGTGCAACCCTTACTTGTAGTTGCTTAACCAATGTGAGACTATGGTTGAACCCAATCTCTGCTTACTCCCAGTACCAAAAGACTCAAAAGATCATGAAAATACAAACAGAGAAAAAAACTTTCTCCACTCTGTTATTTCTTTTTCTAATTTCTTCTCTAGAGCCCTAATCTCAGATCAGACTATATGGGGCAAGTCAAAAGCTAGTGACATGTATACTGGTCTCAAACATGGTGGTCGAGAAGATTGAAACAAGCCAGCACTAGATAGATAGTTTCTGGTCTTTAGGCTCAAGCTAATACTGGTATAGACAAATCATGTGTTCTGAACATGCTTTGATTCCCACACTCTCAAATTCTTATCAATAACTCTCCTAATGGCAGAAAACAATATGTAGGCGTCACAAATCATGCAATTAATCATCCAGTTGTATTTTTCCCATTACAGTGTTATTGTTATGTGGTGGTATCCTATTTATAGTCCAATCAAGAATGGAATATGCTTAGACTACATACATATGGCATGAGTGCCTAGGTCTTAATCAGTCTCCTACTGTGTTCTTGACTATGCTTATTCTTAGATTTGAAAGAATGAAACTCATCTAAAAATATAAGGTCTCCACATATTTGGCATCTTGTGCCTCTTGGAGACCGGGCGAACATATGCAGGCTCTACCTGTGAATGTTTATGCCATGTTCCTTGGTGGAGATACATTCATCTCATCAATACATCTCAGCGTTTACCATGATGCTTGGTTCACAGGAAGCTTATAGGAAATACTCCAGCACTCTTACTCTTCCCTTCTAGTCACTGTGCCAAGCCATCTGACCACAGAGGTTATACTGCATGGTTATTCTTCAGAGAATTTAGCTTCTTTCTGAAAATATGCTTTGGTTCATGTTTTCAGTGACGGTGACATTTTTTTTATGAAATCCTTCCTTTTTATTTTGCTATAGGTACAGTGAGAGACAGATCTTAATTCTTAGCTAATGATGTTGGGTGACATTTTTCGATGAAGTGAGCTTCAGTAGAAGCCCACAGGAAGTTAAAAACTAATTTAGGGAAACAAGAAAATTACACTTAATACAAACTCTCCAAGTACTAGTTGGACGATGAGAAGCACATTCCAAAGCAGCCAGTAATGTTTCTTTCCAAGCCTAATCATTTATTTCCAAACAGGGATAGATTTAGTAAAAATGAATATTCACACATAATATTGTCAGTTGCTTATCTATGAAAGGTTTCCAAAATTCAAAAAGAGCATTTCCCAGTCTAAGTTAATGCATTTTTTTCTAGAAAAAAAAAAATAAGTGAAACTCAGTTTAAGAACCTGACCAAAGGCAATCTACAGATTGGATGCAATCCCCATTAAATTCCTGACACAATTCTTCACAGATACAGAGAAAACAACTCTCAAATTCATCTGGAAAGGCAAAAAACTCAGAGTCGTAAAAACAAATTTTAACAATAAAAGAACGGCTGCAGAAATCACCTTCCCTGACCTCAAGCTCCACTACAGAGTACTAGTGATAAAAACTGCATGGTATGGGTACAGAGACAGACAGGTGTTCAATGGAATAGAATTGAAGACGTAGAAACAAAACCACACACTTACACACACTTGATTTTTGACAAATAAGCCAAAAATATACGATGGGGAAAAGTATCTTCAATAAATGGTTCTGGTCTAACCAGCTGTCTGTACGTAGAAAAATGAAAATATATCCATATTTGTCACCTTGTTCAAAAATCAAGTCCAAGTGGATCAAGGACCTCAACATAAAACCAGATATATGAAATCTGATAGAAGGCAAAGTGGGGAAAAGCCTGGAACTCATTGGCACAGGGGGAAATTTCCTAAACGGAACTCTAATGGCTCAGGCTTTCAGATTAAGAATTAATAAATGGGCTCTCATGAAATTGGAAAGCTTCTGTAAGTCAAAGAACATAGTCAACAAGATAAATCGGCAACCTACAGATTGGAAAAAAAAACTTCACTAATACCACATCCTATAGAGGGCTAATATCCAAAATAAATAAAGAATTAAAGAAGCTAATCACACACACACACACACACACACACACACACACACACACACACACAGGTATAGAGAACTAAACTGAGAATATACAACAGAGGAGTCTTGAATGGCTGAGAAGCACCTAAAGAAAGGTTCAAAGTCCTTAGTGATTAGAGAAATGCAAATCATAACGACCTTGAGATAGCTCCTTATGTCAGTCACAATGGCTAAGATCAAAACCTCAGGTGACAGCACATGCTGGCAAGAATGCAGAGAAAGAGGAACACTCCTCCATTGTTGGTGGAATTGCAAACTGGTACAGCCACTCTGGAAATCAATGTGAAGGTTCCTCAAAAAATTGGAAATAGAGATCTATTGCTGAAGACCCAGCAATACCACTCTTAAGAATATACCTAAAAGATGTCCCACCATGCTACATGGACACTTGTTCCTGTATGTTCACAGCAGGCCTTATTTGTGATATCCAGAAGATAGAAACAACCCAGATGTCTCATGACAGCCTAATGGATACAGAAAATGTGGTTCATTTACACAATGGAATACTACTCAGCCATTTAAAAAAAGGACATCCTGAGTTTTGCAGGAAAATGGATGGAAAATATCATTCTGAGTAATATAACTCAGACTCAAAAAGACATGCATTGTACGTACTCATTAACAAGTGAATGGATATAAGCAAAAAAAAAAAAAAAAAAAAAAAAAGCCATAATACCCAAGATACAGTCCATGGAACTCAAAAAGGTCAACAAACTGAAGTGCCCCAGTAAGTATGCCTCAGTCCCACTTGGTGGGGAGAAGAAAACAACCACAAGAGGGGAGGGGGGACCTTGGAGGGAAAGGGAACAGGAGGTGGGGTGGAGAGAAGAACATAATCTGGTATTGGGTGGGAGGAAAGGAATCCCTGAGGGTCAGCAGAATGAACAGAAAAAGGTAACATCAGGAGGGAGGAGAGATGAAGGACCATCCACAATGTACCAAAGCCAGGAAGTTGAGAAACTCTTAGGATTCAAAGGGAGGGAACCCTAAATGAAAAGCCCTACAGTGGGGAGAGGGAACTTGTAGAGCCTACTTCCAGCAGCAAAACAGGACACCAAATGAGGGATGGGGTTGCCATCCCATAGTCAAATACTGAGCCCTAATTGAAAGTACTGCAGGGAAGGAAATGGAGAAGAGCCTGAGGAAAAGGAGGATCCAGCTCAAGGGGAGGCTCCAAGGCCTGACTATTACTGAGGCTATAGAGTGCTCACATAAAGGGACCGTTCACACCTGCCCTCTGAAAGACCCAACAAGCAGCTGAAACAGTCAGATGCAGATCGTTTCACCCAACCAGTGGACAGAAGCTGCTGACCCCTGTGGTTGAACTAGAGAAAAGCTGGAGGAAGCTGAGAAGTGTGATACTGTAGGAGGGCCAGCCGTCTCAGCTAACCTGGACCCCAGAGTCCTCTCAGACACTGGATCACCAAAACAGGCAGCATACACCATGAGGTCTCCCAACACATATATAGCAGAGGACTCCTGTGTCTGGGTTTATTCAGAGAAGATGCTCCTAACCGTCAAGAGACTAGAGATCCCAGGGAGCTAAAAAGTCTGGTGGGGTAAGTGGGGACATCCTCATCGAGACAGGGGATGCAAGGAGGAGGTATGTGATGTGAAAGAGTTGGAGGGTGGACTGGGAGGAAAATAAAATCTGGAGTATATAACAACAACAACAACAATAATAATAATAATAATAATTCAATGTATTAATAGAAAAAACAAAGAAGAATGTGAAATCTGTTAGACAGGGAACACTATATGATTCTTCTTCATTCCTTCAGTCTCATTGTCTGGCATAATGGCTGACACAGAATCCAGAGGCAATAAATATTTAATGAAAGAATAAATTCATTTTGCTACCAACTTGCCACCTGGGAAAAACAAGTGGGTAGCAATGAGGTTTAAAAGCAACAGAACATTGATTTGCAAGATTTTTTTAAAAGGGCACTTTTAAAACACAGTGGGAAAATACAAGGTTAAATGTAATATGAGAATAAATCCATCCCAATTCTTTAAATCCCTGTTTGTTGTTTGTTCTCACTGATGATAATTATTTTTTCCAGTTACAGAGAATTTACTCATTAATGAGGAGAATAACCTGAAACATTGACTTCATCAGATTTCAAAAAGTGTGGGGGTCATTCTGGCTTCATTCCTTAAGCTACTGAAATCCCATTCACAACCATCCACTAACCCTTCATTCAAATGTCACTTTCCTGATTGCTTTTGTTATGTACCATTGAGTCATAGAGATTTCACGGCTGACTCATGCAGTGGCAAGATGATAAATCATATCCACCAAATAATGTCAGAGAAATTATAGATGATGGAAGGCAGTTCAGACGACTGCCTGTGGGGGAGGCAGGTATTTATTCCCATTCTGTACCACTCGGTACCAACATTGCTTGACAAAGAGATCCATCAGCAAGGTAAGAAGTGAGTGTTAGCTCTATGCTATTCAGACACAGGGGCAGGACTTACTAAAAGGAGACTGCACAGCTTTCTTGATGCTCAAGCAAATTCAAACCCCTGGAGAGCTTTATTATCCAAAAGATAACAAAAAGGATGCAGAATATTGCTGCCAGTTTTTAAAGATACACTTTGTATCTTTTCTTTAGACAAATGCAGGGAAATATGGGGGGGGAGTAAAACAAAAAACTAAAAACAAATATAAGACACAATTCACAAAGTTCCTTTATTTGTGTAACTAAGACTATTAAAAAACTGTGTGTATGGTACATACCTGAAATTTCAGCGCTTGGGATGGTGAAACAAGATCATGATTTTGAGACCTGGGTTACATAAGAAGATGCCGTAAGGCTGGAGAGATGGCTCAGTGGTTAAGAACACGGACTACTCTTTCAAAGATCAGGAGTTCAATTCCCAGCAACCACATGGTGGCTCACAACCGTCTGTGATGGAATCCAATGCCCTCTCTTAGACAGTGATGCTGTACCTATATGCACAAAATGAATAAATAAACCTTTCATGTTACTTCTTGCTCTCTTGGTCTCTTAGTCTCTTGCCCTTGCTCTTTCTCCTTTGCCTCTTCTTTCCCCATTCCCTACCCCACTCTCTCTCCACATGCTAGTGGCTGACTTCTGCTTCTACAATCCTCTAATTTCTGCCTCTACTACTCTCTTAACTCCCCTCAACAAGACCTGAGTAACTCTATTCTGTCCAAAACATAGAGGATGCTGTATTTAAAGAGTATATCATTGAGTCCATGTGTGCCTCATAAGCAGATAGTGCGCATCTTTTATAGGTGCTCAGCCTATAGTTATTGTATCTTCTTCATATATAATATCCAAAACTTCCGCGAATCAATTCGCAGAATTGCTAGTTATCACAAGTAAAAAGAATGTCTTTTTGCACTTCAAATTTCTCATAATTATATGAAATGCGAGAACTCCCTTTATCATTTTATAAATAAATTAAATCATAGAATATCAAGACAATTTTACTGACCATGTAGAAGTATCTTCTCATGACTTTACAAATTCATTATTCTTGTAGGATTTTAGAGAAGAAAACTGTGCTCTCCAAAAAAACTCAGTATCTTAGATAAGTATTGATTTTTTTTATTGACTTTCCATAAAATATACTTTGGTTCCTAACAAAGATTTAAATATTTAAATGTATAAAGTGAAATTGGAGTCACCCAGAAATCACATACACGGAAGAATAACATGTCTGAGAACAAGGTGTAAAAAAAAAAAAAAAATAGCTCAAAGTATAGTTTTCGTTACTTCACCTCCATCAAACTCACAACCCTCATGATGGGAGGAGGGGAAAAAGAAGCAACAGTGAGCTTTTTACAATTAAATCTCTCTCATTAATGTCACTCAAAGTTCTAATAGAGATACTATTTCTGGTGGACTCTTAGAGGAACACAGACACATACATATTTTCATTCTTTTAAGTATTGTGCCAAGGAAGAAAAGCTGAGAAGGCATCTTCTTCAAAATTCTGAAGGGAAAGTACCTTCTAAGTAGACACTTTTGGTGCACTATGCATTAAAGTATTTTAATAGCATCCATTTATCATTTTAATGCCAAGCATTTACTAAAAGGGTGTATGACCAGGTGCAAAGAAGAAAGCACATAATGTATCCTCGGACTTAAATTTTCCAAAGAAAATGTGAAGTCATGTCAGAAATGGGAAACACTGTCCTGTTTCCTTCATTTGCTTAAAACGTGTGGTTTTGAAGTCCCTAGTGTCCTACAGGAGAGGAAACTTTTGATCAGAAAAGTCTACCAAGAAATCTTTTGTAGGAACAGAAAATCAAGCATAAGACCTGATCATGTCAGGTTATTCAGGGTCGTACTGGAAACTTCTTGCCTGTCAACTATGACAGCACATTAAACACAGCAATGACAATGACAGACAGCAAAACTGGACAGTTTACTAACCACTCACATGTGTGTCACTTCTCAGGAAATTCCAGGTGTTTTCTGCACTTGACACAGAGACTTGCAAGGACAATACCCTACATTCTTACCAAGGTGGTACTCGAAATATATTTAATTAGAAAGACTTAGAAATTGAAATATTTTTAAATCACAAAGAATTCCATTGATGAATGTCAGTAAAAATTTTCAAAACATTTTCTTTATAACATGATTCACATGATTCACTGAGTCTATTCTGTGGACTTATGAGTCCCTGAAACATGATTCTTCTTGGATTTGTAGTGTCTCTTTCTTCTGTTACATACCTATGCTCTATCACAATAAACTCTTTTCATCATTTTAGCATGATGGCATATTTTCTGCCTTCATCTAATAGCAGCCATTTTCTTCACCTTCTATTTTATATCGCAACACGTTTCAGTTTATGTTACTTCTCAGTAGTTATATATTTGAAGTATTCTCTCTCTCTCTCTCTCTCTCTCTCTCTCTCTCTCTCTCTCTCTCTCTCCTTCCCTCCCTCCCTCCCCCTCTCTCACAAGCACACACACACACACACACACACACACACAATCATATTGTATTTTGAAATGTGAGGTTTTCAGCAGCTCAAATAATTGAATGAAAACGGCAAACTAAACCAAGTGTAGGTTAGTGTATAGACACTATATGGAAGATGAACAAAGTCAAAACCTTAATCATAAGTAAATACCTCGGTGAACCTAAGTTGAGTGTGAGCTGATTGGTAATTTTATGTTAACATTAAATGAGAAATCATAGTTAGCTTCAGAGTTATAAAGAGTCTCAGAGAAGTGATTTCAAGGTGCCTCATGGTCACTAATTGGACATGATTGGACAGTAGACAGTGGGACTGAGACAAATTTTTTGTAAAGGAAAGAGAAGGAAGGAAGGAGAAGCAGCATGGAGGCAGATGTAGATGGTCCTCTCTGCACATCTCTATATGGATACAGGTTGCTATGAGTATTTTAGAAGGGCTGGAATTGTACAGGATGATCTGACTTGTCTAGGTGGACAAATCATACATTGCCAATTGGATCAGAGTATTTTGGTGTGTTCTTTGATATGGCAACTTAATTGAGTTCAGAGGAGGGGTGTAGTGGTAGTACGCACAATGCCTGCTGCAGAGTTGAGATGTGTGTATGCCATGCATGGTGACAACCCACCACGAAAACGTGAGTAGGTGGACTGAGCCCAGGCACACAGCTCCACACCAGAGTGACTCCTGCAGAGTGAAACCGTGTGTGACTGGTAGCAACAAATTCATTTTTTTTTAATTTCCTGAAACAAAGATAGTCTGAAAAATTGATGACTGACTGTTTCTTCACAAGAATACAGTAAATATCTGAACTTCTAATCCATATCTTTGTTGAATGCAAGTACTTCTGCCGAGGTACGGTTAAGTCAACAGAGTCGATAAAATAACCTTATACCAACGAATCTCTATTGATCAAAAGAAAACAGTGACCACTCACCATAGGTTGTGATTACTCACATGTGGGATTGGTTTTTCTTCTTTTATGCTTTCTGACCAGACTCTATACATTGTAAGTCAATGTCTGCACTCTTAGTTTTGCTTCTAAGAATCATATGACTGCAAGAATTGTGAAGCATTGTGTAGAGCAGCTTATCTTTTGTGTTGGCTTCACATTTAATGAATACAAGGCCGATATGGTAATGAATTTATAAATTCTGGACATTGTTCTTTGCCTTTAGGGCCTGTACTCTTTCTTTAAGAAATACATTTACAGAGTCTTTTTGATGTTTCTTCAACTGTGGATCACCTATCCAAAGAGCACCTTGGAATATATCTGGCCTTAGATCAAAAAATTCTCATAAATAAGTTTTATGTAACAACACTATATATTATAAAGTTGCACATTTTCTTTTCTCAAAAGAGCATCTGAAGAGTAATAATAGCTTGAATATCCAGGGATTTGCATCTCCAATTATATAGTAAATGCATGGTTTTAACTTTAGCTAAAGGAATACAGAAGAATGAACCAGCCAAAATGTTGGGGTCTTACTTACCTAGACATACATAATGCTAGAGATATTTTTCTATCATCTTCTACCTCTATGATTAGTGCCAGATAGCCATGAACACAACAGGAAGCTCACCCATTTCTATCACTCGCTGTCACCTTCAGGAATGAGAAGCAGTTATGAAGGTGACGCAGGAAAGGAATCAGTCATTCTTCCTATGAGGCTAAAATAATACGATGCCCACATTACTTGCCTAGGTCTAGCCTGTGGTACTCTCTATCACTTTTACTTCTGCTTCAAGCTCTTTCCCTCTCATGAATCACCGACAACAGAAGGGAAACATGCAGCATAAGAAAGAACAAAGCAGTAGGACAGGCAGTATTTTATTCTCCAGTTTCGCCATATGTTGCTAAGAAAGAAAATTTTATAGAAGCAGCGTGCAGGGAGAGTAGCGAGTAGGGAAGATACCAGCTTCACAGGGGTGAGTCGGCTTGCTTCACAGTACTGCATCCAGATGTTTAAAATAGGCCATGAATTTCTCTTAAGTTTCACTGTTTGAAGCGTATAACACATACACAAGCAACTTCCGATTTCTAGGTGGAAGAAGTCCAAATTTATGTATTGGGAGAGCTAAGGAGTCCATGCACTAAAAGCCACACACACACAAATATTCCTTCCACATTACACTTACATGCTCATGAACAGATGTGCACTCCTCTGCAGTGGATTTTTTTTAAAACACACTTAAGAAAGCTGCCAGACAAGGACACAGACCCAAACTAAAAAAGTCATTTCCCAGCAAGTGACAGCAAGTGACACAGCAATATCTACTTTGACTTGGACTTTAGCTCCACAGCTGTGATGAAGCTCACATTATGGCTTGGGAAACAAAATTGTTCCCAGGTGAGAGGTAAATTATCTGGCTTGCCACCAAAATGTTGAAAAGGCAAATTCCACCTGCTTTCCTCTAGGCAAGAGAATTTTGTTGTTGTTGTTAAAATAGCTCCATCTTACATAGTCAAGTAGTTAGTACATGTCCGATGTATTTACTGCTCAGGATATGATTTAAATCTTGCATTCTGCACAAGCATAGGGTTTTTATATATAGAAATAGATGAGGAGTCAAAGAACCAATGCGCAGGTCTTCCAATCCACAGAAGGATGCTGTGACTTGCTGATTGATCTCTTCATCCATAGATTCATCCATTTATTTCTTACTTTACTCCACAAATGAGTCTCTCAGGTGCCTCCGCTGTGTCAGGAACTATTTTAAGCTTGAGGACTCAAGGAGTGACAGACAAGGGCAGTGTTCTTGTTCACACAAGATGATAGGCGATGAACGGGCTAACAAAGGATTGGACACATGCATCCATGAGTCAACATGGTTCTAAGATCCTTGAATAATTAAAGGGATTGGGACTAGGACATAATGGCCTCTGGACTGAAGAAATATAAAATTTTATGCGGTGGCAAGCATTCAAGTAATTTACTCTACTATAAGGCACTTTGAGTAAAATTCACAAGAAACACACAAGACAGGTAGTGACAGAACACTAAGAAAAGCGTTCATGAATCTATTCTGAAAAGATGACGATGACGATGAAGATGTTGTGGTGATGATATAGTAATGCCGATGATGATGACAGCAACCCTCATATTGCACAAAGGATTGACTTCCTGAAAGATAAAGCTGTAGACACTTTAAACTTTACATATGTAAGTTTGTCTAATTACTAAAATTTGGAAGATAATGATCCAAACTCTACCACACCTACACTAAGATAAAGGAGTGGAAATGCTAAGTAATTCATCCAAAGTCACTTGCACAATCTACGAATGAACCATGATTTGAACCCAAAACAAGGGGCATAGTCATTGAATATACATTCTCCCACACCACTCAGTGTAGCTTCTGCCAGTAAAATAAATGTAAGCATGAGATGGGAACAGCGCAGTTTGGACACATAGAATCCACAGCCCAGAGTCTTGAGAGCTTCAAGCATGTGAACTAAGAGAAATTACATAGACTCTGCAATAGGAACAGTAAAGCAAGACTTGAGACTTTCAACAACCACAACGTGGAACTCATTAGTGCCATGCTCTTACAGACTTTCTTTTCTCTTCTTTGTTTTTTTTTTTAATTTTTTATGTCAAGCAACAGATAGTCACTGAACTGTATAAGACAGGAATACAGTACTATCGTTGAGAGTTTTATTAGAGTTCACATAGCTGTATCATGAGTCTTGTACTCAGTGAGATATGTTATACGTGATATATCCTATCTTATCTTCACATGAAGTGAAAATACATTGGAGGCCTTTGGAGATGAGAAAGTGCAGCCTTGTGTGTGAAAATGTGAGGATTTAGCTGGGACTTCAGTGCAAGCATTTTGGACTAAAGCATGATGAAGTGCGGCAGCAAATGAAAAGACTAGTAAGGAAGCTAAAGGAATAGATGCCAGGAAAGTGGTGATTTACTTATTGATCTTTGTCCTATTCGCCTATAAATTCTTTAAAAGACTTTTGACAAACCAATTGTGTTTATTTTCACCATTCATTTCCTTAATCTGTGGATTCATTTAGAGGTGATAGAAATGGTGTCTAGTCCAAGGGCCCTAAGGTCCGAGCTCTTGTTTACTCCTAATTTCTCTTGCATGCTTATGGTGCGTCACACTGTGTGTTTTGGGACACTGGGGCTGCTGTGGTTGGCATAAAGTTCAATGTGAAAGAGAGACACAGATGGCAGAGAAAATGGAAGGTGGTACCGTACTTTACAGTATAGTCATCTAAGCCTGGTTAAAATTTAGACTTAAACATGCACAAGGACGAGATGGAGTGTGTAGATTTATGTTAAGTCAATACATGATTGGACGGGGGAGGATTTTGGAAAAAGAAGAGGAAGCAGAAGAGGAGGAGTCAGGGAGTGAAAATGGAAGAAGAGGAGTCAAGAAGAGGAGAAGGAGCAGGAACAGGAGGTGCGGAAATATGGCAGGTTATAAGGGATCTCCTCCGTGGGGAATAGAGTGTAGAGTGGTAAATCTGCCCAATATAGACACACAGCTTGTGTTCCTAATTACTGAGTTGTGTTTTTATTGAATAGGTTTATTTGGGTTGAAGAGGATAGTGCAACAGGGAAGGAGAGATTAAAATGTTTCAATAAGTAAGACCAGGAACCTTAATCCTGAGAGATGACAAGTCTCCCCAAAGCATGAGATCTGACTTGGTTTCAGAGTTCAGCATCCTGTAGTGATGGCTTGAATAATTCCCTTATGCAGCTCTGTGATGTTTCTAAGGAGACTAACAAGTCCCCTGGAACCTCGGACTTTCAAAAGAACCAGAGTGGACCATGGAAGTGAGGATCTTGGAGTGAGAAAAGAATGTCAGGTTCATGTTCGCAATGCCAAGAATACATTATAGACAGTGAACTTCCCTTCTTGCTAGCTAGGAATCCTTGTTAGAGTGTCTACACCAAGCTCTGACGCCACATGGCACAAATGATATTGGAAAATACTTGAAGGTATATGCAGGACTGCAACCCAACGTAAACCAAGAAGTAAACCAATAAGCCCTTCCACACCAACAGAAATAGCATAATAAATTCAACAATGTCAACACAACACCGAGTCATTTGAAGCCATCCTCTGCAAAGGAGGCTAGACAATGACTCATTGCAACCACAAACCCATGGCTATGAACACAGTCACATTCCTAAGGAAGGGGAGAAGTATTCCCATGACAACATGGCCTCCATTCCCTAGCAGTGATTAATCTGCTTTATCAATTTGGCTGAGATAAAAATGCCAGCAGCTCTCTTATTTTAAATGTTTCCTATTGAGGTCAAACATTAGATAAAGCCCATGGTTAAACTAGCGTTCACTCTGGGTGGAGGAATCTTTTCTCATTTGGGAGTCTTTCTTTCCCATTAAAATGCTGTATTCATTTTTTTGTGCCCACTCAGGTAACATTGGGTTATGTCCAGCTCTGATTTTCTTTCATTCTTCTTAGATGACTTAAGGGACTGTGTCCCTCACGTCACACATACATTTCCAATCTATATATGTGAAGTGCCCTGAACGTTGATGAAAGTGATAAACCAGGGCCATGTTCTATGTGAGAAGAACAGTAATAGTAATAATTTTGCCAGAAAATGACAATGTTATCAAGTAAATACATTAAATATTATGCTAAATAAACAAGTTTTGATAAAGCCAATAAGCTTATGATATGGTGTCCACTCCTAACATCTATAGTGGATCAGACACACCCTACCCTAATACATGGTATGTATGTATAAACCTCATTCATTTATTTTACATAATGAACTTATATAATAGTAACATTATTCTTTCTACTTATTAAATGAGCAAAATTAATTTTAAGCTAACTAGACTTCTAGAGGTTAATGTCAGTGCAAAAAAATACACCAAACATTAACACATGGAGGGAGCATGTTCTGTGCTATAAATGTGTGACATTATAGAATGTATTAAGGTGTTGAATATGTCTGTTCCAGTCACTTTGTTTTATAAGTTAAATAAAATATATGAGCTATATAAGAGTATTATAAAAGATAATTGTTTTAAAAATGATATTTATTGTGAATACATTTAATAAAGAAGAGAGTAAATGAATATGTTTTATCACTTTTCTGCTACATGCTACTTAATCGAGTAAACCACTCATAGTCTTGAGATGTATAAAAGGAAAAAAAATAGGCTCCATTTACTGATGGGATAACTTCAAATTTCTGGTAAAGCACACTGGCCTAGAATGTCTCTGACCATATATAATGCCATCTTCCTTAATACAGAATGCATAGAAAAGTATACAGGAATGCATATAATGTGGATTATGTACATATGCATATACATGTATATGTGAATGTACAGACATGTGTGTAAATGCTGTCTTGCTGCCATGGAGATCTCCCATCTGGCTACAATAGAGAACGCAGACACTATTGAGGTAGCTCAATCAACAGAGAGCATTTGGCGTGTTGTACGCACCATTGACTTCCAGCCTTAAGCACTGCTTTTTCTCATACAGAGTTTCCTGGCCTACAGGCTCTAAGCGCACCTGTTAAACAATATATTTGCTTTTGTCTTTGCTTCATTTGTATTACATATACAGCCAGCCAGCCAGCTCAGCAACGTGAGACAGAAAGAAGCAGTTTAAACTGGGAAAGCAATAAGGTCTCAGGTTGTGATGTTAAGTGTGGTTGGAAGCCCGGCTGTACCACTCACTAGCTAAACAAGCATACGGGAATTATACAGCTCTGTTTGTCTTAGTTTTCTTATCTAAAAAAAATGGGAGTACTATTGCATTTCTCATGAGAGTGTCATAAAAGTTTATGAAATACCATCTCTACCGTGTTCGGTGTAATATGCTGAACATAGAGATTATGCAGAAAACCGTATTATTATTATTATTATTGAACTGGAGGAGAAAATCCATGTACATCCTTTGACCTATAAGGGCTTTTCTTTATGATTTACCCATTAACTTCCTTGTTTGATCTTGTACCACACATCACTAAGTTTTTAGTTATCTTTATGCTCTACCTCCCGTCTCTTTAAATTCATCCCGGCCTCCAAGCTATTGTGTTAGCGGTTCTTCTGGGGGGAAAATCCCTTCTTCCAAATATTATGTGGTTAATTCCTTCCCATCCTTGAGGTAATTTAGCTCACCTCACTGGGGAGGCCGGTTCATGATCAGCATCTTGCCCAAAGGATCTCTGTTCCTCCCAATAATTCCTTATCATGTTATTATATTTATAATCTTCATAGCAATTCTTGCTACTCAAAATTATCTTCATTATGGATTTGCTTGCCTTTTAATTATACAGTTTCCCCACAAGATTGTGAGCTGCATAAAAGCAGATAAGAGATGTGACCTTCTCTGTCTTGTTCCAGGGCCCAAACAACAGCCGGTGCTTCTGGGTATCTAATGAAGATAAAGTAGGAGGGAGAGGGGGAGTTTGGAAAAAAGCAGCCCATGCTTGTGTTTTCTGGGTAGGTGGAAACTGGGCTCTGACATTAACCTGCTATCCACTATAGAAAAGGGGCTGCAGGAAGGGGCAAGGGGACTGCTCTCCACTGTCTGCAGGCCTCACACTGCAGACAATTTACCCCATGCTGCAGTGAAGCCACCTTTATCTCATTTTTGATAGTCCCCATTGGTACCCTAGGGCCTTATGAGCTAGGTGCTGAGGGATTGATTATCTGTCTTCCTTTTGCTCTGGGTCTTCGAAGTTTAACTCTGGGTGTCTGGCTACATGTTTCTTCACTGGGGAAAAAAAAAAAAACTGTCCTTTTCCTAAGAAATGTTTTTAAAAATCTCATATCATAAACATTTTGGACAAACAGATTATTTTTGCAAAAGCAAACCAATCGCAGAAATTGTCTGGACTCAGGTAAAAAAAGAAGTGATCATTGGACTATTTTTGCTATGCTATTCTTTATGCTGAAGATGTGTGACACCAGAAATTCATCAGTGTATAAGTGAATTCATGTGTTTGTGCATGAAGCATCTAATTAACGCAGTGAAATGCAGAGAGTCTTCTATAAAGCAGTCTCTGGCTGGGGCTTAAATTCAAGGTCTGTCCTCTGAAATAGGTGGACAGCTGTTATGTAATTTAAAAAAATAATAAAACATAAAGGAAATAAAAGTTCTTACCTTGAAACTGTGGAGTGGAGCTTGACTCTGTCTCCAGAACAGATGTTCCAGGTCTGGGACATTTTGCAGAGAGTCATTAGAGACTTCAAATCTGAAGACTCCTGGGGTTCTGTCTGAATGTTTTGTTTAATTAATAGATCTCTGGGCAACCCTAGGTGCAGAAAACCAGGGAATGAATGCTGGTGCACACTGCCAACCACTTCTCTATCTCAGAACCAACAGCAGCGGTCCCCCAGGAGGCCTCAGAAACTTCACTAGGTCTCCACAGGCCTCACTTGCTATCCAATTAGAGAATCCTGCTTCATTTCACAGAATTGTCCTAGGACCCAAATTCCTGATATTTTTACAGAAGTTCTTTACTTTCCAATAACCTTAACTTTTTTTTAGTCATAATCCTTCTCTTTTTCTTTATAGTCAACACAAATTCTGCTAGTAATGATTAGATTAGAGCTTTAGAAAGGTTTGTTTTATTCATTTTTTTACTAGATACCTTCTGTATTTACATTTAAAATGTTATCCCCCTCCCTGCCCCCCCCCCCAGCTCCTAACCCTTGTCATTCCCCTACATGGGAAAACATGCCCTCCCTGGACCAAAGGCCTCTTCTCACATTGATGCCAGACACTGCTATCTTCATTTACATATGCATCTGGAGCTGTGGGCCTCTCAATGGTTGGTGTTTTAAGTCCATGGGAGTTCTAGAGGGTTTGGTTGGTTGATAATGTTGCTCTTCCCATGAGGTTCCGAACCCTTTCAGGTCCTTCAGTCCTTTCTTTAGCACATTTTTTATTTGTTTTATCATTTATATTCCATCACTCAAAAGCAATTTAGCATTAGGTGATATTGTGCTTTAGAGAAAAAGATTCTAAGAGCTCCACTTTCCTGTGCTTGTTGGTTATTCTTTCTTTCCGCATAAGACTAGGAGGGCGTGGATCTGAAGTCCTCAGTGCTGCTCTCTATCCATCAGTTAGAGGCATCATTCCTCCGTTGTGCTGATTTATAAGGCAATCAATGGCACGCAGCATCCCTAAGCTCCAGGCTTCCCTTTTCAGAATACCATCTTCATCAATTAAGAGGGATATTGTTTTAATATTGACAGAGAAGCCAAATGTTGCACTGAGTGCTGCTTGCCTCTTTTCCACCTGGTAAAATGTGATCTCCCAATGTCCTTGGGAGGAGAAAAACACTTCCGTCTCTGTGGCCCCACCCCAGTGGAAACCATTTCCATTCTCAGGGCTTCCTCTGAGGAAGAGACTTCTTGCTCATTTACTTTAGTTCCTCTGTGACCTGCAGTCATTTCACCTATGGAAGACAGATGACTTCAACCTCAGTCTTCAGCTTGAATTGCAATACAAACCGAATTAGATAAAATAAATCAATAACCCCCTTGCAGGCCAAATTCACTTAAGTAACGTTTACAGTACAATTGTTCACTTTGCCTGCTCGCTTTAATCCATTAACACTCCACAGTTGGCACCGGAATACACATGTTACCCGGGCTGCATATAAATGGCTTAGAATTTCATCATGATTTGGTCTTGAGTGAAAGGTGAGCGCAAATCTTAATTTCTTTAATAAAAAAAATTGAGTTTGAAAAAATGAAGGGGAAAAGAAGCTAACGCATCACAGAGCTTGACTTCTGTGCTTGGTGACTGCCCTTCCCAGATAGCTCGTTAATAACTGAGGAGATATTGCCACGATTGTATGGACTGTTGAGCTCATGCCTCTTGTGTTAGGAACCTCTTAAAACATAGAACCACACATATGCATTTGGAGCCCAATCTGCAAAGCACGTTGCAGGAAAGAAACAAGAGACCTCCTGGAATAGATGTTCTACTCTAATATGTGAAACTCTGGCTCTTTGCTCAGAAAACAAGGCAGGCATCTGCCCATGACTGTGCTTAACACACCTTAGCTGATCCAGCCCATGCCAGCTTGCTGTAGATTTGCATAAACCGGGACTGAATCGTCCTCTCCAGTGATTCTGTTACCATTATGGTATGTAGACTGTGAATCCGAACAACGTTCAATGCAAAAGAGTTCACTCTGTTGTTGGTTCGAATCTGTAGAAGACTGTCAAACATCCGTAACAGAGCCATAATAATGTCAAATTTTTTTTGTTCTTAGTTGAAAAGCGCAATATCAGAAACTTAGCCTAAAAGTTTAGGGACTAAAACACAAAGTGTGTGCACACTTGGCACATCATATAAGAGGAGATCATCCATTACTATCAGTTGCTGCCTCCCATCCTGCTCAAGACAGGTTCTCTTGTTCACTACTACGCTCATCAAGCTATGACTGTGAACATTCAGATGTTCTACCATCTCCACCTCCAAATGAGTATGGAAACTCGTTGGAGGACATTTTATTTTGTTGGGTGTGAACAAGAAACAGATGATCTAAGCATTTCATCTATTTACTGCTCAATAAAAAAACATAGTATTTACTTAGGAGACAAATTCACTGGGGCTTTTTTAAAGACAAAAGTATGTGGGTTTCAAATACAGTAGCTTCCTAGGAGATTTTTTTTTTTTCTAATTGTTAAGTTTTAAATTCAGTCTTCCTAATTTTTATATACAAAAGCTTTAAAAACTTACCTGAAATACTTTCTTCTGTGCTGTTCTTGGATAGCAATCGGCCAAAGTGTAATCTAGCATATGTTGAATATTGTGTGTGCAGTTGAAAAACCAAAAACCAAAAACATGTCCCTGCCTTTGCCTAGCACCAAAGCCCCATGCTCTGGCCTTCGGTTCACTGCTGCCAGCCCCAAGCTCGCCCTGGCTTCTTGCTGGAGAGCTGTTGCATTCCGCAAGCTCACTCTCAGCTTCCTCTTTTTCCTGGCGTAGTTTTGCCAAGCAACCATTACTGACTGGACTTCTCTCTCTACCCACCGTTACTGATGAAACACACTCAGACAGCTTTATTATTTTAGGATTTGCTCACTAGCGCCATTGCTGGGCACAGAATCTCCCGCCCTAAGCTTATCACCTAGCCTGTATCAGCTAACCTAACTTAACCTCCTTGGCTATGAGCTGGTGGCAGAGGGCACTGTTTCTACCTTCCCCAAGATCTTACATGATGGTTTCCTGCTTCTGCTTCCAAAGCCTGGCCGAAAAACACTTTTTTCCATGCTCCTTTTTTTTTTTTTTTTTTTGTTCCTGGGCCCCCAAAGTCCCAGCTGTTCCCTTCAACTAGCAATTGACTCCCAGCATCCTTTATTCATCAAATCAAGAACCAGTTTGGGAAGCAGATGTTGTATCAGCAACTTCGTTTACAGGACACTGTGCTTATATCAGACTTGCATAGCAGAGACTTCAAAGAAACCTATTTAAATGGGCTCTAGATATATTTTTTATATTTTAGAGTGAATTATTGGTTCTTTAAAGAAAACTCATATTTTGGAGGTAGCTCCTAGATCATACCCAGAAAGTTGTGTCAATAACTAAAGAAAACATTACTAGCAAAGAAAGACACATGGTAAACAAACAGTTGTGTTAGAGACTAAATAATGTAGGAAACATTTTACAAAATGAATACTTTCATAGACAAAGCAAAATGTTTCATTAGTTAAAAAATACCGCAAAGTGTTGACAATAACGTTGGTACCCGAATAAACCAACCTAATTGCTGGTGAATGGGGATGTAATTGAGTCTTCACTGTAAGAGCTTACAAAAACAAGCAGTCTGGAATGAGCTTTTATGGAATTAAAAACAAATAATTTGTACAGAGTTATTACGTTTGAAGAAAAACCACCCACCAGTGCATTAGATCTCATTTGAGATAGACATTCAATTGCCAAATGTTTTCTTTTGTTTTCGATTTGAATTTCCCAAAAGATAAAACCAATTTCTTTGAAGGAATTCCTAGTTCATCTCCTTAGAAACAGACTTTCGAAGCATGCATTAGCGTGCATCCACGCTTAAACATATTACTGTGCAGTTTCTATTAACTGTCTTAATCAACTGTCAGTGGCATCTGCAATGTTGTCCTCATCCCTAGAGTTGAAATGCACCACAAACACTTGAGAATGAGCCGCACTGGCATATATGAATGTGTAAGAAAATATGCTGTGATAAGAAACAGGGATTCACAGTACCGGAGCTCGACAGAGAGAAAGGAAAACCCAAGCTGAACATATAACAGAGGGCTGCAAAGGGTTCTAGAGTGAGTCTCAGCTCCAGCCATATTTTAGTATCATTGCTCACATAATGTCTGTGTGAGGAAGAATTAAACAGAGAAGCAAGTCACGGATCACACACCCCAGTGTAATCAAACCTGGCAGTCCGAGCAAGAACAAAATGTCAACGCTAACTGGGTGCCTTATTGAATTTGCCAAATTTATGATCCGAAAGAGAGCCATATCTATGTGGTCATGCCTGGAGTGTAAGGGGAATCATTTAAGGAATGGAAGATAGCCAGAAAAAACAGAAGTAAATGCAATATATTCGAGTTTTTCATGTATACAAAGAAATCAATTGATCATGATGACCAACTTCTCCAGCTTTCCTTGGACATACCTGGTTGTGGCCCTGAAAAATCTAGTGTCTCTGCCATATACAAATGGGTATTTGTCACTCTGCTGTTTAACTCAGTCTTTTTTGTTGATGCCTGCACCTGCCGTAGGATGAAACTCAGAAGAATGTTCTCTGCATTGACTGTACACATAAGGATCACCTAGAAACTAAGAGAATGTATATACATACATATATATATATATATATATATACATATGCATATACATATACATCATATACATATACACATACACATATACATATATATATATATGTTTTTTACATAAATCTAGAATACTACTTTTAAAAGCACTGCTTCATTGGAGTAATTATTAGAAATAATAAAACAAGAAGGAGAAAAATATGATAGGATCATGTTGACATTTTTATTGGAGCTATAAATACTTTATAGAAAACGGTTTGCACCGGGCATAGTCAATGTGCATAGAATTGTGTAGTGTAAGGACTTTCAAAGAACTATATATTGAAATGAAATACTGTCTCCCATGCCCCTTCTCCTCTCTCAGTAGTTCCTTTGTCCTCCCAGATAGGTTTTCTTCTACGTCACAGTCACAGATACACTTAAAATCTCATGCAATAGATCCAGTCCAGGAACTTTACAAACAACATATTCAGATTTCTGAATCTGGCTCAGTTCACTGAAAGCTCTAGTTACATACATTTTTTTTCCTAAAGACAACATGATTTTACTGTTTTGTAAAACTATAAAGTTCCCACTTTATGTGTCTATACTGTATTTTTCTCCCATTTGTCTGCCTTTAGGTAGCTAGTTTGATTTATATTTTAGATATAGTGAATGGTGTTACAATAAACATTGATATGTAAGTATCTCTCTTTGTTGAAGAGCCATTAGGAATTTTACAAGGAGACCTCCATTAAATTTTCTTAATTGGTCATCTGATCCTCCAACAGCAACTGGGTTATTTCTAACATTCACTGTCTAAAGCCAGTAAGTGTTTGGTCCCACAAGATTTTTCTCTACCCTACAAGCCCCAGTAGCCAAGCATGTATCAATCGGTCACAGAGTCAACCTCCTCCAAACAGTTTCAGGTTCTGTAATTGCCTTAATCGTTCAAAAAAAATGTACAAAATGTTTACAGTGTTTCCTTGATTTATTTAGGTGAATATACCTGAAAACTAGCTAAATAGACACAATGCATGAAATAAGATATGGGAGAGTCTTGAGAAGATCATTGGTGACATCCCTGGGATGCTACTTTGTCTCAGTTTAGAAGTTCTTCAGGGCCACTCACCTAGTGAGTTTTATTTGCCCTTCAACATGAGGTTCATAATTCATTATTTGTGACTGAATTCGGTCTTTGTGGTGTGAGTAGGGCATCCAAAACTTACAGTATTAATCACTTTGTTGTTTCTACAGGAACTGGTAAAAATGACCACTGTGACCAAAATATATTTTAATATCTATCTCTTCAACTATAAGATATACATGGGGTGGGGAGGGAAAGAATTATGAGGAATTAGTTTCAAAACTCACAGCCCCATCTTTAACACTTTCTATAATACCATTTGGACCAAAGACCACATTTGTCTTCGACCAATACAAGGTTTCATATTTCACTTCCTCAGATTACTGGGACATGAAAGTCAGAAAACACATTTGCTGACCTTTCAACAGCAGATGCTAAAGCTGAAATAAGACCTATAGGTGAATCTATTAAACATGACCACCATACTCTGTGAGCATGTCAATCCCAGCCATGTAGATTGTAGCATTTGTCCTGAGATAACATTTATAGATTCAACTATCCTTTCTTATAAGTCCTAACAGTCGGGAAGAGCCTGTAACCCATTTCTCTACTCTAGCTCACATAACAAATTTGAAAACAATGCAGGCACAGAGCTTCAGACTCCACATAGGAATAGATTACATTGTTTTCCATCAAGTTTAAGATACTGTCCAGTCCCTGGTTAAGTTGTGTGGGGATATCTTGGTGCTCTATGTCCTGATTGCTGCTCTAACATGCATTAAAATGGCATTCAATTACCAAATTCTTCTCCAGCTTGCTTACTACAACAACAAGATTTGCAACAATGACATGTGATTTATCGAGTGACCCCCTAAGATGCTGACCCTGAGTTCTGCAATTTACTGTCATCATTACTGGTAATCTTCACCAGGGCCAACACTAAGGGGAGGTAAATGAAGCTCTGCCCTTGGCTACAGATTCGAGGGACATCGAAAGCTTAGTGATTAAGATCAATGATATAGCTGAATGTACGTGCTTAGCATGAACCGAAGATCTAGGTTTAATCCCTGATACCCTAATAAATAAATAAATGGAATATATAAGTAAAAACTATTGTACATGAAGATTACTATAGTAGCTACACTGAACAAAATACATAGTTTTTAAAGGGATCTACTTTTTAATTATTTATTCACTTTACATTCTAACATTACCACCCACTCATACAAATATTCCCTCATTTCCCTCCCCTTCTCCTCTGAGAAGCTGGTGCTGACCCTGGGTTTCCTTACCCTGACCTCAGACCCTCCACTGCCACAAAAACCACACATCCTTCAGGCCTAGGTGCATCCTCGCCCACTGAGGCCAGACAAGGTGGCCCAGACAGGGGAACAGGATTCCCAGACAGGCAACAGAGTCAAGGACAGCTCCTGCTTTTGTTGTTGCACCTACATGCAGATGAAGCTATACATCTGTGATGTATATCCAGTAGACCAAGGTCTAGCCCATGGTCTTCCTTTAGTTGGTGGTTCGGTACCTGGGAGCCCCCAAGGTTTTAGGTTAGTTGACTCTGTTGTTATTTCTGTGGAATCCCTGTCCACTTTGGGTCCTTTCCCCAACCCTTCCATGAGACTATCAAGAGCTCCATCTAATGCCCGGTTGTGCTTCTCTATCTGTTTCTATTGGCTGGTGAGTGAAGCCTCTCAAAGGACACATAATGCTAGTTAAACTTTCTCCTGTCTGCACATGTAACAGTTCCAGTGACAGTGTCATGGGCTGGTTCTTGCCCATGAGGTATGTTGCAATTTTGGCTACTCATTGGTTGGTCATTTGCTCTGTCTTTGTTCCTACACATCTTGTAGGCATGCCACATATTGGGTTAAAAGTTTTGTGGGCAGCTTGCTATTCTTATCCCTCCTCTGAGAGTCCTGCCTGCCTACAGGAAGTGACCACTTCAGGATCCGTACTTGTCAGTACTACAGCTCTCAGCTACAGTAGCCCCTATAGCCCCTTGAGACCTTCTTCCTGACTCAGATCTCTGGCTCATTCTACAAATAACTCCTCTGCCCATAGCTGATTTTTGTTTCCTCTCCCCTGTACTCCCTATACCTGATCACCCTAACCCATCATCCCTCTCTCTCCACTCTCCCACCCAGTTCCTTTCCTCTGTCTACCTTCAATATCTATTTTATTTCTCTTTCTGAGAAGGATTCAAACATTCTCCCTGGCACCCTTCTTGTTTTGGGTTTCTTTTGATCTGTGGATTAAAGCAGTTTTCTTTATGGCTAATATCCAATTATCAGTGAGTATATACCATGCATGTCCTTCTGGGTCCGGATTACCTCACTCAGGATGATAACTGCTAGTTCCATACATTTGCAAAATTCATGATGTTCTTGTTTTTAGTCCATTGTGTGGATTACCACATTTTCTTTATCCTTTGTTCAGTTGAAGAACATCTAGTTTGTTTCCCGTTTCTGACATTTATTAATACAGCTGCTATGAACATAGTGAAGAATACTAAAGATTTTGAATATTTCTATAAATACTTCTTGGCTATTTGAGTCCAATTGTTAAAAATTTTGTTTAGCTCTGTGCCTCATTCTAATGGTGTTATTTGTATTGTTAGCATCTGACTTCTTGAGTTCTTTATATATTTTGGATATTAGCTCTCTGTTGGATATAGGGTTAGTGCAGACCCTTTTCCAATCATAGGCTGCCATTTTGGCCCATTGACAATGTCTGTTGACTTACAGAAACTTTTCGAGTTCATGAGGTCTCATTTATGATAGATCAGTGGCACTTTAGAATGCGCACGGTACATAAAAATACTATTGCTGAATTATACATAGAAACCCACAACACTTAAATAGCTTATTCAAAGTCCCACAGTTGTTGGAAACTGAACCACCGGATTCTTAGCTTGTCACCAATGGTGCTCTAGTGGTTCCGTTATATTTAATAACATCAAAAGAATGTAGTTCAAAGTCAGCCAAGGGAGGGATTGTAAACAGACTAGGAAAGTCTCAGGTATGGAGCTCATAATAATATTCCCCCAGTGGAGCCAGAGTTACTTTTCCCAACAGCTGGGGACAACATTCACAGTATCTCCACTACTAGGAACTCATGAGATTTTATATCCCACCATATTATTGGAATTACATCATAGAGACATGTCGACTGCCAGCAGGTCTGCCCTTTGGGTTTCAAATTCACTATGAAAAGAACAGATATGACTTGACCCAAAGCTTCTATCATCAGACCTTATTAGGTAGTTCTTCATAGCTCAAGGACACGACACAGGTAACACAGGAACTCTCAGCAGGTGGCACAATCTAGTGGCCTGAACACCACCTTTACAGAAGCTGAGGACCATGGCACGACTTTCCCTTGTTTAAAGTAATTTCCTTCATAATACAATTTGTCAGCATTGTTGAGGAGAAAAGCAGAAGTTTACATGAGAAAGCAGACCTCTTTCAGCCCAGAAGATAAAATCTACTAATTTTAGTAAAATAAAATGACCTCCCTGGACTGGAGAAGTAGTTCAGACGTTAAGAGCATTGGTGGCTATTTTAGGGATCCAGGCTCAAATCTCAGTATCCACAGTGGCCAACAACTACTTTTAACTTGAGTCAAAATGGTATGCAACTCCCTGTCTGGGCCTATACAGCACTTCATAGACATGTGCACAGACATGTATGTAAGTAAAATACCCATACATGTAAAATAAAAATAAATACAAATACCAATATTATAATGACATTCACAAAATAATACAGGTTGAGTGTCTGTTATTTTGGAATGTTTAGGGGCAGAATTATTTCCTCTTTGGCATTTAATGTAAGATGTCTTGAACATGAGAACAAAGTCAGATACAAAATTTATAGGTCATATGTACCTACATTCACAAGTTGAGCGCAATTTTGTTTTGTGTCTGTTCTTATTTTGATGTCTATTTGGGTTTTGAGAAGGGAGTGCAGACTCCCTTCACACTCTGATGTAAGCCAGATGGTCTGTCTTTAAACATGCAGCAACTCTTTTCCCTCAACTTTCTGAGTGTAGACATTACACATATGAACTACCACAGTGGGCTAATTTGCAACAGTTTTTGCCCATAGTTTAAACTTTCATGCTGTGAGATTTTCCCACTTGGATCCTGTCTCTGTACATAATGTCTTTCATTTAGGAACACTTCAGAGTTGGGATTTTCAGATTCATTATGGCCGGCCCACACTGAAGTCAGCCACATCCCATATCTCTAGTAAGATGAAAGTAAACCCCAATCTAACAAAAGAATCTTCTCGGGTTCTAGATGTCCAGAAGAAAGCACACCTACTCTTCCTCTGATCCTTAATTTGTTCCCCAAACATCCCTTCTGCTTTGGGAAATGAAGATGCCTTCCTGTAGAAATTGTCAATACTGAAATCAAAAGATTAAAGATGTGCACGCATGTTGTAGTAATTTCTCATCTCAATTGAAATTAACCCATGTTATAAAACACCCAACTCAGCTCTTATTTTGATAAGCAATATGTCTAGCTTGAGCAGATCTATCACTGCCTCAGCTATGAGACCCCTTGTTACTGTGGCTTCTCTAGGACACGTTTTCCCATCTTCTTTCCAGCTCTTCTTCCTCTGTTCTCCTATCTCTCTCTTCCTCCCTCTCTGAGACCTTAAGTCCCACCTTTCCCTTCCATTTCCCAGTCATCAGCTCTAGCCTTTATTTAACCAGTCAGAATGGGAAATCACCTGAGTACCTAATCAACTCCTCCTCAGGACCAGTCCCTGTTGAGGAAGCAGAATTAATATCAAGTGCAAACAGCACCAGGGCAACCTACAAACACACAAATCTGTGTACCATTTACTTTACAAATAGTATCCATCAGACACTAGAACTGTCCCACAGATTCTTAATGTCATCAACAAAATGTTTGGAATAAGTCTTGTCTTAGCCTGAGAACCAGAAAGAAATGGCTAAGGGATGGGAAAGAAGCTGCTGATGTGTGATATAGTTGGAGGTGTTATATAAATAAGAAATTTCTATTTTAAAATTGCATTTATTTAGTACACATTAGAAATTTTATTATAAGCACATTTGAAAATATTAAAGTGGATATTTAAGCTATTTACAGAAAACAACAGTTTGAAGAAAATCATCATAATTTAAAACAGGAATAGAAACTGTACTTTTATCTGGCAAACATCCAGAAAGGAAGAAAATAACTAAAATGTAGGAAGCCACAAATCAGAGAGATGTATGATTCCATCTTACCAAACTCAAGAATATTAATTCTATGGTTATCAGATTTTAAAATGTAAATCTAGGTACATGTTATATTTAGTATTTTATCTATTTAATAATTTATAAATTGAGGAAATTTTTTGCAACATTTTCTTTTCTTTCTAAAGATCAGTTTTGAACAGACTTCTTTCTAAAGGATGACAATTATTTCAGAAGGAACATAGAAAATACAATCACTGCAAAATCATTATTGCTGGATTTTCTGGTTTGATAGCCATGTCATAAAAATCAGGTACCATCCTTTCTCTAGAAAATCAGTAGGGTTGGAGAGAAGCTGCCAGCTTGGGGATGGATTGTAGCCTGGTCCCTAGGGTCTGCTCTCATTTTTGATCTAAGACCTTTAGGAAAGGTTACTCTTTATGGTACCTCACCTTCAGCATTTGGCCAGAATGCACTGGTGACATTCTCAGGGATTGGCAGGAAGAAAGCATTCCCATCCACAGAAACCTTGAATCTCTTGAAATGCAAAGAGCAAAGGGATGTGAACAGCAGGGTTGCTGGCAGATGTCCCTGTGATCACACAGGCCAAGAGCCTGTGACTAGTAGAGATAATGCATGCAAGATCCCACTTAAAACTAATACTGGGAACTTCCCCCTCCTTTGTTGTGACATATCACAATTAAAATAGATGAGCAGAAGTTAAGCTGACACTTCTCTCTCTCTCTCTCTCTCTCTCTCTCTCTCTCTCTTCCATGGAACTTCTTTGTTTGCACTGGAGTAATGGAGACCAGACTAGATTTAAACGTGACAAAACATTGGGGGAAAACATAACGCCTAGCTACAAAGCTGGTGGCTGGACATACCAGTCCCTCTGACTACTGTTTCCTGAAGAGTATCAAAAACTACTTTACTCCAGAAGTTTCCTAGGCAGAATGAAGCAAGCCGTTGTTTGATTTTGGGAAGTAAAATGAGATAATTCAGCGAAGCATGAAGTACCTGAGACATAATTCTGCCTCTGCTATTATTACTGTGTGTTTAAGTTGACCTCTAAGATTTGCATTTCTTGTGTATCAAGAGTGCAGTTCAACTGTAGAAAGTTCACTCACCATTCCATCTCCAGTAACACACACAAACACACACACACAGACACACACCACAAGTTGCATAAACTCACTGACAGAACAGTAATGGCTCTTTCATGTCCATTTCTTTGGTTAGTGTAAAATTCAAAGGAGATAAAGGAGCTGAGACTTGTGTAACCTGTCAAATGGACACTTGCAAAAGTCTTTCCCAGACTTAAGGAAAATTAACTTGAATGCCCCTGATTACAAAATTTGTATATTTCCACAGGTTACACATACACACACAGAGAGAGACACACACAAACACATAGAGGGAGTGTAAGAGGAGGGGGAAGGGGAGAGAAAAGGTGGAAAAGAAGAGGGGAAGGGACAGGGGAAGAGGGAGGGAAAGGGGAAGGGGAGGGAGAGAAAAAGGGAGAAGGAGAGGGGAGGAGAAAGGGGGGAGGGAGTTTATTAAATTTACTGAATCCCATGAAGCAGAGTGCCTCATTCTCTTGCTCCTGTCCTAAGCTCCACACCATACCCAATTCCCTGCCAGTATTCCTAAGACACAGCCATCCTGTAGTACCTGGCCTGTCATTTAGAACTGGCAGGGCTGGGGAGTGCTCCTGAGTTCTTCACTGTGATGTGACTTCATTTCTAGTGGTAACGTCTCCATGCCTCCTCTAAAAGCATCTCCCCTAGTCACTTAAAATATACCCATTCAACATGTCCTCACATGCTAATTGCAGAAAAACTGGGGTTGTACTTTTGGGTAATTTGAGATGTAATGAATGCTGCTCATCCTAAGTGTTCGCTTTATGACTCCCAATGAAGGCTAAAGCATATTTCCTTTTCCAAGAGCTAGAAGCCGGGTATGAAAAGTCAGGGTGGAAAATGGCTACAGGACAGCCAGGTCAGCACTGTCAGGGATCTACAGAAAGCAACAACAGCAAGTGCATCCTTCTTTAAAGGGGGTTTAAAAGACAGCCTCATAGTCAGATCTGCAGATCGGGGACAGACAACTGAGAGAACAAAAGCAAAGATGAAGAGAAGCTCAGAGAGAAGAACAAGTATCCTTCTCTCAAATAAAGAGGCAAAGTATTTCAAATTCAGCCCTTGTTGAAGAAGAGTGGAGAATCTCATCATGGACAGAGTACTGCCTGGGAGGCCCTGAGTTTGAATCTCTGCACCAATGCCTCTATCTAAAATTAAAATGAAAACTTAAAAAGTCATGTTTCAAGGCTTTAAGTGAGAAAATAGAAAAAAAAAAAACACTTACTTACTGTTATTAATCTGATGCAGAAGTAGGCCCCCAAATGGTCTGCTTATTCTTATAATATGCATCACAATAGATTACAATATTAGCACTTGGTATAGAATTCTAATAACTACGACAGAAAATTAATTATTTGAGCCTTGTGGTAGTTTGATATCTGCAAAGGTAATTGAATTTGCTACTATAACAACATTAAAATATTGGTTTTTGAAGAGCACTTCTCTTCCTCTCTCTCTCTCTCTCTCTCTCTCTCTCTCTCTCTCTCTCTCTCTCTCTCTCTCTCTCTCTGTCTCTCTCTCTGCCTCTCTCTCTCTCTCTCATATAAGTATATGTGTATGTTTCTATACATACATGTTCATCGGTGGATGATTAAGTGTAAAAAAGATGCCTATTAACTGTCACACCATATTCTTTTAGAAAAAAGATTTCTGTCCTTTCAAAATATTCATCTAATATAAATATGCTTTTACATATAAAACCAAACTTTCTCTTTAAAAAGTTAAATTCTAGTAATTATCATGAGGAAAAGACAACAACATGAAATTAGAAACTCTCCATTTCAGAAAGAAGCAAGAACAACATCACACAAAGACTCAGAGAGATCCTGCATCCCAGCACATGTATTGCTGTTCTGTCTTCAAGATTTGAAAATATGCATTTCTTAAGTACTTCATGTATAACTAAGGTCCCAACTCATGCTTTGTGATCTAGGCATGTTTACATTTGTGTTAGTCAGATGTTGTGTACTGTGACAAACACCTAAGAGAAATTGTGAATGGGAAAGGATTTACTGAGCCTTGTGGTTACAGAGACCGTGCATGGTAGCAGAGGCCTTTGAGTTTTGTTGTTTTGTTTTGTTTTTTGATTTTTTTATTGTTTTGTTCTTGTTCTTTTTCCAACAGAGGGAAACATTATAGCAGCAGAGGATGTGGACACAGTTTTAGCTCTTCACCTCAGGATAGCTACGGAAAGAGACAGGAGGAGCTAGTGACAGGGTAAACAAGATACACCATGCAAAGACCCTGCCTCCTCTCCCTAAGCTCCACCTTCTAATCTGCAATATTCCCAAAGTAGTGTCTGATGAGGAGACTCAGATTTCATCCAGAGCCTGTGAAAGACATTTCACATTGGAAGTGTGAAAGTAGTTCAGGATCCAATCTCGCAAAAAACATTTTCAAAGAATCACGTCTGGTTTTTAGACAGCCGCCCACCCTGCCACCTTATTCATACTTTGGACCGAAGATCTTAATTTTCCATACAGTGGAGCATCACCAACTACATGATGAACAGTTAAGGGAAAATTATCTTTCTCTCCTCTGTAAGGTCACTAAAGTTAACATTTCAAGTATCCTAGTCACAGGTCCATCTTCCAGGTGTTTCACCAGCACAGAAAGGTTCTCAAAGAGTTGCTTCTATTTCAAAGATGGCTGTGATCGGTGCTTCAGATATCATGATGGATATTTGTTACTCTGTTATTAGGTAGACTACAGGATATTTAAAATTAGTTTGGGAGCTGAAGCGATAGTTCGTCAGACAAAGACACTTGGCCCTCAGCCTGACCACATGAGAAGTTCCATACTTCAGACCCACATTGTGAAAAGTCATCTCTGACAAGCTCTCCAGTCTCTACATGCAACCACACATGCACACACACAAATAAGAAAATAAGTAGAATTTCATATAAAAATTAATACCTATGGATCAAAAGCCACAAGAGGGGCTTTGTGGAGAATACTTCGCTGAAAAGTACTATTAAGAAGCTCAATGTTTAATGTCTCTGGATTAGTGCTGCAGGCAGGGATCTCTTGAAATCTGTTACTCACAAGAATAAGCAATACATGGCGACATCTAAGTAGAAGTCACGCTGCTTCTCAATGTGTACATCACTCCCTCTTCACAGCATAAACTTATGCAATGTGAAGTTTGTATCTTAATATAAAGAATAGAGATATTTATGTACCTAGTTCCAAACATCATTTCTCTGCATACAGAGTTTAACCATAGCCCATTTTACTCTTAATTAGTGAAGGCAACCAACATTTACTGAAAGAACTTGAAGGGCAAAAGCTGGCCTTTAAATGGGCTAGTGATAACCAAACCTTCATAAATGCACAGATTGGAAAGGATCCCTTATTAAGTCATTCATGCCTCTTGATCCTTGTGGTGGTATTAAACCCTCAAAAAATATTTGGCAATGCTCGTGGGTATAGGTCAGGCATGCTGACAATGGCCTGTGATGTTCCAGACATCTATCCATGTCACCAGGAAATGAGGCCCCAATGGTGTAAGTAGTCTTGAATGGAGTACACTTATGGAAGTGGAGTATTACAATGTTAGTGGTAAGATGGATGTGAGGCCTGTGGTGATGTTATCTGTGTGCTGCTGAAGGAGCTCTTTCCCAACAGCTAGGGACTGTGCTGAGAATGTTCCTTCTGCTAAAGCTTTAAGATCCCCATCATTACTGAGGTACTGTACCTCTCATTTTATTTATTGGGATATGAATATTAATGAGGTCATTTTAGGCAGGTCAGGTTAACACTGGTTTTTAATAATAATGAAGAAATTAAAATCTATCACAAAACGTAGGAAAATAATGATTCAAAAAATGTAGGGGAACACCAGGGCAGTGAGGTGGGAATAGGAGAGGGAGAGGGGGCTTCCACAAGGAAAGCTGGGAAAGGGAATAACATTTGAAATGTAAGCAAAAAAAAAAAAAAAAAAAAAAAAAAAAAAAAAAAATCCAAGAAAAAATAAATTTAAAATAGAAAAAAAAAATCAGGCCTTGACATTGCCACACTTGGGGAATTTTGCAACTAAGGTTTTTTTATTTCTACAAAATAAAAAGTTCTTTGCAAGTGGTTGGTCTATTTTTAACCTTTATTCACATAAGTAGGTGCATGTGTGAGTTTATGTGGGAGCTTGGGGAAGCCAGAATTTGATTGCATCATATATCCTGGAAGTGGAGTTACACATGGTTGTGAGCCATGGTGTAGGGATGCTCTAGAAGAGCAGTCAGGGCTCTTAACCTCTGAGTCATCTGCACATCTCCAACTGTCTTCCTTTGAAGGATAAAACATAATATACATAGACACAGGATGGTATGGAACATTACAGAAATAAGTACTGGACATTTTCAACATTAGTCTCCTCACTATTGCAAGTAAGAGTACCGAACAAGGATTCAGATGATTAAATTCCGAACTTTCCCAGAAATATCACTTGTTCTGATGTACATACTTTCAATGAGTGACATACTTTCAATGGCCTTCTAACACCTAAGTAAATGGAATGAACTCATAAACAACATACGGACTATGGAGAGAAGTCCCGGGTCATATCAGTTTTCATGTGGACCCATTAGAGCAAAATCCCTAAAACTACAATCACCAAACTATGTGTTATTATTTTTATGAAAATAGCTATTACTCCCTTTTCTGTTTATTTTTTTAAATATAATTATCAACGTTGGAAGCAAAAAAAAAGAGAGAAAGAAGAAAAGAAGGGGGAGAGAGAGAGAGAGAGAGAGAGAGAGAGAGAGAAGCAAAGGACAGAGAGAAAGATGAAGAGAGTCTATTCAAGTCCCATAAAAAGATAATTGAAGGTAACTATGGAAAGACTTTGTATCTTGTCAAGGACCAAGACTACTTTTGTTCTGTGGCCATGAAGTAGAGAGAAAAATGTGTTTAGGAAGTAGCGCTCTGCAAGACTACAATATAAGATAGATCATAAAATTGAGATTTAACACAGAGAAGAGCAAAGGAAGGAAGGAAAATTAACTCTGACACTCAGAAAGTAAAATCGAAAAGGCAAGGCAATGAAAGTTACAAGAGGAAAACCAAGAGGAGGGAACAAAAAAAAAATGTTCCCTTGAATATTAGCATGGTGGTAACTGAGCTTCTAAGTGCTCTATTGATGAGCGGGGCTATCATTAATCTTTTGTGACAAGACACTTTGGAGTAACCAGATTGTGATGGTCCCGGGCCCTGAATATCCTGTATTATCCCCTGGATTGAAGAGGACTGCTTTATACAGTAATTGCTATATCGCGTTTCTCCATTGCAGTAAATTTTAACAGAAATGGCTTTCAAAAGCTGTCTTAATAAAAGTGATTTAGGAAAAAAAAAAAAACCCACCTAACTCCAGTTATTTCTTTTTTACAGTGTTCACAGATGTATGTGGGCTTGAACTTCTCTTCAGGAGGGTAGTTATTGTGTCACTGAAAGCCTGGGAAAGAGTTGAGAGCCTACACTTGACCCTGAGTTGTATAATTAGCCCAAGTTGCACACATTTTTTACAAACCTCAATTTATGACATTTAACCTCTTTGTAAGAGAGATTTTTTAGAGAGTTTAAGATCAAAAGTAGGCAAACCTCACCCTAAACTTTTATCTTGAGTGAGGGACCAGACTATGAGGCCAATGGGAAGGGGTTCCTAGAAGATAATGGAGAAAGAGAAGATTTTGCTATTCATTATACAGTAATTATGACACTTCGCAAGAGATAGAAGATGGTGGAATATACGAAGATATGTATCAGTATCCACCCCCCCTTACTGTTCTGTTCAATACAGAAAAATCCCACTGTTGAGCTGTGTGTTCTGAAGCCAAATCCTGTTTCAACTCTACAGCTTGTCAAATAGTGCTCCTTGTCTGACAGTGAGCAAGTGGCTTCGTCCGATGTTTTCATCAGTGACACGTAGGTAGAGAAGATAGTGTCTACCTTTCTAAGGGTTGTGTTGAAAAGGTAAATGGGTGAGATGAAAAATATTTTTAGAATGTACCGAAGACTGAATGGTGGCATCAAAAAAATCTGTGTGTGTGTGTGTTTCCTGTATCCTGCAAACATTATCCAATCTAGAAATAACAATCTGTACAACCATGCCTACAGATGCTATTATATATAAAAAATAGAAGAGGCAAAGAAGAAGTCAGAAGCAAAGATGGTGATAGAGATGGCAGTGATGCCTCAAGCCAAACGATGATAGGAGCCATGGAAAAGGTGGGGCACGGCAAAGAAAACTGTTTCCCTGGAGTTTAAGAGGTACCACTGGCATCTCAATTTTATTTTCTGGCCTCTACACCCGCAAGACAATGCATTTCTGTTACTTTAAGCCTCACAGTTTAGGTTCATTGGCAACCCTGGAAAATTAATACAGAGCTTCTAAAGAACAAACTGAATTCAATTTACAGAGCTTACAATACACCCATTTTAAATAACGCTGTGGTTTTGAGTGTATTGTGTTGTTAGATGTTTAACTATGGTGAAATATGATTAAGAAAGTTTTGCATTTTAAAGATAAGGCAAATAGTCTGTCTTGAAATAGGCTCTCCTGCTTAATCAGAAGCTCACTGTTCAAACTAGGTTAAGTGGTTAGCATGCCCTCAGAATCTTCCTTTTTCTCCCCTAAAATACAGGGGTTACATACCAGGCTTATTTTCTCCACTGTTAAGGATTTAAACTCAGATCCCAATGTTTACAGAGTGAATATTCTTAATCATCACAGCTGCCCACATTAACCACTTAGGGACACATGACTGCCATTACATCACAATGCTGTAACACATGACAGCCATTACATCACAATGCTGTAACACATGACTTCCATTACATCACAATGCTGTACAAAGCATCACCTTCTTCCTCTTGCTGAAAAGGGTCACCATCCAACCAGAAGTTCCATCCACATTATACAATAACTCTACATTTCCTGTCCTTCTTGCCCTCTGGTAATCTTTATTTTCTGTAATAAGGAATGTGGCTAATACCCTCTCTATCTGCTGCTGCTTTCGCCAAAACCAACATACTAGCAACGATGATTCTAGACTAACATGGCCTCACAAAGAGTAATTTCAAAGCCCATAAGCTAGGAAGAGAAATATCTGTGTAATAGGAGGTGCTGACAGGCTACTGTGGTGACCCTCTCAGGCCTGTGGCCAACAGACATCACCAAGGTTCTAAGGCAACTAAACAAAAGAATCCCTCTCCAGCTTAGATTTTTTTGTCTCTATCAGTGGGTTTAACTTAACTCTTCTCCTAGAAATACCTGGGAAATCCAGGTCTCCAAAATTTTTACCTGGATTGTACAGTGCTTTGCGATCTTGAGACTGTTCTACTTTTCTCTTGAGATGATAAAAAAGTAACTATGTTTGAGTGCTTATTGCTCTATTTGGCTTTTTTCATTCCATTTGAAACATGCTTTCCTAGAAAGACGTCATGTGGCCTTTGTTCTGTGGCTAGTGACCCTATTTCTCCAATCACTGTTAATTTATGGAATTGACAGGCTGTTCTAGGAAGAGAAGTATTGACACTTTGCCGATTCCATGGGTTGATGTGCTGTCACAACTGCCGTTTATCAGTTTGTCGCAGACAGACATTTGTCGTTCCTACGAGTTTTCAGGGTGATCCCACATGGTTGGGTTTAGTGAGTAAATTATTTCCTACACATGAGCAGAAGAACGCATGTTTTAAACTCCTGATCTAATTTAACGGCAGTAAGTAGGATTTGTACATTCCGGGCAAGTTAGAGACAAGAGGGTCACCCAGAAACCTGTGCGATTGCTAATGTGTGATACAGAGAAATAAATAGCAAAGAAAACCTGGAAACCTTGTGTCCAACAAGGAAGAAGGTCAGAACCACACCAAAGGTTGTCTCTAACCCCCACACATCCAGTGTGGTATTTCAACAACTATATTCATACAGAAATATGTGCACCTAAGGCTAATTATACATAATGACTGGAAATCAGATCATGGAGAATTACTAGTCATATAATTTGCTAGCAAACTTTCCTGCCCATTAGGAGTCAATTCCTGTAATGGAGAGGAGTTTGACATAAAGTACAGTGGTAATGTTACCTGAGTTTATGGCCTTGTTCTGATATTAATAGCAGAAACAACTTAAGTAATATGATTATGCAGTATTAAATGTTCCTTATTTGTAACAAAGCATAGTGTTTGAGTCATTTTCTAGAGTTTGGAGAATTAAGTGACACAATTTGTTTAGAATATTAGCAGTTTCCTTCACATGGGCAGTAAATAAACTATACCTGAAATGACTATACCAATGAGGTATAAATTCAATATATTTATTAATTTCACATTTTCATTCTTTTCTTTAAAAAATATATTCTTTTGTTTTGGGATGAAATAGTCTATAGATGTCTGTTAAATCTATTTGGTTCATAACTTCTGTTAGTTTCACTGTGTTTCTGTTCAGTTTCTGCTTCTATGACCTGTCCCTGGGGTCTTGAATCTCCCACTATTATTGTGTGTGGTGCAATATATGCTGTGAGCTTTAGTAGAGTTTCTTTTATGAATGAGGGTACCTTTGTATTTGGAGCATAGATGTTCAGGATTGAGAGTTTATCTTGATAGATTTTTCCTTTGATAAGTAAAAAGTGTTTTTCCTTGTTTTTTTGATGACTTTTGGTCGTTATTCTATTTTATTCAATATTAGTATAGCCACTCCAGCTTGTTTCTTGGAACCATTTACATGGAAAGTTTTTTTTTCCCTACCTTTACTCTGAGATAGTGTCTGTCTTTGTTGCTGAAATGAGTTTCCTGTATTCAACAAAATGTCGGATCCTTTTAACATATGCAGTCTTATAGTCTATGTCATTTTATTAGGAATTGAGATATTAAGGAATAGTGATTGTTATTTCCTGCTAGTTTTGTTGTTAGAGGTAGTTTTATGTTTGTGTGTTTTTCTTCTTTGGTTTTCTTGCAAGAAGATTAGTTTCTTGATCTTCCTAGGGTGAAGTTCATGTACAGAGGAAATTTTCATGAACAGAAAACCAATGGCTTATGCTCTAAGATAAGAATCAACAAATGAGAACTCATGAAATTGCAAAGCTCAAATAATCAAAGGACACTGTCAAAAGGGCAAAACGGCAAAGAAAAGATTTGAGAAAGGTCTTTGCTGTTCCTACATTTGACAGAAGGCTAGTATCCAATATATACAAAGAATTCAAGAAGTTAGACTCTAGAAAACCAAATAATCCTATTAAAAATGGGGTAGAGAGCTAAACAAAAAAATTTCAACTGAGGAATATCGAATGATTGAGAAGCACCTAAAGAAATGTTCAACATCCCTAGTCATCAGGGAAATTAAAATCAAAACGACCCTGAGATTTCACCTCACACCAGTCAGAATGGCTAAGATCAAAAACTCAGGTGACAGCAGATACTGGCAAGGATGTGGAGAAATAGGAACACTCCTCCACTGCTGGTTGGACTGTAAACTGGTACAGCCACTCTGGAAATTCATCTGGCAGTTCCTCAGAAAACTGGACATAGTGCTACCTGAGGACCCAGCTATATCACATTGGGCATATACTCAAAAGAAGCTCCAACATCTAACAAGGACACATGCTCCACCATGTTCGTAGCAGCCTTATTTATAAAAGCCAGAAGCTGGAAAGAATCCATATGTCCTTTAAAAGATGAATGGATAGAGAAATTGTGTTAAATATATACAATGGAGTATTACTAAGCTGTCAAAAACAATGATTTTATGAAATTTCTAGGCAAATGGGTGGAACTTGAAGTTATCATCCTGAGTGAGGTAACCCAGTCACAAAAGAACACTCATAGTATGTACTCACTTATAAGTGAATACTAGCTCCCAAAGCTTGGAATACACAAGAAACCATCCACAGAATGTATGAAGCTCAAAGAGAAGGAAGGCCAGAAACTGGATGCCTCAGTATTTCTTAGAAGAAGAAAAAACATTCATAGGATGAAATAAGGGGGAAAATAGAGGATCAGATATTGGAGAAAACATCATCCAGAGGCTGCTTCACCTGAGGATCCAATAAACCCAAGCACTATTGCTGATGCCAAGTAGTGCTTATAGGCAAGAACCTGATATGGATGCCTTCTCAGAGGCTCTGACAAAGCCAGACTGATACAGAGGAGGATGCTTGTAGCTAACCATCAGACTGAAAATGAAGACCACAATGAAGAAGCCAGAGGAAGGACTGAAGGAGCTGAAAGGGTCTGCAACCTCATGAGAAGAACATAATTATCAACTAACCAAACCCCCTACAGCTCCCAGGGACTAAAACACCAACCAATGACTTCGCATGGAAAGACCTATGGCCTGAGGTACTTATGCAGCAAAGGATAATATTTTGTGACATCAATGGGAGGAGAGGTCTCTGGTCCAGCAAGGGCTCATTTTCCCAGTGTAGGGAAATGCCAAGGTGCTGAGGTGGAGAGGGTGGTTGGAAAAGGGAGCGCTTTCATGGAGGCAATGTGGGGGGGGGGGGAGGATGGGAATGTGGAAAAGGGATAACATCTGAAATGCAGAGAATTTCTGATAAAAATTATATTCAATTATGCTGAGGGAAAGTTAAATAAATATAGTTTTAATTCTATATCATGAAAATGAGATATGTGATTTGAGATGAAATTAAAATGAAATGACCAAAGTAGCATTTAGAATGCAATGGGTTCCAATGAACATGCGCCATCTCCAGGATTCTAAGTTCTGGACTTTATTCCTACAAATTCATAGCATATTTACATATATGCATAGAAACCAATAAATAAGTCATCGGGTAAACGTTATAACAGAAGGGTTGCAGGGCAGCATAAGAAGCCGTAAGGTGACATTGCATAGGTAAAGAAAATGAGACTTGAGGGAAAAATCTTTATTATGAAGAAAGGAGGAGTTATGGCTGAACGCCAAGGAAGGAAGATTAGTGTGACTTTTATTACAAGGAACAGAGCTGGCAGTAACAGTGACAGCCCTGTGTCTCTCAGGCAATCAGGAGTAAAGACAACATTTCTGTCATTGGAAATTAATGGGCTCACTCTGTAACCCTTTGTCTTGAACTTAGGATACCCATGCTTCAGCTTCTTCCATATTGGGATTACAGATGTGTCCCAATAGTCTGGGCTTGTTTAGCTACATTTCACATCTACCTCCTTGTCCAAAAACACTAACTATGAAAAATAAGCCATAGGTGGTGTTACAGAGACATGTAGAGGGTCCTTTGGAATGGTTAATAAAAGAGCTGTTGAAGCGTTTCCTCTGCTATGCCTTCAACGATGAACACAGTGAAATGTTTTGATGTTGCTGCTGCTACTGTTGTTGTTGTCGTTGTTGTTGTTGTTGTTGTTGTTGTTGTTGTTGTCATCTCACTAGGCAGTGAGAGGGCACTTGAGACTTACCAAACTGGGACAATAGAGAGACATGGGACTCAAGGTGAAAAAGTTCAATACAACTAAAGATTACAAGAGAAAGTGAGAAATGGTAAAAAAAAAAAAAAAAAAAAAAAACTGTGCCAACCTAAGTGCAAGAGAGCATCAGTGACTAAAGGGTTAGTAGTGCACTTTAGGTAAGGAGGTTGAATTCCACATTCTGGGGATGCTGAGTATTTTTTAAAGACCTATAGTAAGAAATAATGTAACCGTGGTTGTACTCTAAGATCACGTGTAAGGTTGAGGGTATAATTTAACACGTGGAACTGAGCTATAATGCAGCTGTAATTCTTTTTTTAATATTTATTTATTGATTATGTATGCAGTATGCTGCTTGCATGTATGCCTGCATGCCAAAAGGGGGCACCAAATCTCATTATACAAGGTTGTGAGCCTCCATGTGGATGCTGAGAATTCCAGGACCTCTGCACAAGCAACCAGTGCTCTGGACTACTAGCCATTTCTCCAGCCCAGCAGCTATAATTCAGATAGAAGATGAAGCTATCTTGTGTTAGAAGGTAATAATAGTATAGTTTGCAGAGGTAATACACAATAAAGAAGGCTGAAAGTTGTTGATATAAGGCAAAATTTTAGGCTGGGCAGCCCAGTGGATTGCTATATTTTCATTCTCATAGGAATTTCAAAGGAGAGAGTTATATTTGGAAGAAAACAATGGGCTCATTTTTAATATGCTAAAATATTCCTGTGGAATATTTATATATTCCTAGCTACCTAGGAAAAAAATTAATATTAAACACAGAAAGGAAATATAAATTTCAGATTTCCTAACAAAGAGGTGGTCACAGAAGTCTTTGGAATGTTGGCACTTTCCCAAGCTACAAAGGATGGAATGAAATAAAAGTCGAGATAAGACTAGAACCTGGAAGGCATCAGCATTATTTATGGAATTGACAAATGTAGGAGTGTTAAAATATGCCCTGAAAGAATCAGGAAGACAGGTAGAAAGAAAGTCAAAAATGAACAAACAAAAAATAGGACAACAGCAAAAAACACAAACAAACAAACAAATCAACCAACCCACAAATTTATTCACCGAAGGAAGAAAGAGAGAAATAAATGTGCTTTTGGGTTAGTTAGAGATAACCAAACACAAAAGCTAAAGAAAATTACATTAGCTAAATAGCTACAGCTATATCGAAAGAATCAAGACTAAACACCAGAAATGTCAGTGCTCAAAATGTTATGTCCAATCCAGTAATGAGGCGATGTGGGGACATAGACATATGCGAGGATTAGAGAAGGCAAGCTCTGCAGATGAAGAATGGAAGATGACGTAGAGTCAGGAGGAGGAGAGGTGGCAAGGATCCTTGTGGAATCGAACTGATGAAGCTGGAGAGGTTTCCAAGTAAAGCACTAGGTGAAAAAACTATCATTAGCTAAGAAGAGAATTAAGCTAAACTGAGCTGTGACAGAGATCCCCCATCTATCTCTGAGAGCAGAGCATCCGCAGAATGAAAACAGGGAAGAGAACAAGGAAGGATGCTGGAAGCTCTGATGGCTCAAAAGAGTGACCACTAAACGCAGAGACAGAATAACGGAGAGACTCCTGTTAATAATAAAATCAGGGAGAACAAGAAAATGCACCGTGGCAAGGACTGAGAGGAGCCTTAGGTGGATTGACCTTCCCAGGTAGAGTGAAGGACATTGGCTGCATTAACTCGTGATGATGTGAACTTGGACAGATAACATGCGCTTTCAATGGCAGACATGCTGTTACTCTATCCTAAAGAAAATACCAATTTAAATGGATATGAGTGTCTCTGGTTAATATTAATGCTTTATCTTTGGGCAAGTTCATTGTCAACAACTGATTATTTAGTGTCATATCAGATCATCAAAGTACTGGAAAAGACTCTGTCCCCCTCTCTCTCTGTCTCTCTCTGTCTGTCACTCTCTCTCTGTGTGTGTGTCTCTCTCTGTGTGTTTCTCTCTCTCTCTCTCTCTCTCTCTCTCTCTCTCTCTCTCTCTCTCTCTCTCTCTCTCTCTCTCTCTCTGTCTCCATATTATAAGGAAAGGGTGTCTTACAGTTTATATTGCTGTAATAAGACAGTATGACAATAAACAACATTGGGAAGAAATAGTTTGTTTCACAAACTCATCACTGTCTATCTTCCAGGGAAGTCAGGAAAGTAACTCCAGCAGGGAAGGATCCTGGAGGTGATGCAGAGGCTTTGGAGTACACTGCTTACAGGCTTTCTCTCTAAGGCTTTGGCATTCTGTTTTCTTATAGAACCATGCTCAGGGGTAGCAGCACCATACCCAGTGATCTGAACTCTCCTACATTCATCACAAAGTAAGAAAATGCAGCACTGGTTTGCCTATAGCTCAATCTGATGGAGACAGTTTTTTTTTTCCTTTGAGGTTTCATCTTTCTAAATAATTCTAGCTGTGTCAAGAATAAACAAAACTAGCCATCACAAGATATAACAGGTGAAAAAAAATCCTTTCCTAGGATAATTTGAAAGGAGTAGCATGGGAAAGATGTGAACTATTTCTGGGTAGTCTCTAAGTCTCCAAACATGTTCTTTATAGTCTGTTGGATCACTTTAGAAGGAGGATATTGAGGTCTAGGACCTCTTTAGGTTGTCTGGTGCATTATAAACACAGATCAATCCAGAAAACAGTAATACTCCAATGAGAATTAGCAATACTTTCAATCTAATGTCATGATAGCTGATTGAGGGGAAGATAAAAGTGTTTGATCATCTGCAAATTAGTCAAAGTGGATGCTGGAAACCACAGGCAAGAGTGGCTTAACCACAGCTAAGCTCAGATATTTCTAAAAACCGTAGGCATATGAACCTGCAAGCTACACAGCAAGAGTGGAGATGACTTGTTGATTGATTGTGTTAATAAATACACACACACACACACACACAACACACACAGACACAAACACAGAGACTCACACATACAACACACAAGTACACACACAAACAGACAAACATATAGACACACACACAGACACACATACACCACACATAGCCATACACATAACACACCACACACACACACACACACACACACACACACACACACACACTGGTTTTGTTCTCCTGGGTGTAACAGCTTTTCTTCTATGTTGTTAATTTGAGTATTTTCACAGGTACCTCTGGATAATTCTGGCAAAAGAAATATTGCACACTGAAAGCTAAGTAGAGAACTCTTTGCAAACTATTGTGGTGTATAGAAACTTTGTTTGGAGGAATGTCTATAGTGTTGACCTTGAGCACCTCCCCCAGTTTGGACCAAGTGCCTGCTATAAACCTGAGGCACACAGGAAGGCGTCTCTCCTTGGATTCACAGTCATAGGGGCTTTAGTCTTTGGCGACACTGCTTCTGAGTCTCTGATGTGACAGAACATAATGGTAGAGAGTGCTCACACCATGGCAAATAGAAAATGACAGAAACGAGTTTGGAACAAAGGGCTCATCTCCCACTGGGACTGGCTTCCTTCAGCCAGGTCCTACTTCTTAAAGCTCCAAGAAATTTCCAAAATAGTTCTTCCTCTGGGACACTGTCTTCAATATCTAGGTTTGCAGAGGGGGGTGTGTGTTGTATGTCAATTACAGCTCCGTCTGTACCACCGCCCCCCAGCTGACCAGTTGCTAGACTGAGCAACCCTGAATAGTTTTCCAATCACAAAACGTGCTAATTTCAAACTCACGAAGCTAGAAATTACTTTTTGTTCAGATACAATAGCCTCTTAAACTCTAAGAGATCCATAAATGACATTCATAAGCAACAGAAACAATAGTAAAACATTTTGCCCTTTAAAGCTGATGTTCATGACTAGCTCAGAAGCCAGAAATGTTTCACTCGTCTCCAAATCGGCCTAAATTGTGGGTTCAGTAATGAAAATACCAGAAAAAAAGCCACAGGCAGTCTTCTTTTGCCGTATTCTGACATAATAAGGTAGCCAAGACCTCCTATTTATTAACATGCATACCAGCGTTTTAATACACTGCTTTATGTTTCTAGGAGAGTGTGTAGAGTATAGTAGGCTGTATTTTACAAGGCGGTTTTAAGTGCCTTTTAATGATGATTCACAGTGCTCTAATACAGACTTCTCATCAATATCCCCATCCTGGAGGAACATACAGAAGCTGTAAATCATGTCTTGGGGGGTGCTGATGTCAAACTCTAAATGTAGTGCACACATAACTCAGATGCTGGGGTTGAGGATTTCCGTTCGATCCAACAGGTCTACCCTAATCTTTGCAAAGTGGAAGGATTGGAAGTTATGCCAGAGATAAAAATTACCATCCTTGATTGTGAGGCATGCTGGGGGGTCTCCATCTCATAAAAAGACAAGCAGGCAGACACTCCTTCAGTTCTCAGCAACACCCATCCTCCTACCCAAAAAATAAAAATAAATTAAAAATATTTAAAAAAGAAGAAGTGAGTTGAACATCTGTCTACATTTCTAGAATTTGCAAATTGTTTGATTATTTAAGTCTTATCCCCCCTCTAGTAAGTGTTAATCAGAATTCCTGCTGGTGGTCCTTAGGGTTGTTACCATGGAACTTAGAAATGATTTTAAAGATGTAGCTGAGATAAAGGGGACACCTGTGGATGAGTTCTCTCCATTATCATTAGCATAAATCCTCCCAGGCCAATTCCTGCAACATCATGATAAACTGCCGGAAATAGAAATGCTTGATCCAAAACATGATGGGAAGCTTAAATTGTTCTGACTCTTTAGCATATTTTCACATTGGTATTAAGAATGTTAGAAATAATTTAATCATCACCTGATTATAGCAATGTTAGGGGGAATGAAATTCTTGCCTTATTACATATGGACTCATTCAGAGCCTCATTATTTATTTGGCAAGCATTAAGCATCGAATCAATTTAGTCAGATACTTGAAAATGGGAACTTTACGATGAAAGTTAAAAATGAAGATTAAGAGGTAAAAATTAAAACTATTTATTTCTAGCAGGCACAGAGTAATTTTCTTTGCAAGATATTCATCCCAAGACTGAGGAGGGTGAAATGAATGCAGAATTGGCAAAGCATCTCCTACTTACATTTGACTTGCTCAAATGACAGGGGAAGGAAGGGGTGATAAATTTGATTTGTAGCTATGGAATGTGCTCTGCTTTTATGTAACTAGTTATTATCAGGATGACTTCCATTTCCAGTTCAATAGTGGGAAGAAGGGAAGTACATGTTGACCACTTGGGAATTTGTAGCTTCATTTTGTATATGAGGATGCACTGGCATCAGGAGGATGTATTAGGTGTATTGAGTGCAGTTTTGGTTTCAGACTTCAGATTAGTGACTTCATCGATGGCTACATATTTCCATACTGTGATGAGTATAGGAAAGTCTCACACCTATGCTTAATTTAACCTGTAGATAATACAACTGTAAGCAGCCATTTGGCTGTTCCTTTCAGTAAATATTCTAATGCATCGATCTAGACATAATTACTGGACTGGGTCACAGGAAGATGATCAAGCCCACTGAGCAATACAACAAAATAATTGCTAATAGAAAGTCTAATAAAACTGTAAGGAAAATATTGTTCTAAGAAGAGCCACATATACTGGGAGGGAATATGTAGAATTGGTACCCTAGATTTCTTATCATAAAAAAAAAAAAAAGCCTTAAAAAAACTATACAACCAAACCATGAGGATCAATAATCATGACAGAACAAATTGGATCTATTCCTAATCTTCCTTGACAAGATGAGAGGATAAACATACACAAAATGCTGCAAGCAGATCTTTGGTGTTCCCATTGGTCAACACATTAACCATGTGAAGCATGCTCTGAAAAAGACACTGAAAGAGAGGCTTTAATTCAGAAACAGACACAGTATTCATTTTGGAGTAAGGATATGACATGAAAAAAAATAAAGAAGGAAAGAAGGAAGGAAAAAGGAAAGAAGAAAGAAGGGGGATGAGTGGAGCAAAGAATGGACAGACAGAGGAAGTAAAAAGAAAGAAGGAAGGAAGGAAAAAGGAAAAAACAAAGAAGAAAGGAAGGAAGAAGGAAAGAAGGGAGGAAGAAAGGCAGATACCATTTCTATTAGGTCCAGCAATGATTCATTAATGCAAAGTAAAATATGCAACCTAGTTAAAACCTACCAGCTGAGGAAGATCAAGTGTAATAGACAAAGAAATAGATTAGGTGAAGTGTGTCTCGGCTGCAAGTCATATTTGATGGGTTGATCATCCTGGACTAAATCCAGCTGTCTAACTCTAAAGTATAAGCTTTTGCTACCAGGCACCCTGAGGTAAAATCCTCCATCACCGCTTGAAAGTCACGCAGCTGGACAAATATCATTCGGGTAATTTTTGTGTTTCCCTCCTGAGCTAGAGAGTAGGATGGAGAAGATCCCAGGTCAAGCAGCTGCAGAGAAATGACCCCGAATTCAATAAACAGTCACTTAATCTGCTGAAGTAGTGAAAGTGACTTTAGTCTCAGTCAGGAGTGGATCAATTTATCCCCATTGGAATTTTCTTTCAGTGTTTAGATTTTCCTAGTCAGCATCCTAGAGAATCGAATGGAGGTTAAAGGAAGAAAACCCTTTTAAAGCTGTCTTTTGTTTCCCTGGTGCTTGCTTGGAAATCTTTGCACAGCAGATAATATTAATGCACAGACAAATGAGTAAGCCCTTTTTATTCTGTTGGCTTTCGAGGAATACCATCGGTGCTGATTTCAGTAAAAGATCTGTTAATGTCACTGTGCTCCAACATGGGTACAGGATTTTCTGTATCTTAGCTAGTTATATGGCTGTAGCAGGCTGATGTCAGAAGTATAATCAGACATGCCTGCAGTCTGTGCCTTGGAAATGTTCTTTGTGGAAACAAACTCACATTCTCCAAGTCTTTGTGGAAAGTTATTTCATTCCCACCAAGTTCCCAGCTCCTTTAAAGGATTTCTGGTTTTCAGGTATTTAATAGTCTCACATCTATGTGTCGACGATTGAAATAGGTCTGCTACTCTGATAATGATTTGCTGAGCTATTTGCCTATGTTTGGAAAGTTGTGGACCAGATGTGCATTCCTAATGCCCCTGAGCCTTTGTGTAAAACAAGAGGAAATGGTGTCATAGATATTGTAGAAGAAGAACAGAGGACTGGGTCTTTCCAGATACTACACTGAGAGGGACATTGATAGGCTGTAATACTATAAAACACACAAGTACAAACAAGTGGGAAAACCTGAGCAAGAGGCCCTAGGAACAAGTGTTACAGGCTTTCCAGGACCACAGACAGACACATATGTTGGTATTCAGTTTAAAAAACACAAGATGTTACAAATTTTTGAGTGCTTCCATTTCCCCCGATGTATGTAAAGAACTAAGAAGAGGCTTGTTAAGGCCAAGTGGCAAAGGATGAAAGATAAACAGAAACCAAAAGATGAAATAGTTGCTGGTGCCTATGTAAAGGAGGAATGCTCATGAAAAGGATCATAGAAAACATGTCCTCAGACAAGATAAACAAGAAAAGAGACAAACCTGTGAAACATTTGGGCCAAAGATGCTGATAAAGTGCTGGGAGGTAACTCCTTCAGGGAACACACAGGCTCTCAGAGTCAATCCAAAGACTTTATCAGAGAGCTGACAAGCTACCTGAAAAACTCATCTGAATCAGGCATCCCACAAGTCTGACTGTTCTTGGCCTTTTGTATCCAACAACCATATCCTTCAATTAGCAAGGACAGTTAGCATGAAGTTGAGTTACAGAAGCCAAAAAGCAAGGTTAGTACATTTAAGAAAGATTCTCGCAGAACTGTGGACTGTGATGGGATAGGCCTTTTGTTCTCATTTTTGCTGCTGTTGGGGTCTATATGTTGGGGTCAGATGGCACCTTGGTGCCTCTAACATGATAGCAATTGTTCTGAATCTTGGGGCATGTTACATAAAAATTAAAGAAGAAAGAAAACACACTGTGCAGGCTCTGTCTGTTAGACAGTTTTTAGAATAAAATTCTTCATATTTCTACTTTTAAAAATTCTGTTTATATAAATCACTTTTCTCTTTCCGGGCAATTTTGTAGTATGTGGGAAAAGGGCTCATACAGGCTTGGAAGAAAAAACCATTGATGGGGAAAGGGTGAATATTTATATATTCATAATTCATTGCTGATTTCATATTCTCAGTGCTTAAACTTTTGGGCTCCCATACCAGAGAAGTAGAAACATAAAAAGTACAAAATCCTGGTGACAGTTTATATCAAAACACTATATCCATCTATAGAATCATTTTAAACATGTTGTCAATACCAGCTTCCAGTGCTATGCCTTTTCCATATTTATGTAAACTAGTAGGGAATGAATAATTGGAACCTTTGCACCTCCTTGGTTATATATATTAACAATTATTATTAATTCATTTATTTTATTATTTTTTCATTAATTTATTTATTCACTTTATATCTCCATCACAGCCCCTCTCCTCCCAGTCCCCTCTCTCACACCCCTTAGCCCCATCCCTAGTGTCCTTTCTCTTCTGTACTCAACCAGGCATTAGAAGGAGCTCTGGAGTCTTCTAGAAGAGTTGAAAAAAAAATCCTGAGGGACCTAGAGTTGACAGAAACTCTATAGCAAAACCAACAGAGGCCTTGAGCTCAGTCCAATGTTTAGTTGTGGGTCTCTGCATCTGTGTCAGCCACTGGGTGGAATATTCTCAGTGGACAGTATGCTAGGCTTCTGTCTACAAACACAGGAGAATCATGGTAGTGTCAGGGATTGATGCTTGTCCATGGGATGGGTCTCAGGTTGGGCTGGTTATTGGTTGGCCTTTCTCTCAGTCTCTGCTCCATTCTCCATTCCTGCATTTCTTCTAAACAGGATACATTTTGGGTCAAAAGTTTTGTCAGTGCATTGATGTCCCTATCACTCGACTGGAGTTCCTGCCTGGCTACAGGAGGTGGCCACTTCAGGTTCCATACTCCCACTGCTTTTAGTTTCAGCTAATGTCACTGATTCCTGGGATGCTCCCCCATCCCATGTCTGTGACAAGATTAATATAATCTGGAGATGTCAACAGAAAGACCAAAACAGTGAATTACTCTAGACTCTTGGGACCTAACAGAGAATGAAACACTAACCAAAGAAGATATATAGATTGGACCTAGACTCACTGCACATATATAGCAGATGTGCGCTTAGTCTACCTATGGATGCTCCAACAACTGGAGTGGGGGCTATTCCTAAAACTGTTGCCTTTTGTGAAATACTAACTGGGCTGCCTTGTCTGCCTTTAGTCAGAGAGGATGCACCTAGCAATGGAGAGACAATATGTCAGGGTGGGGGGATGGGGAGGTCTCCACCCTTTCAGACAAGAAGGGAAGAGGGAATGGAAGAAGGAAATGTGCGAGGGGAGAAACTGGGAGGGGGCAGCAACCAGGATGTAGAGAAAATATAAAAATATAAAAAATAAATATTAACTCTTTTTTAAAAAAAGAAAACCAACTGAATCAACTTTTATAGAGCCACTGGTGACTCTCAGAGACTAAACCACTAACCAAAGAGCAGATATAGGTTGGACCTAAACCCTCCCCTCATCCCACAATTGCATCCATATGTAGCAGATGTGCAGCTGGGTCTTTCTGTGGTTCCCCCAACAACTGGAACTGGCCTGTTCCTGACTCTTTTACCTGCCTGTTGATATTGTTCACCTGAGCTAGTCCTGCAGAGATTTGATGTGCCAGGATGGGTTATATATATACATATTTCTAAAGATGCCTAACAGTGGAGACATGGAATCTAAAGAGGTTACCTCCTGTAGCCAAACAAGACCCCAATGGAGGTATAAGAACACTAACCCATACAAAAAACTTTTGACTCAAAATTTATCTTCTCTGAAAGTAATACAGTGACAAAGATTGAGTCAACCAATAACCCACCCAACTTAAGACCAATCCTATGGTCAAGCAAAAATCTCTGACACTATGAATGATACTCTGTCATGCTTGCGAACATGAATCTTGCCTAACTGTCCTCTGAGAGACTGTACTCAGCAGCTGAGATAATGTGCCTTATCCTGCAGAAATTTGATGCACTAAAGATGGAGTTTACCTTGGGCTTCCCACTCTGTCAGAGGAGAAAAGAAGGGGAAATGGATTGAGGTGGGGCAGCATTGGGATGGAAAGAAAGATAGAAATGAATAAAAGAAGAAAGAAAAAAAGAAAAGAAAGAACAGAAAGAAAGAAAGAAATAAGAAAGAAAGAAAGAAAGAAAGAAAGAAAAAGAAAGAAAAAGAAAGGAAGAAAAAAATAAAGAAAAAGAAAGAAAGAAAGAAAGAAAGAAAGAAAGAAATTAAGAAAGAAAAAAGAAAAAAAGGAGGGAGGGAGGGAGGGAAGGAAGGGAGGGAGAAAGGAAGGAAGAAAGAAGAAGAAAAGAAGGAATGAAGGAAGGACAGAAAAGAGGAAAGAAAGAAAGAAAAAAAGAAAGAAAGAAAGAAAGAAAGAAAGAAAAAAAAGAAGGGGAGGGAGGAAGAAAAGAAAGAGGGAAAGAGGGAAAAAGAAAGGAAAACATCTCACTGAATAAATCTGATCAAGGTAAACAGTAATATTTTTGATGCAAATAATCATCTCAATTGTGTTCTGTCCTTTACAGTAAACCTGTTCAAACCTGTTCAAACTTGGGTTTCAGGTTGGTTTTTACATTCTTGATTTTTCCAACTTAAATTTATGAACCTGGAAAAGGAGCCTAGGAACAATGCATGGTAACATTCCTGAGGATGTTGGGATCAGTTTCCACCACCTAGATCAAGCAACTTCACATTACAACCAAACCCAACTCCAGCTCTAGGGGATCTAATGCCTTCTCTGATCTCTGATGGCTACTACAAACATGTAACACACACACACACACACACACACACACAATCTCTAAAATAGAATACAATTTATTTTTAAAAATCATGTATAAAAAAACACACAAGCCTCTAATGTAGAAGTTAAAACAACTGTAAAGTAAACGTAAAAAATGTAAACACCTTCCGAGTTAGGAAATAAAATATATCTTATAGCCCATAACTTCTATATTCTCCTTGCCTTGAGTATAGTTCAGTGTCTTGATTTAGTGTTGTCTCTGACCTAACGTTTCAAAATGTAATCTATTCACTTGTCTCCTTAAACAACATACATTGTCTTTCTTTAGTTTTAAGTGTTAAATGAAATGTTCAAAATATGTAATGTATCAGAATGTATATGGTTTGGTGACTATCAGTAGGTATAGAGGGAATTTATCAGGCTGGGACAGTGTAGACAAAAGGTGTCCAATTCTTTTCCACATTACCAGTCCCACCCCTGCCCATCGATGCTGTCTGTGCTTTTGTGCTCTATCTTCTACATCATTTTTCTCATTCAATTTCCTTTTTTAATCTATCTGGGATGTATGTGGCAATAATACATAAGGATATGATTTTATCTCTTCCTGGGCAAAGAGGTTGCACAACCCTTATGTTCATTGCTTATTTAGAGTTCTATTATTATAGAAAATTGATTTATCTTATTAATCTCCAAAGTTTCTTTGCATGTAAAAGAGATGAATGACTTTTAATTAAATATATTTTATATTTGATCTTCTAACATTTGTGCTTTTAATTAGGGCCTTCAATTAACAGAAATTCTACTAGGCTAGCTAACTGGTATATCTATTTTCTTTGTGACTATAGCCTTTCTTGCTAACTTAAATTTTTCCCTTTGCTGAAAGTTATGAATTTATTTCCTTATCATCTAACAATTATTGTTTGAATGGTCAGTATTTTTTAATTCATGTGGAGTAATAAGGATGAGAATAACATCCTGTCACTAGGCAAGTTTTCATACAGACATGAGTTTCTTTCAGAGCTGTCCTTTTAATACATTCACTTTTTCTTAAATACCATTAGTTATCATAGGCATATATTGAATATTTGTGTACGATAAAACAAAATTCCCTAATTTCCTCTTTTTACTTTGGATTAACTTTTATCACGGATATTCAAGTAAGTACTATTATTTTTAAAAAAATTTAAATTAATGATGCCTAATCTATTACTATAATGGTGTTAGTTATATAGTTAGAGAAGAATAGAGGTATGTGAATATTTTTATATTTTATATACACTTAAATTTTGTGTATATAATATGAATATATTTAATATCTTAATATATATGTGTGGGAGCATATATACATTCTGTGTTTAATGTATATAATCTGCTTATATATTACAGTTTTATGTATATGTATTTTTAACACGAATAAGTAACTTATGTCTATGTATGTGCAATTTAAAATCCTTGAACACTAGTTCAAGTTAGTATGATCATTACTTGTCTTTGATACTTTGAAATAACATATATATTTGCTTACGTATGTATCATACGTACTATTCACATTTTATATTTGAACATATGTAACATAATTGTTTATATATTTATATGATTTTGATTTGTACAAAACACAGATTTTATTTGTATGCTTTTGCTAATCTGAATCCAACGGAAGTCTATGTAATGTATTTTGTTAATTTATTTGAAATGACATTGTTGCCATAACCAAAATAAAGGTTATGGTTTAAAATAAAATCATTTTAACAAGAAGTTGTACGTTGCAGAATTCTCTGACTATAAGCCCTGTTCCTTTTGTTAACATCTCATATTACTATGGTATATTTCTCATAAGTAATGTGCAAGTTTGGATAGGTTATAAGTTGTGTGTATACTCTATTCATATCTCATAAGAGCTTTCTTTCCTAGAATTTTATTGCAGTTACAAAAGATAAGTAGGCTTATTATTGCAATTCTTACTATCACTATTTTAAAAGAATTATTTTATCATTTTTATTTATGTATATGACTGCATCTTTTTATGGATACGTGCCCCTGCAAGTAGGTGCTCAGAATTCAGAAGAGGACGTTAGCTCCATGGAGCTGAAATAATAAACAGCCCAATATATGTACTGTGAACACAACTCCAGTCTTTTACATGTGTACTGCACTCATCACTCCTGAGCTGTTTCTCTTACCACCTACAGCTCCAATACTTAATCATCCTATTTCCTTATGTTTCTTGAATAGAAAGTTTGTCAAATATTCCTCTTATCCAATATGATTCCCTGAATCCTAGTCATATATTTTGAATAACATTTCTTCAATGAGGATTCATCTGAGAATTTTTCACGATTTAAAAGAACATCTGCTTTTGAGGTGAGATGACACATCATTTTTATGTGTCGCAACCATAATATAGACATGACTTACCTCTGTGGATAAGCTTGATTACCTGGCCAAGGAGTATGTGCTAAGTTCTACTGTGGAGTTACTCGGGTCCTTCTTTCCACATGTGTTGTTCTGAAAGAAAGTGCTGTCTGCATCTTAAACATAAGGGATGGACAGTTAGGTTCCATCCCTGTGAGAACACAGAAAGTATTTGATAGTGTCATTGAGATGTAGATATGATTAATCTTAGGTCAACTTGACTGAGACAGAGTCTACCCAGATACCTCAGTTTGGACATGCAGAGACTAGTGTTTGGAAGACATTATGATAAAGTAAGCTTTCTTCATATGGTTGGCATTTGACCCAACCACATGAAGAACTTGATCAGCAGAAAATGATGGGCTTTCGCAAAATGTGCAACTCTCACAGAACCACGGGATTTCTTTAAACCAGAACACTGACTTTCCTCTGCTTTTGGATGTCAGCTGAGCGGTAGCCTCTTCTGATAGTCTTAAGGGTCTTTCTGGCTTTTCTGGGTTCTCATCTTGCTTACGTTTTCTGTGCATATTGCCAGCCTCTATAACCACATGACTGATTTCTTTAATAAACCCCTTTATTCTACATGCATACTATTGATGCTATTTCTCTAGAGAATCATAACTAATAAATAATATATAACATTGTAACTCAGTTTATTTCTTTTATCAGTGTCTACATTCATGGTTTAATCCTAAAATCTTGAACTCTTACTTTTTAATGTGCATATTTGACTTCTCACTTTGCATTCTAACATTGCATAGAGTTTGAAACACACACACACATGTAATTTGTCTACATATCATTTAAAACATAGAATGCAATGTGGTAAAACTGAAACCATTGCTTAATTTATTTATGTTTACTCTCTTGTTAAAGTTTGTAAGTTATTAATTTATAAACTTTTTCTGTGGTTTTTCATTTTACAAAATGTAATATAAACAGGAATAAATGTTTTGTAATCCTTTAGTGTAGTTTTTCTCTAATAATACTCATGATTGACCTGTGCTGTTTTATGCTTTAGGAAATTGCTCCTTATCCTATGGAAGAAATGTTCATTGCTGCTGTATCACAGGATGTTGGTCCAACTTTTCCATTTTAGGTAAAAACATATAAATGTAAAGAACTAAAGCTTACATTATCATAGTTTTTAGTTTTTCAGGAAGCAAATTTCATAAAAATTATAAGAGCTGGACGACATGGTAGAAGGATAGTTTGAAAAAGGAAATTACCAAATTGATTTCTAACATTCATATATATATATATATATATATATATATATATATATAATTTTTATTTTTATTTATATTTGTATTTGTATTTGTATTATTTATATTTATATTTATATACCATTTTAAATATTCACCACCAATAATATGAATCCATGGTACTCCACAGCCTAGCTGTAAATAGGCTTTTGTAGGTTTCTACTAATGAGAGAATAGTGTGTCATTTCTGCCTTCATCTGATTTCTGTAACATCTTGTAATGGCAGCAGAGTGAGGACTAAGCAAAGTCCTGGCCATATGAGCAGTGCCTTGACCCTGCTCTTTCTCCTTCATCTCAGCTGTCATGCACGTACAACATTTGGACATTAGTACTGTCTTCTTCAGCAAGCTCTTCCTGATATTACTCATCCCAACAAACAGCCGAACAACTCAGTACACACGTATGTGAGTGCCTGTGAAAATAAACTCCCGTGCCAGCCTGAAAGCAGTTCTTGACTTCACATTCTTCCCACTCATAAGGTGAAGGGTTGATGCACTTGGCAGATGGATGTATTTTTAAAATGGTTCAGAAACATTATTTGGTATCTAAGTACGAAAATATATGTAATTGCTAGGTTTGCTTCATTTCCCCATGAGCAGAGTTTCAAAAAGGAACTTGACCAAGTGGAGAGAGAGCATATAGGGAAGTAATAGACCTATTCAAACTCAGAACTTTTCAGACTATTTAAACAGTTGAATCAACCATAGACAGTGTGCAACCTCAGTCAAAAAAATTATTGTGATCATTCAGGTACAGGTAACATGCAGTAGACATTTTTGTTGTTGAATGAATGTCATTGAAATTGTGTTTCAGGAAGATACTGCTGACTTCCTGAAGTGATCCCGAATGTCTCTAAATCAGCAGCCCCGATTGTACTTTCTCTATTTCATGTTTTAATACTAAATTTATTATGTGTATCAATACATGTGTGTGTGTGTGTGTGTGTGTGTGTGTGTGTGTGTGTGTGTGTGTGTGTGTGTGTTTGTGTGTATGTGAACACCGTGTGTGGAATGCCAGCAGGAAGTGCCAGAGGAAGGCGTCTGATCCCCTGGGAATGGAGACAAAGATAGGTGTGAGACAATGAAGATATGTCTTGGGGAATGTACCTTGTTCCATTGTAAGAGCAGTAATTGTTCTTAATTTCTCAGCCATCTGCCCAACCCTTCTTCCTTGTGTTTTACTAATACTCTTAACTTCTCAGATATCTACTAAAAGAAACATATTAATGTAATTATATACTAAATCTATGTGTTCATCATTGTTTTCAGCACAGATCACAATCACAGATACATTCATACATTTCAGTAACATGGGATTTTTGCTGTCTATATAAGCACCCTTTCCCTTCTCATTCCTTACACCAGGGTTGTTAATATGAAGCTGTGTGCTCTGTGGTTGGAATAAATCTATCAGCATCACACAGGTAGCTTCTTCTGGGTTGTTACAGACATGTTGAACTGACACACCAGAGACACTTACCCTGCAGCCTACCTGCGAATGCAGTTACAGCTGGTAAATGGCTTTCAACCCAAATTGAGTGACAGTAAATGTTTATTTCAAGCCTTCCCAATTCAACAATTGAGATTATAGCATGTGGCATCTATTGTATCTTACCTTGTTTCATCACAAGAGAGTGAAATGGGGTTCAATGTAATTGCCTGAGAGATGATAGCTTGGATTTGCCGGTAATTCAAGGGCTACTAAATAGTCCGGCTCATTTTTAGCACCTTGTCAGGTTTTCCTACCTCTGTTCGTAACCTCCCCTTATATCACAGAATGTGTACAGAAGCCCTTTCTCATTTGAAATAAAAAAAACACTGCAAGCCTATTATAGATTGGCTTTACCTTAGTTTCTCAAAGTGTTTATGAACAATGAATGGCCATATTGACAAATGTGTCTGTTACAGCCAGAGAGTAGACGAAACTGACAACTAGATTTAATCAGTTCTCCCCCAAGAGCATCCTATAATGTCAGCTTTTTGGAAAAGTGGGTTAATTTTCAGTTAATTTATTTGAAAAAAAAGTCATGAATAATGAAATAAAGTTTTCATTTGGAATTAGTGAGGGCAAATGCTTACTGCACAGTTAAAAGACACATTTGCAGGTCAATGCTTGAGCTATAAGCTAAGATTTTTGTATGTCTGTTTTTCCAAGCCACTATCTCTTCCTGAGAATTTGGATAAGACCCTTGAATGGTAGCTATTTCATTGTGCTTATCTGTATAAGAGCAACAATATTTTGTATATCACTAGAGGGTTTTTCTATAAAAAATAAAACGTTGCAATATATGAGAAATTACTTAAGAATGTATTGTGTCATAAGTAAATATTTGTTATCACACAAACTCTTTTGTGTACACACAGCACTGTGTTATCTCTTCTGTGAAAGTTATTCGGGCAAATAAAATGATTGGGGTAGTCTGCTGCTCTTGGGTAACAACTCAAAAACTCTTGAGAACAAAGAACAGTTAGTTTAGGCAGATTTGTCTTCTCTATATACTAATCAACTCATGGTCTTTGAGGAGGAAAATTTAGGTATATTCACTTATACAAACAAAAGGTATCAAACATTAGAGTTTACTTCACAAATCTGTGGCCAATTATACATTAATATTTGTCTCAAGTATCAACCAAATTCAGTGTTAAATCTAAAAGTTCCACCTCAAGGTTTCTAACCTCTGGTTTTTCTCTTTCTAGCTAGGGCAGTTACCCATGCTGTTCTTCTGACATTAGAGACCATACTTAGCCTTTGAGGCCCAAGCTGCAATGTTCTAAGGTTTTCCAGCAATCTCCAGAGGTTTTAACTCCAGATAACACCACCTCAGGAATGAAAGTTCTAATGTGGATAGCAGTGGGGTACTTTCAATATCATAAGCATAGGACTTACTGTCCAACCACAAGTGGGTTTTCAATGTTGTCTTCACACCATTCTGTTATTCTCTTTTTCTCTACTGAGTCTTTTTCTGCTATCTTTTGCAGCTATACCAAATTTCTTCCTCATATTCTCACATTACATAAATTGTGTTCTCTCTGTACTAGTCACAATAGAAATACAGTATTTTAGAGGGAATTTTATCAAACACATTCCATAAATATGTACAGGTACAGCAATTCATCTTTCCAAATTATGTCAAACTTCCCTTCTACTTTTTTGTTATTCTTGAAAATGATGTAGTTTAGTTCTTAAACACTAGCAAAATTTCATCCAGAAAGTACAGCCCAGCTATGATTCTCAGTGTGGCCTCTCATTCTTCCTTAGACAAAACCTAGACTCCTTAACATTGCCTACAAGGTGAAGCATGATTTAGCTTCAATTTTTATTTATGGACTTTGGCTTATTACCTTGAAAGCCCCCCTTTCTTTGGGACAATTTGAGCCAGCTGCACTTCTGATTTCTATACAGTGAAATGTTATCTCTCACACAGTGCACCTATTTCTCCATGTGAAATTCACAAGTCCTTGTGTTTTTAACAGTTCAGTTCTTCTAGAATGCTATCCGTGACCGGTTACACACTAAATCTGTTTAGTTCGTTCTTGATTCTCTCCATGGAACAATCTCTTTCTTTTATGATGACTCTTTAACACTATTTTGTTTTCACATAGTTTTGAGGGTATAATCATATATATACATGTTAGCATATCTACATGTCTATTTCTTGTTGTTGTTGTTTAGGTCTAGTTAAGTCAACCATGATGGTGAGATTTGATACATGTAACTTCTCTATGCACACTTAGTTTTATTCAAATGCTATAATCAAACCCATAAGAAACCCTGTTACTTGAGCATAGTGGAACACACCTGCAGCCTAAAATCCTAGCACAACTTGTCTATATCCTCAGCATGAGAGATGCTGAGGCAGGAGGATCATGAACTCAAAGACTGAGCTCCACAGTGAGGCTTTATTAAGACTACATATCTTAATAAAATAAGATTTAAAATTACAAATAAATGCTTGTGCCTGTTGGCTTTTCGGAATCTCATAACAAACCAAATCTCAACTAATGATTTTATGTATATACGATGTCTAAAAGTATTTTTAAAGGTGTGGATACCCAATTACAGAGTTATAAAATCAAAATGTCTAAAATAGAACTGACTTATATTCTTTACAAGTCATTAAGATGTCTTGATACTCAGTTTTACGCAGTGAAGTATGCATGGGAGAAAAATGAAAAACATTAGTATTGAACTTGATTGTGTGTGGGGGCGGGGTTTCTGTGTGGAATAAGTGTCAGTGTTCATGTGTGCAAGTGAAGTGCTGGTGTATGTGGATATGGAGGAGAGGTCAACCCTGGTTGTCTCCCTGTCACTCACCTTGTTTCTGGAGACATGGTTTTTCACTAAGCCTGAAGCTCACTGGGTAATGAGACTGCCTCGCCAGTGAGCCCTGGGTTCGGCCTGCTTGTGTGCCCTCTGCCACAAAGACTGAAAGCACTCAGCTTTCATATGGTGCCTCATATCTGAGCCCAGGCACTCAAGACTGAACATTAAGCACTTTCCCCATTAAATTCGTCTCCTACTCCTCAGGTCAGTGATTTTTAAGTATGTTCTCTGGGCCAGCAGTGTCAGCGTGATCTGAAACAAGAGCATCAGTTCTTGTGTATAGTTGGACCACACTCCAAATATGCAAGAATATGAATTCATTGCAGTAGATCTGTGTTTTCATAAGGTTGAGGGGCATTTCTGAAACAAGCTAAAACTCTATAAGAGTAACTTGCATTTGCCGGATGTAATTATTTTCACAGATGCTTACTGTTGAATACACTCACTCTTTCTAGTTCTTTCTGAACTCTGGGTGCTGGTCCAATTCAGCTGCTCTAGACTATACTCCTCTCCAAGCTGACTGATCAAACTGGTTTCTCTTAGCTTCTTGATGAATTGTTCTGCTTGGTCCCAAACTGATTCTAGTAATCTGTTCTAATCTTCTGGCTTCTCCTCATTCTCTGACTCCTTCTGTCTTTACCTGTAACCTCTATCTGTTACAACTCTCCTAGTAAAACTTCCACCCCCTCCCTTCTCTGATTTCATAAATAGCTTCTCTTTCTAGTGCTGTTCTCCTAAGATTTGGATGAATACTATTTCTGACTCATTCTCTTGAATCTTTCTCTGATTTATCACTTTTTTCTGGCATATCAATTATATATAACTTTCAAAAATGGTTGCTTCTTTTTATAAAGTAACCTGACTTACTTCCATTGTTTGGTAGGAAAGGTGTGTATTAAAAGCATGTTTGTATTCCAGCAAGATCATGCTCTATTTCAATGAATGTCTGCTTTCCTGCTAGATCACATAAACCTAGATCTTTATATATGACCCCTTGTCTGAGCAATTTTGTTGCTTCATTTAAATTACTCTAGAAAACATATTATGGCATGTAATCATAGCAAAATTTCTCTTTGAGACCAAGCCTAATTTCAGCATCTTTCTCAACATAGTGGTCTTGTAAACTATTGGCCAACAGTTATGACTTAAGTATGTGTTTGCTTTCTGTTGTCTTAATACATAGGAAACTGGAGGACAGAAGCTGGAGCAACAAAGAGATGGAAATAGTATAAGTATGAAGACCTGCAGATTTACAATAAAGGAGGAAAGTTTATGAAGGAGGAAATAGCAAAATGAAATAGAAACTTTCACAAAAAGCAGAAGACATATCAGACACAGGACTGGAAGGAAATCAGGTGAAGGGGATTGTCATAAGACATAACAGAAAGGACTGGGGACAGAAGAGAACAGTTAGATGGTTTGATAACATCATTCTTAAATCTCTCTTATCAATTTATATTTTTGGACTTCACCTGTGACCCACACCCGAGTATCTCAATCTAAATTTTGATACAGAAGGTATCAGCAAGAATTTTTCAAATTCACTGGTCCTACTGGATGAGAAACATAAGACAAAGAATATTCAAAATTGTTTGAGGCTGTATTTCCAAAGAGGCAGAAGTGGAAAGAATTTAATTACTTGCATTTTTAAAATTCATGATAATGGGTTTATAGAATTAGCACTGAAACCTTTTAGCTTTCAATATTTTCTTGAGAGAAAGGCTTTTCCTCTCATGTATGGCTCTATCGCTGCAATCCTGATGATTTCCTTTTATGAGGTGAGAGACATTTCAATGGAAAACGCAGTTGCTATTTAGCTTAACTATTATAACTCTGAAGGATCAAAAGGTCCAAAATAGTGTACAAATATTAGTTTCTATAGTGTTTTTAAATGTATTTTAATGGCCCCATTTAATAAATATCTCTTATATTGGCCATTCTATTGCAAATACTTTGAGAGCTTGAACAATGCATTCTGAATGTGCTTCCAAAGCTGGAATTAGTGTAACTCTGCTGTCACCAACAGGTGGCTGAGTGAATTAAATGTTTTAATCCCTGGACACATCCAGCATATCTAACAGTGAAAAGTTGAAGAATATGGTATCCTGTTATTTTTCTTAAGCTTGAGATGTTCTGTGGAGCACAATCAAGCATTAACATATTACATCTGGGAAAACGATTATTATTTTTTCATTTGCCTGAAGAGGATAGTATGGACATATATCAGCCAAACAGCTATCTATGTTTTTTTTATTCTCTAGGAGCAGATTTATTTCACCACTAAATGCAGAAAGATCATCAATATCCACTACGTGGCTTCAATTAACTGAGCATTTTGTCAACCACTGCCATTCTCCAGCTGCCGGATATACCACGGAAGAGAATAAAGAACCTGGCATTTTCTCATCTCCCTTCTCAATTAAACAACAGAAAATAGAATAACAAAAAGACGTTAAAACTGAGCCTGTCTTTTGTTTGGCATCTATACTTCTAAAGGCAATTTAAAAAAATGCTTCCAAAGGCAACTTGTGAAATTTGTTGTACTGGAAGGGCCAATATAAAGACAAGAAAAAAATTTTAGAAGTATTCCTCTTCTTCCATCCCTTTTCACATTCAACCTCCTTGCTTCTTCTCTTTCCAAGGAAGTATAAGAATTAACCAAGACATATAATGTGCTTTTCTTCTGGTAAGACACACAATATCCAAGTAGGTTATAGGTAAACCATGAAAGAAAAATAGGAGGTATTACTACAGTTCGACCCAATGTTGACAGCCTTATTGTATTTTTAATTACAGGGAAGTTTTATTACCAGTTAAATATTATTTCTTAATTGAATATGTCATGTGGAAACAATGTTACTTTGGAAATATAATATCTGGGACAATATTTTAAAGAGGGAAGATTATGTGAACTGATGGTTCTGGTACCTAATATCAACTAGAATCATTACCTTGAGCTGAGATGAAGCAGAGTAGTATAGCTGCAAAAGCTTGTGTTGGTTGTTGGTGGAGGTTGCTTACCTCGTGATACCTGGAAAGAAAAACGAGGAGCTCAAGAAAGGACCGTGACTTATTCTTACATAGTCTACCCTTGTGATTTCTTGAATGATAATAGTCCTGTAGGCTCATATATGTAAATACATGTTTCTCACTTGGTAGAACTTTTGGGGAAGGATTAAGAGGTATGGTCTTGTTGGAGGAATTGTGGTTTGGGGAATAGGCTTTGAGATTTTAAAATCTTTAAACTGATTTTAAAATCAGCTCTCTCTCCCGTTCTCTCTCTTTCTCTCTGGCTCTTGTTTGTAGATAAAGATGTAAACTCTCATTTACTGATCGAGTATCTAGGATCTATGATAATCATAGATAATCTAGGATCTATGATAATCTATGATAATCATGCTACAAGCTACCAGTGATTTCTTTGTTTTATAGGTTGCCTTGATCATGGTGTCTATAGGAGAGTAATGAAGACAAAGACCTACTTCTTCCAATCAAGGTAAAATCTGCTCAAATTCAACCATCTTCTTATAGTACAGTCAATGATCAAATCACAGAACACAATGATGTAAAGCATATTAGAAAAAAAAAGAGAACAATTGAATTGATGAGTTGTAGTTTGAATATGCTTAGCCCAGGCAGTGGCACTCTTAGGAGGTGTGGCCTTGTTGGAGGAAGTGTGTCCCTGTAGGAATGGCAATGAGACCATCCTCTCTTGGCTGCTTTAAAAACAAGATGTAGAACACTCAGGTCCTCCAGTGATATACCTGCCTGGATATTGCCATACTTCCTGCCATGATGACAGTAAACTGAACCTCTGAATCTGTAAGCCAGCCCCACTTAAATGGTGTCATTTATATGAGTTGCCTTGGTGATGCTGTCTCTTCACAGCAACAGAAACTCTAACTAAGACATGATATTTTCAGGCCTCAGACAGGTCATTCAAATATGAAAGAACATGTTTGATCAAAACATGAAGGTACTGTCTTGTTCACTGTTTTTATCTAATTTAAACAACTACAAAGCAGACCCTTGACTATTACTTTAAAGAGAGTTCTTTTTTCAGTCTTCATAACATATTGGGTAGCATCTCTATGCTCACCTCCATAAAAAGCACAATAAATGAAAACGTTTTTCAAGTTAAATTACATTTTTGTTCAGGGAATATGAATACAAGATAATGTAGCACAATATTGGAATGTCACAGAATCTAGGACCTCCTAGTCTTCTTCATGCCTAAGAATATGTGATACTGAGTAGTAGAAGGGGATGGAGGAGAGGGCACAGTCAAAATGTGAAGAGCAATTGAATTTCTGAAAATAAACATGATGGGACTAATGAAAGAGACCAAGAAAAGGGCCAGAAAGAAAAGACATATGAAGAAAAACATATAGAAGAGAAAATATGGTAGGTGCTGAGCACTTGCAGGTTATATAACTCAGAGAGAGTAATTAAATGAGGACTAATGTGTCTACTGAATATCACTATTAAGGAAACAATTTCAGTTGCATTTCAAGGAGATTTATAGGCTGTCATGAAATGAAGATATTTGGGTGTCCAGAAACAGAGGCTGACATAGGTCTTGAAGATTAGAAAGGGCAGTAAAGGAATTAGAGATAATCAGAGCCTAGAATAAAGAGGTTGTGATAACTTACGAATATAGGCATATTGCCATACAAAACCTAGGAGACTGAGAGCAATGATTTTCGCATTCTAGAGATGAGATCATTCTGAGAAATTTTAACTATTAAGCATGCAGTGTAGACTAAATAGGCAGATAGTAGAAATGAAGGTCATTGAAGAAGAGAAAGTTGAAAATCAGTATAGGAGGTCATGAAGATGATTAAAGGACCTGGGGAATCTGACAGCCACTGCAGTGCAAAGAGGGACTGGGGCAAGAGTCACTTCACGGAACATGCAAGGTCTTGGGAACAAGGTGAGAAAGGGGAACAGTGAAGTGCCAGGAGCCCCTTGGTAAGATGATTTTTCTAAGAGGATAAATGCTAATTTAGCAGTGGAAATAGGGAACAGGTGAAAGTCATCAGGAGGTTAAATACACGCACAACTAGTCCAAATGCACAGAATACGTTAGAGAAGTGTTCAGCCCTAAGCACAGCATTTCTAACGCCCATTTCCTTGAGGCTCTGGAAGTGCCCAGAAGTAGCAGCAGATTATCAGAGCCAGGGTTTGACCACGCCTTCTTTAATAATGTCCTTTTAGATATGATAAAGCCACTACCTTCCTTAACTCGCAGCAGTATTGGTTGCGTGCACAATACCAAGCCAGACAAACATGTCAGCAGGCACGCAGCCATGGTTCAGATGGCCAAGACTGGTTGCTCAGTAGCTGTTGCCTGTTTGAAAACTGATGGAGAAGAAGGGTTGTTTTACTTTAAGTTTATGACCTTCGATAGGTTACCCATGTTTCAGTGGATGGCCTGTCACTACAGATGCAATGCTAGTTGAACTCAGTGAATTAGATATAGGAGTAAGAGGCATGAGATTGTGAGGGGAATATGTTGGTAGAAAGAATATAGGATGAACTGGACAGCAGTAGATAAAAGAAAAATATATTGCATAAGCACACAAAATTCTAAAAGAAAAATGCTTTCTTTTCAATGGCAATCAATGTTAAGGTTGAGGAATTACAGGATGAAGGAATTACGTGTCGTGCCAGCCACGAAATATTTAGGATGTGGAAAATTGACAATTGTTTCCATAGAGGAGTAGAAGGATAGATCTGAGTGTTCTCCTGAGTGTCACCAGGCCTCACCTGTAAGCTGCCCTTTGAGCAACCAAACACTGTGCATCTTAAGACTCACTGTCCTGTAACTGCATGTGTATACTTGTCTCCATTGTGGTTAATCTGTCAGAGGATTTCATTCCTGTATTTATTGTTTTATCTGTCATCATATTCATCCTTCTGCCTCCTAGTGAAATACACACTTTCTAGTATGAACCATGTGAGTCAAAAGAAAAAGGACATAGGGCAATCAAAAGTATTAGTATATTCATTCCTATAGAGGACACAACAGAAAAAAATATGGTTATGTCTACTCAGGGAAAGTGCCCCTGCCCTGTGACAAGCATCTAATAGATGACATAGTTAGAATTCTAGTCTGAATGATAATCCATCTAATTAAGAACATGCATGTAAATGTTATTTAAAGTTAATTAATAATACTATGTTAATAAATATTATGTACAAAGAGGCACAGTTAAAATTAGTCTTTAAAATTGTCAATACAGCGACCCTGAGAGAAAGGAGGTTGGGAGGACACTCCACAATCTACCAGAGTACTGGGAGGTGAGAGAATCTTAGAACTCCAAGGGAGGAACACTAGATGAAATGCCTACAGTGGGTGGAGGGAACTTGTAGAGCCCACCTCCAGCAGAAAGACAAGGTATCAGGTGAGGGATGGGGTTGCTATCCCACAATCAGAACTCTGATCCATAACTGTTTCTGTGTGAACGAACTGCAAGGATGGAAATGGAGAAGAGCCCGAGGAAAGAAAGTCCAGCGACAGGCCTAAAGTGGGAATCCTCAGCTCAAGGGAAGGCCCCCAAGGCCTGATACTATTACTGAGGCTATGGAGCGCTCACACAAAGAACCTGTCATGACTGCCCTACAAAAGACACAACAAGCAGCTGAAAGAGTCAGATGCAGATATTTTCATCCAACCAATGAAAAGAAGCTGCTGACCCCTGGGATTGAATTAGGGAAAAGCTGGAAGAAGCTGAGGAGGAGGGCGACCCTGTAGGAGGACCAGCAGTTTCAGCAAAACTAGATACCCCAGATCTCTCAGATACTGGGACACCAAGTAGGCAGCACACACCAGCTGATATGAGCTCCCCAACACATATACAGCAGAGGACTGCTGGGTCTGGGTTCAGGCAGAGAAGATGCACCTAACCCTCAAGAGACTGGAGGCCACGGGGAGCTTAGAGGTCTGGTGGGTGGAGTGATGACATACTTGTGAAGACAGGTGATGGGGAGGATAGATGGGATTTGGAACCAGGAGAAGAATAAAATCTGAAGTGTAAATGATGATGATGAGGAGGATGATGATGATGATGATGATGATGATGATGATGATAAATCAATACAGCAAACTGTTTATGAAAATAAAATTAGGAATGTCATTGCAGCAGATTCATTTACATTCTTCTGGTCTTGAATTTCACCTCCCAATTTAGTTTTGTTTTGTCTACCTTGCTTTTATGTTTCCTGATAAAGTTTCCACTTGCAGCATCAGATTTTGAAGTGATAACCCCAGGGACAGCATCACAATTGTCTGAGCTATTGTAACGAGCAAGACTACAGGTTCTGTCAGTGTTTCAGTTAAAGGATCAATATTTGTATCTTGTCCAAAGTTGGCTGTGTCTCCTTGACAATAACTTCCACCACTCCCTTGAGGAATAACCTAAAAATGTCTGCTATTTGCTACAGGAGATCTCCTTTCCTCTCTGTGTCCATTGTTTAGGAAAATACTTTAATATCTATCTCTGATTCTGTCTGTTTTACGCCCTTGTTCCTTTTGACATCCGTACTACTTTTGGTCATGGAACAGGTAACTAATGAAAGGTGGCCTCAAGGAAGTTTCAGTGTCAACCTGGTATTTTGATACTTTTTTAAAATATATTTCCCAAGAACACAATTACAACTATGAGGTATATAGTCAGATAACAAACACATATAAGGAAGCAATAATTCATTAGCAGTCTTTAAAAAATATATTTCACTTACTTTCACGCACTGTGCCTTTATGTGTGTTTATGTCTCTGTGCACGCACATGTGTAATAGTGTGTATGTGTGCATGTCTATGTCAAAGCACAATTTTCAGGAGTTGGTTCTCTCCTTCTACCATATGTCTTTCAGGAATTAAACTCATCACCGGGTTTGGAAATAAGTTTTTATCTGCTCAGTTATATTCATGGCCCTTTTACTAGTCTTCTTTATATATGCTACTTTTATAGAGTCAAATATAATCGTCAAGATAGCCAATCTTCCTATGAATTAATAAAGCACAGGAACAAATGAAATAATCATTCCTTTGAAGAAGCAGAACCTGTAAAAACCGCCAACACCTGTGTTGTAGTTTTTAAGGGAGGCTTTAAATAATTGTGATAAAAAGATAAATCCTGTTGTTGTGTTTATTTCAGGGGACCTTTAATATTTTAATGATGTATACATTTTGTTTGATCTTCCTTCTGAAGTGCTGAGGGCTTCCAAGAACTGCAGCCATTAAGTGCAGAAGACAGCATGTGGTAAGGACAAGTGTCTGTGATCAGGAGAAAGGAAATCCTTGGATTTTACTCTAACTGGTTTTTTTTTTTTTTTTTTTTTTTTTTTGGCCTTAGGTGAGGTATTTTGCCTCTTTCTTTGTCTGCAAAATTAGAAATGTGTATTATATTCTTCTGTATTTCCTTCTGGCTCTATGATTCAAATGGAAGTTTACAAATACTTTTACAGTGTTAGAGAGTTTCATAGCAAATGTCTTTCTCTACATAGTTACAAAGATCTGTCTTCTAAATGTTTACCAAAAGTATAGCAAGGTCTCAATATCGTAAAGAACTATTTGTAAAGATGGTGAGAAATACATTTAAGCTTTCTTATACATTGCAAGACTTGTCTATTCTGAGATACTTTGTCAATACATGTGATGCAAAATCTGTCTTTGTATATCTTTCCAAATAATATTAGGAAGCATAAAACAGCTTTGGAAGTTTCTCCTAGAGCATTCGGTGTTGATCTTCAAAGGGAACAGTATCCAATCATTGTCAAGGTCAAAGTTAGCAAAAGTTTAGATATGATGCATGCTGGATTATCAGACAATTTTTATAACATTAAACCCTTCAAAGCTCTTTGCCACATTAGAATGATCTTGACTAAGCTACCAAAGACATTTCATCCTCTGTGCTTTATAAATAACAGAGGAGGATGCTTGCAGCTAATTATCGGACTGAACACAAGGACAACAATGAAGGAGCTAGAGAAAGGACTGAAGGAACTGAAAGGTTTGCAACCTCATGGAAAGAACAAAATTATCAACTATCCAAACCTGCAACAGCTCCCAGGGACTAAAGCACCAACCAATGAGTTCGCATGGAGAGACCCATGGCCCCAGATGCATATGTAGCAGAGGATATCATTCTCTGGCATCAATGGGAGGAGAGGCCTTTGGTCCATCAAAGGCTTGTTTTTCCAGTGTAGGGGAATGCCAAGGTGGAAGAGGGTGGTTGAGAGAGGAAGCAACTTCTTGGAGGCAATGGGAGGGGAATGGAATTGCAGGAAAGGGGTAACATCTGAAATGTAAATGCAAAAACTTTCCAAGAAAACAAAAAAGAAAGAAAGAAAGAAAGAAAGAAAGAAAGAAAGAAAGAAAGAAAGAAAGAAATGACAGTGCATGTTTACCTTACTTAAACTTGCAAATAGCTTCACAATTCAACAGAATATGATAAAAAGCTTTCACCACGATGGTGAGGAGGAAATATAAAAACAAACAAACAAACAAAAACTGCCCCTGTGTTTCCCTTCAAGAAAGAGCAGGCTTCCCCGGGGATAACAACCAAATACTGGATGACAAGATGCTATAAGACTCGATCCAAATCCTAATATCAAGGCTGGGTAAGGCAACCTGGTATGAGGAAAAACATCCCAGGGGCAGAAAAATGTCCAACTCTCCCTTCCCATTGCGAGAAGTCCCATAAAACCCTCAAGCTAAGGACCTAGAAGGCCCATGGTGGCTCCGTAATTGTTACTTCAGTTACTGGGACCACCTATGAGCCTTGCTTTGTTGGTTCTGTGGGCTGTGTTCTCTTGGTGTCCTGGACCCCTCTGGCTCCCACAATCCTTCCTCTCCCTCTTTTGCAGGGTAACCTGAGCTCTGCATTACTTTTGGATACAGTTCTCTGCATCTGTCCCCAGTAGCAGCTGTAAAGACTGTAATTTTTCAAGGAGGAAGAATTCAAACACCATTTTCCAGGCCTATGGTGCGGATGCACATATGAACTCACAAAGACTCTGACAGCACCCACAAGACCTGCCTCTCGCCTTATTTCACTCATTACAATTACATTTTAAATAAGGAATCAGAGTTTGCAAAGACCCACAGGTAAGTAATACTTCATATTCAGCCCCTTGTATTATAAAACAATTTACTAAATTATATGTTCTACTGCTTTTGAACCAAAGCCAGATCATACTACAAAGGAATAAGAATTTTATCAACAGTTCTTAACTCTAAAGTCCTTTCATAGGAAATATGAATAGCAGCTTGACATATCAATCCATTTATTAATTAGCTGTAGTTCTAGAAAACTACATTTCTTTTTGAAATCATTGGCTATATTTGAAGATGGAATAAATTAGATGCAAGCTATGGCCTACATCAAAAACCTGGCTGACCTCCTAACTGTACATAGTCCATGAACTGGAAAGCTTTCTTTATTTTAAATGGCTGAGAGCAATAAATCAGAAGAATATTGCACCACTGAGTATATATTCTAAGGACTTAAGTCGACATAGCAAAGAGATATTTGTACATCTATATTTATTGGAGCACTAGTCAAAATAGCCAAGATCTGGAATAAGCCAAGGTATATATCAGCAATGGATATAGGTAGTGACCTGTGTCTATTCCTGCATCCAACACCGTGACCGATAGCAACCTGAGGAAGGAAAGTGTCTATCTGACTTATAAATTGCAGCCTATTATTGAGAGAAGCCAAGAGAGAAACTCAAAACAGTAACCTGGAGGCAAGAATATAAGCAGAATATGAAGGAACACTACCTACTGGTTTATTCCCCATGGCTTGTTCAGCCCTCTCCATACTATCAACACATCCCAGGGCAGCCATCACCAGAGTAAGATGAACCCTCCCACATGAGTCCTTCATCAGGAAACTGCACCATAGTTATGACCATAGGCCCCTCTGATGAAGACAATTTTCAAGCCGAAGTTTTCTCTTCCCGGGTGATTCTAGTTGTATCAAGTTGACAAAATAAATAAATAAGTAACGAGGAAGGAAATTTTATTCATATGACATAATTTTATTCAGTTGCAAAGAATGAAATTTGTTGCAAAGACCGAATTTATTTCACTTGTGGAAAAATGGATGCAACCAGAGATAAACATACTAAGCAAAAGTGTCAGGCTTAGAAGTCAAAATCTTTATATTTACCCCATATATGGGCCTAAATTCTGTGTGCTTGGTCAAACTGATCCATGCATATAGGATCTGAGAGTACAAAAGAAGCTCCCTGGGAAAAGGCATGGGAATAAGAGAGGAAAACAGACAGGAAATGGTGAGAAGTGACTATAGTCCCATGTATACATGAATAAAATTGTCTTTATAAAATCTGCCTCAATGCATAGCATACCTATGACAAAGAAGCTATTAGAAATTAAAAATTTATTTCCCAGCAATGTCTACTGGAAGGCGGTATTCTTTAATTTGCATATTTTCTATGTATACTTCCCACTATAACATGATGGAGCATGTATAACTAGGTTTATATAGGCCTCAAAACATGAAAAGTTTATTATCTGTCTCTTTTTGCAGGGTGGGGGGGTATTTAATGTATATGAGTACACTGTAGCTGTCTTCAGACACACCAGAAGAGGGCACTGAATTCCATTACTGATAGTTGTGAGCCACCATGTGGTTGCTGGGAATGGAACTCAGGATCACCAGAAGAGCAGTCAATGCTCTTAACCACAGAGTCATCTCTCCAGCCCTATTATGTTTCTTTATAGAAAAGAAAATGGCTTTGACTTGACTTACCTTTCTGTTTTAGTCTTGACTTGTTGAACAAGACAATTTCTTAGAAAAATGATAAGTTATAACCTTTGAAAATCTCAGACCATCAGGTGTCTGAGTAATAGTTTTCTGTATTGTCTCTGCAGAAGAGTACTTAGGTTATTGGAATATATATATTAAAGCTCAGGACACCAAAAGAAAAACCAAATAGCATAATAAGACATGACAATAGTGTGGCCAATTGTTAAAAAGGGGACATTGGTGAGACTGTAGTCAGGAGCAGAAAGTAGGTGAGGACAAGAGAGAACGGAATCTATTATATACATGTATGACATTGTCAAATGATAAAGTAATCAAAATATTTACCTTTGAGAACATATTTTAAAGCCCGACTTTATCAAGTTTTCCCATAAAAAGCTGCCAGCGGTAGCCCACAGGATCCAACAACAGAGAAAACATAGAGGTGGTAACTTGACTCAAAGTTAGAATATATTCAGGAAATATACCTGAGTAGATACTGAAGGACCCTAGACTTTCAGGATGCTGATGATGTTAACTTGAGACGGAAAAATTAAGACAAAAGAAGGCATGTGAACCCTAGACTGAGGATGTTGAAGCTTTCTTTTCTTTCTGCTTGGAAAGAAATGACCAGTTGATGACCATATGTTCAGAACCTTGGGACTTATAAATGACTAAATTTGGGTCCATTTTAAACAACTGTGTCCTCGGTTCAGCATTTCTAACAACCTTTTGAAACCATGGATTCAACATTATTTTTTAATGAATTCCCTTTGTCCTCGTTCAGGGCCCTCAGTGCTCTTTGGTTCCACATGGGTGACTCATAATTAGTTCTGTAAACTAACATAGATTACAATTTAAAAAAATCACAAGAGTAAAAACAAATATGCTTTCAATCACAGTACATGGTGTGAGAAAGAATTGTCGCTGAATGTTCTGGCATTACAAATTACCTAGTTTTATTACCTGGTCTCTTATTCATTTACTCATTTATATATTTATTTATTTTAATTAAGATTCCAGGCCCCTTAACTCAGGTTTGCTCTTTCCAATGACATTCTATTTTCTAGGCTTTGAACGAGTGTTTAAAAAAATATATATTCATTAAGGTTTATTGGAGTTTAGATAAAACTCCCTGGCCATTAAATTGGTCTTTGAGTAAGTAGCAAAGTGGTTACTCTAGGCCATGTCCCAGACTCATGGAATCTCAGAATTAGAGTGTCCTTCGAATACAGATGCAAATGGGAGAATCTATATAAGGTTTAGGTCAAGGGATTCTGACAAATCTATCATGTTTTTACTACTAACTGTTTAATCTTAAGTGCTTAATTTCAAATCCCCAAGCCTCTTTCAATCCTCTTTCAAATGACCTGTTCTTTAAATGAGTGAAGTGACCTAAATATTGTCTAGTGAGCTCCAGGAATCCAGCTTTTGTGAACTGCCCCCCCCACTCTGAGGAGGATGTTTATTGATACATCTGGAACTTCTTATCCATAACCCCAAATTGTACCACAGTGGTATCCTTACCTTCCTTCATCTGTGATTGGTTTTCTGTGATTGATTTGGGTAAGAAGATATTTGTTTATGTTTCCAGTGGAATGGTGTCACATAACATCCTACCAAATCCGCACATAGAACCATTGTGCTGGCATCAGGGGGAAGAGCATTTGGGAAGCCATCATATCTTTAGGTCAAGAAACTAAATCTAGTGGCACTAAGAAAAAGATTTGGAGAGAGCTGCTCACTCTGGCAAGTGAGGTCAAAGCAAGATTCATGCAACCATCACATCTACCAGCCTCTCTCTCTACCTTATATTTCTAAGTCTCTAAAGTTATGCATTTCTGATGTGTATGAGCCAAACAGCCTACATTACTTTGTTGTAGCAACTTGAACAAATGAAGACTAAAATAATGGCTAACTCTCCCTTTCTTTGTACAGTATGAAAAGTAATGACTTTTAAAAAGGCAAACTGGAAGTGGTGTTGTATCTAAAAGTAAACTGGGGGTCATTGTGGTTTTGCTACGATTTGAGGGTATATTTACAAAGTCCAAATTGGAAGTTTGGTCCATAATGCGGTGATAGTAAGGCTTGGTAGATACTTAACAGGTAGAGCGCAGAAGAGGATGGCAAGATGGGCCTCTTTGTGCTCCGGCTCTGGCTCTGGCTCTGGATATGCCATGGCATCCCTCCTCTCACAAACACTAGCAGTGAAGGTGTCATCTCTCATGAAATGATACATCCAAGAAAACACTGCCCAAAGCATGTTTGCTTAATTTTTAGTAATAGAAACTGTGAGTTCCTTTACAAAGTTTTCTATTGATACAGTCACCAAAAACTAGGAAAGGGATTTTCTTCTATTGTAGATCATGGTTTCTGAAATAACACCCCCCCAAAAAAATCTAAAATTCCAAGAAACCTCTAGATAATGCTGTTGCTTCTCTGGGTACCATGAACCATGCATACAGTAGAAGTCTACTTCCCTAAAAGGATTGCATTAGAGATACATGTCAGTACAGAGAGAGAAAGAACAAATACAGTTTTGGTCTCATCATAAGTCACTCCACTGAATGTTTTATAATCTGTACGTATCTGGCAGGTTTGTAAGTGGCTTGGCAAGCCATCTATCTCAAATATTGGCTATTTTCTCAGATGTTCAGCTTGGTGTCTGGTCGGAAACGAGCATCCATTTGTCTTTGTGGCAGCTACGGTGGTGAATTCAGCTAGTAGAAGGGTTCGTAGAAATATGAATATTGTTCTTTTACATTTCTAAGAAATAAAAATTTCTAATCCACCCTTAGAATTTGAATAGATAAATCCCATCCTTTAGATGCAAAGTCTGTGTCTTTTCTGATACCATGTCTTCAACATGATAGACACATGGGAGATACTAAATGAACATGGGCTTGTGAATTAATTGACAAAACATACTCACTTGTGTTTTTAATGCACATCGAACAAGCAAAGGGAGAGGGGGAGGGGAGCATGCCAGAAATGATAAATTGTATGGCATAAGCAGTGAATGTAATTTGCTAATAAATGAGAAAGTCGATCAAGGTTGAAACAAGGCTTTGAAGGAGTGATAATCTGAAAAAGGTAGAAAAACAGGGCAGAGAAAAGACATTTCAACCTTTAACACGAGTAGTTTTATGGCCAGAGTCAACATCATGCTTGACTTGGGCTATCTAATGAGACTGCGATCCTAAATGGCATGCTTGTAGGACCTTCTGTCACATAATGTCAGGGATAATATATTAAGAGAGGAAACATGTGAGTTATATTACAACTGCGAGGGAATAAAAATTAAAACCCCGTCATGTGGAAATAGACATAGCCGCGCTACATTTCCCTGTAGAAGAGCATACAGTGGTAATTTTTCTTCATATAATATTACATTAGTTTTAATTCTTATTAATAAGATACAAGAGTCATTAACACTATTAAAAATCTAATTACGTTAGCAATTTTCTATCATGTCATATTTGAGCAGTTAAGTATTGGTATTTGTTTTTCCTAATGGGATTCAAAAGTCTAATTAATAGGCTTTCTTTTGTGGTTAAGTGGAATGAATCTCTATGAGAAGCAAGCCATTTTTAATATCTGCAGACAGCTTATTTTCTCATATATTACACTACTGAGCCATCTGGCCATATATGATATAAATTACTAGATAAGAATAATGAGATTATCATGTGACAACGAACAGAGCCGTTCATTATATGTGACATTACAGTAACTATGCCCTAGACATTTGATACTTAGGGTCAACATGAGGTCCAGAAAGTGGTTATGAATACGTTATTGCCTGAGGAAACTTAAGATGGCCATTGAATGGGCCAGTTGCTTTATCTATGGAGCTGGTATTCCTTGGGGATGAGGCATCTAATAACCGAAAGCTGTGTTTTATAACTCCAAAACTCTTTAATTAGCTGTGGGCTAATGTCTTAAACAGAAACTCTTGTTTATTAGCTCTATATCCTGATATAATGCTTATATTGCAGTCTACACCAGCAATGTTATCTTCTTTGTTTGGTTGGTTGGTTTTGAGTCAGGATTTTATTCCTTATCCCTGAATGAGCTCAAATTCATATTACTCCTCCTGTCTCAGCCTCCCTAATGCTGAGATAACAGCCATAAGTCACTGCACCTAACCATAAGCATTTATCTATATCTGAACATAGACTATAACTGTGGCATGTGCATAAATATATGACCCATGAAGTAATATTAGGGTTCAAATACAGCATTAGAGTCAGGAATAAGTAATTTAGAAGTAATAGTTTCATTGATTCTTCTTTCTTTTCTTCTTCTTCTTCTTTTTTCTTTTTTTTTTTTTTTTTCTTTTTTTTTTTTTTTTTTTTTTTTTTTTTGGTTATGGGCACATAGGGCTAAGTACATGTTAGGCACTAAGCATCAAATTCATGCCTAATATTATTTATTTATTTTTTGTTGGTTAGTTGATCGATTGGTTAAATTGTTTGTTTATTTGTTTGGAGCCAAGAGCTTGCTAAGCCACCCATTCAGGTGCCTTGAACTTACTCTGTAGTCAGAGAGGTTTCAATCTCAAATTCTTTTATCTGGGTCTCACCCATGGCTAAGATGAAAGGCCTCTCACACCAGACCAGGTGCTTCTTTGTTATCATTACAGATAAGTCCAACCTTTACTCTCCTGTGACAAGAATCAAATCATTGTTACGAATCTTCACACAATACAATGGAATCACTCAAGGATATTTTATAAATATTTCTCTGATTATTTTAGTAGTATTATGGAATTTTTAATTCATCAAAACTGTGCCTAATCTTTTGTATTCTGAAAAGCTAATGGTTTAGAGTGCATATGCTAAGCTCAGCTCAGGAAAGCCATTTAGAATAGGTTGGGAGTTGTTCATTTTCTCCAAAGAAACTTGCTCTGTTTATGGCTGTTTTTCATCTTAACCTATGTAACATATGTTTTGGAAAGGGCATCAACCTTCTGGAAATTTCAAGAGCTAAGAGAAAGTTGGTAGATTAAAGAAAATAAAACTATAACAACAACAACCAAAAAAAGCTCAAAAAAAAAAAAAAAAACCAAAACTGAAGAATAAACACTGAAGAACATTCTAGAAGACTTGGAGGTAAGCACCCTGAGGAATTTACCCAATAAAGTCAAGAAAATAACATGAAAAGAGAAAATCCAAATAAATTAAATGGAAATATGTGGCTAACAATCAAAAACTGGGCTGTGAATTCTAAATAGCTACCTTGAAAATCAGAATAATTGGAGAAATAGGGTAAAATTGGTTTTTAAAAATTTAGAAAAACATGTAGACACTTGATAAAATTACATGTATATTTATATACTTTGAAGTATACTAATATTCTCTGATAAAAATTAAAACTAATTTTAAAGCTCTAAAGCAAAAGAAGTAATAAAGTTAATTTTCTAAAGCCTAATGTTTAAAATGTAGTGTGGCTTCCTAAACACTTTGATTTAATTAGGCTGGATCAGACTCCATTAAATTTAAGTAAAAATGCCATTCAGGGTTGATAAACTAATCTGTACACATATGCTGTCTTTGAGCTAAGGTATTAATGCGATATGGTGATAGAATGTTTCAAACAGTCTAACTCAGTGAAAGAAAATACAGTGATGATTAATTATGTCTGCAGGAATAGAATGAGGAGTTCTTGTGTCTATATAAAGTGTTTCTCATCCTGTGAGATGTAAGACCTAAACATTCCTCTAACATTATAGAAACCAGTTGTTACTTCTCTTCTACTAAGTGACACCATTCTTGTAAAATAACAGTCCCCATCAACAAGGGGAGAGATTTCAAAAATAGAATGGGAGGAGCCTGGTAAGAATTATTGTGGGGGCAATTTGTCGCCCTGAGAATGCTTAGCAATAATGAACAGAGAATTGAATAATTCAGTGCCCAATTTTTTCTTAAGATTATCCTTCCATGTTTGTTGAGAAGACATTGGTGGAATATTGGATCTTAAAGATAGAAATGGAATAACAGTATGGCCTGTGAATATAAGATGGTGGTGTGGTAACAATGGCCATTTCTTTATTAGATAAACAGACAGATAGAGGAAAGTTGACAGGTGGATGATAGATGGTGAGATAGATGAAAATTAATGGATAGATGGATGAATGGATGTTAGATATACATATAGATAGATAGATAGATAGATAGATAGATAGATAGATAGATAGATAGAGATAGATAGATAGATGACAGATAATAGAAACAGATAGGTGTAGGTTGATATCAAGGTGATACATGATTGGACAGTAGAGAGTGGGGCAGAGACAAGGTTTTTGGGTAAGCCAGAAGAGAAAAAGCCAGAGATTTAAGATGGAGGCAACAGAGGAGGATGGGTTTTATCTTGTGTAGGTGAGCGGTTTATATCTTTATTAATTGGCAGTGAATTTATTGTTTGGAGGTATTGTGGATTGAGAATTTAACATATAAGCCTGTTTGATAAGTTATTGATTGTTGAGTCATGTGTTTACCCATTCCAGCTCCATTGCATGTTCCATGTGAGGGCATGCAGGGCTGGTGGAATGAGATGTGTGGGTACCATGGTAACTAAGCGCGAAGAGGACCCTGTGGGACCAGGTACTGTGAGACCACAGGACAGAGACCGTGAGCCTGGTACCAACAGAATCATTTTTAAATATTTACCGCAGCAGGTATTTTTTCAATTTATTCATAATTGTAAAACAAAAAATTTAACATTAAAATTTAAATTGGCAAGTGTAGATAACAATGGAAGTATATCTTAGGGTCTATAACAGACACTAATTATTTCCATCTGAAGCCATAGTTCAGAGACAGAAAATGTGACTTTCTTTTGGCCTTACGACAAGCTATTTTATTGCCTGCTTTTTGTTTTATGCTGCTGGGTGTGTTTCTGGAATTTGAACTTGGAAGCTCTATGAACAGTGCTTTGAGGGGCACTCTTTGGCTTCTGCAGTGAGAAAGAAGTGTGTTGTACGGCACTGATTTTCCCCAGTATTTATGATATTTTTCTATTCAATATCACCTCTTCCATTTATTTTGGTCTAAGTTGATGTATTATTACATATTACATAATAATATATTATGTTCTTTGACTAGTTTATGTTTGCATTAAGAGCAACTTCTGCTTTCTGGTCACTTTTGTTATGTCATGTTTCCCAACAAGTTAGTGTGTTAATCTATCTTATTTGAATTTCTCTCATTTTCCTATTTGTGTATGTTTTAGTGCTGTGTGATTTAATGTGTGGGTGGATTTTACCTTTTCCTGAGTGGGTACTTTCATTGCCAATATTTTCTGAACATTCAGTCTTGGTTTCTGTGTTTCTGTTTGAAACAGAACCTCACTAGGTTAACCTAGTTGGCCTAGAACTCACAGTGATCCCTCTGCCTCAGTCTTTGGGTTAACAGTTTGTCATCTTTCCTAGCTTTATAATATTACTCTCAGCTTCTGCTTTTGTTCAAGAATATATTGAGGGACAAAGTTGTCTTAACTTTTTTTTTTATGTTTTAAAAATAATCATACACTGTGATTCAAGAACAGCTAAAGGAAGTTTTTACATGCAGATTTTCTCTTAGTATGAAATAAAAATACAAAATTGTGTTATTGACCTTTTGGAATTTTTACTAATTCTCTAAGTCCAAAGCCTGCTGGACATCCCTGATATTAATTTTCATCTCCGTTAGTTCTTTCCTATCCTCAAGTACACAGTCCCCTCAGTGACACAGCAGTCACAATGTGCTCCTTCCTGCAAGATGCTCTTATTCAGATTCGAATAGCATTCACAATGTGGCAACTGAAGGCACAGGCAGGACCTCACCATAACCCTCCTGTTGTTGCTGCAGTCTCTCCTAACGGGAGTGTTGGTCTGATGTTGTGGAAATGAACATGTGTGCCTTTGTGCGAGTTCTGCGAAACCTTTTCATCTTCTTTAACCATTCTTCCCCAGCTGCCCTTGATAATCCTCATTTGGTGACGTTTCCTGGCACAGGTGAGGGTATTGCTCAACTTTGGCTTCATTAAAGTTGCACTTATATTTAGGTTTTTCTCTGGTATGAGAAGTTGTCAGTCTTTATCCTAGCTAAAACAGGAGAATGCTGAAGTTTGTAGTTCTTTTCAAATCTTCAACAGAGAAAAACCCTTTCCCTTTGAAGAGATTAGGAATGTAGAATTAGCATCAAGGCCTCATGGGGTCTGAGTTTATCTCCTCTTTCTGGCCTGTACTGTGATACCCTATTCAGATTAAAGAGAATTTTATACATGAGAGGAAACTTCACAGAAACATTTGCCTTTTCTCAATCTGATTTGAGAACTCAAGATAATAAGCATCCCAACAGCATACAGAGAAAGATCTCAAGGCTCACATTCTTAAAAATAAAATACTTATAAAAATCTTCTTGGCCTTATATGTAGTTTTATTACAATAAAGTTTCCTTTTTACCAAGTAGGCCAGTGGAAATAAAATTCCCAAAGCATTTTCATTGAACATAACCACAACTTTCATGTTTTAAAATAGTAATTTTTTAACTTTAGACAAAATACTGTTTTAAAATGATTTAGTGATAAGCCAAGCATATATTAACATAATTTATTGTATACAAAGTGTCAATCTAAAGGATAAAACATTTATATAATACTTTTAACTACTTATTGCTTTTACATAAAGTCCCAGAAGTATACAGAAAGCAAGGAAGTTGAGCAAATGTAAGAGATAATAAACAGACATAATAAATATTGTCACTATACGTCGTCATTATACAGCAGAAACTAATTAAGGCCTGTGCTAATTGCCTAATGGAATCCTTACGACATACATATGGGCTGCATGCTATTTTCTTTTCTCCCATTACACACAAGGCACATGAAAATTACAGAACCTGCTTATTCTAGCAAAGTTGGTGAGAGAAGGAGAGAGAAAGAGAGAGAGAGAGACAGAGAGACAGAGAGACAGAGAGACAGGACTCAAAAGTGACCTCCTGATCCTTATCCTAACTTATCTGTTACACAACAAAGAGGAAGGGACTTCCAGCCAGTGTTCCCAGGAAAGGCTGCACTGACACACTGATTTGTTCTTAGCCATAAGAGAGTCACTATTTGCTGTGCTCACGGTCTGAAGCTGGAGAAAAGACCATCTTGTTCAGGAAGGACATCATAAGTTCCATCAAATTTGTTCACTAATCCTACCAAGAATAGGGAAAAACAGGTCATAGGTCCCATCAAAAATAGGTGTCCTGCGGTTTGCATTGTGGAGAAGGAAGATAAAAAGTGCCTATTTGAACAATGAAGCAAACTTTATTTTTGCACATATTGATAGGATGTGATCTCCATCTCATGTCCCTTCATTCCTACAAAAATGTTTTTAAGTGTTTTGTTTTTGATATTGAGGATCAATAATGTTCCACCTTTGCCTACTTATTTCTCAGCTTCAGTGGACACTGGGCAAGGACAACTAGGAAAGAGAAACAGCATTTAGCAATTCTGGCATCTAGTGAGAACAAATAAAACCTGTGTGATTTTCTAATTTGGATTTTTATTGAACTTTGACTTTTACTATGACAAAAAGAGAAACTGAGTGATCAGCTAAATGAAATATCAACACCCAGCTTCCTATTGTTAGTCCAAACTCTTCAATGACTAACACTAAAATGAAAAGCAACAAGGAAATTCAGTGCTTGACAGCATTCTTGCAGAACCTAAGTTATTTAAATGGATGTGAACCTTTGAAAATGGGCTCCCTATTTGCCTTGACTTTGGTTTTCAAGTCTTTGGTCCTTGAAGGCTCCTAAAGAGGAAACTTCCTCTAGGATTAGCCTGTCTTGAGGTTGTGCTTTTCACTGTAAGCTGGGCACCTCCAAATTCTTCGCTGTCACAGTCATTCTATCCTTATCTGTCTTCTCCAGCCAATACCTACCGTCCACACTGAACAGAGGCAGACATTCTTCCCTGAATTTTTGGAACTTCTCATTTTTGTGATCTAGGATGTTGTTTATGTAACTTGTTAACATTTATTAGCAGGCAATTATTGCTAACTAAAGGACATATCACGACTGACATATCACAATCTAAAAAGATGTCATGCATACATATTTGGGTATTAAGTATTTTCTTAAGGAAAAGATGTTTTTAATTCCATAAGCATCTATCTTCCCTGTACCATCTTGGTTTCAGACTCTACTTCAACTCTCTTCTTCCCGTTATTAAACTTATCTGCTGGAATCACATGCTACATTTACTATTAAAATCATTGACTATCTTCCTCTATGTGCAAACTAGATAATTTATGGATATTATGTCTTTTGAAATAGAAAATTAGAACAAAAATGTGTATGCATTAAGGACAATAGAAAGAAATATGGAGTGACCATAATAAATGTCCGCCAAATATATAGTAAAGCAGATACATCAGAGAAAAGGCTTTCCATGTAATAGAAAGGGGTTTTTGTAAACTGGCACATATTAACTGCACATAAACACATTTTCATGTAGTTGTATCACATACATTGGTTGTTTTCACACACTCTCCAACTTCTCCTTTCTCTTTCTCTCCTCTCTTTATTCTAGGTCATACTGCCAGTGATTCTTGCTTCTGCTTTTATATTTAATGCACATATATAATATTATGGATCTAAGGAAAGTATCAGAGCCACAAATGAACTAAAAACACATGATATTTCTTTGAACATGATGATCTCCAATTGCATGCATTATCCTTCATATGACCATATTTCCTTTCATTGTATTCAAATACCCTGTATTCATTCATCTGTTAGTAGACATGGAGGTTGATTATATACGTTGGCTATTATGAACACTCTAGCAACCTGAAGTGATTTTCAAATAGCTCTGTGGCATGCTGACTTAGATTCCTTCCACTATAAGCACCAAGACTGGTATAACTAGGTCATATTGTAGTTTTATTTTTAGTTGTTAGAAAAACGTCTATGCTGATTGCTATTACATCATGACTATTTTCTGTCCCCAGCATCAGTGCAAGAGCGTCTCCTTTTCTTTTGCTTCTGGTCAGCACTGATTATTATTTGTCTCCTCGATCTCAATGTTGATTTAATTAGCAATTATTGGTTGGCTAAAGAGACCCAACTTATTTTTATATTTAGTTTGCACTTCATTGGTTGAGAGTTTTCCACTTCATGTGCTCATTAGGTTATTTGGTGTAAGAAAATATTCTCTTTAAGTTTTTATGTATTCTAGATGTTATTATTTATGATTATGTGTATACCCAAAAATAACTTTCTGCGGTTCTATAGACTGAATGGTTACTAAATTATTTTGGTGATGAAGGAGACTTCTGAATCATTTATGAAATTTTACTTTTATTTTTCCTGTCCTTGTTGGAAATAACTGGTTCTCCTCTAGTACATTTTATCTATGGTTAATTGTTTTTCATATTTGGTGAGAAACTAAACCAAAAAGAAATATGACGCAAACTGGAAAAGAGCAGGTCAAATTCTTTCTACTTCTTGTTTGATATTACTTGTAAGACAAACTGTAGAAACTAGTCTAAATATATTACAACTGATAAGTACGTTAATTGATACAGAAACAGCATACAAATACAGACTTTCCTACTGATAACAACCACGGTAAGAAAGCTTAACCTAGGAGATGAAAGATTTCTACAATAAACACTTTTAAAGATCAAAGAAAGAAACTGAAGACACATTGAAATGTGGAAGAGCATCCTATGATCATGGAAACAGAATTCATATTGTGAAAATGGTCGCATTACTAAAACCAGTCTACAGATTCAACATATCCCCAACAAAATCTCATTGGTATTCTTCAGAGAAATAGGAGTAGCATTGTTAAATTTTTGTGGAAAGAGAAAAGATGTCCAAATAGTCAAAGCCACCCTGAAGAAATAGAACAATGCTGAAGTTATTATAACTAATCTTCAAATGCATGGCAGAGCTGTAGTAACAAAATCAGCATGGCACTGACAAAACATATATATCAGGTGAACCAGACCTCTGACCCAGAACTAAACTCATATGAAGACAACTTTCTGACTTTCACAAGATTGAAAACATATGTTCTTCCAATCAAACATCATAGTCTGAAAAGGTTATCGTGCGAAATTTGACATACCCATACATTTTTTTCAATGCATGGAGAAAATTATTCCCTCATAAACTTTCAGAAATGAGTGACAAAACCAGCAGAGGAGGCAGATATGATTTATTACAGATCTACTGCCTTGAAGAACACAACCAAATTTGAAGTATAAACAAATTATTTTTTTCTAAATTTTTCTATGTTAAAAAAATTAAACAAATCTTGGGAAACAAACACCAAAGAATTAAAATTTTATACCAAGATGTCTATAATGGTGAAATAGTGTTATAATTTATTTCAAAGTGACTACATAAATTCTATGTTTATGACTGAATGAAGAAACTGACTAGCCAACCATACGAGGAGGAAAGGTGATAGGGATTAGCAAGTGTTTGACTTCTTACTGCACAGCCCTGTAGATGAAGTGTGACAAAATCTATATTCCGAGGAAGTTTATAATCTTAAATGCATATTCCTCCCCAAGTTGCTTTTGGTCACTGAGTTTTATTGCAGCAGTGGAGATGAGGCATATGGAAATTTCAAACTGAGCTGAATTCTAATTTCAGAAATAAATCTTGGTATAGGAGATGGCTCAGCTGATAGATACCCTTTCCACCAAACCTGACAATCTCAGTATAGTTTCCAACTTCTGGATGATGGAAACAGAATCTGCATTGAAAGCAAAAGTAACTAAATATTAAAATAAAACTATTAATACTGATGCTGTATTAGATATTATATTTCGTTCCCTTGACAATCATATGATTGTAGTGAGACAATAAAAAGGATTCTGAAATGTAAGGACAAAAACCAATATCAAATATATCAAACATTACTTTTTAAAAGTTACTCTTATGAAACTGAAGAGGTCTCAGGTATGGGGAGGTTGATGTCTCTAAGATTGAGCAAATATGAAGAAGAAAAATGCAGGATTGTGTGCAGACAGTGACCATCTAGAGATGGCTGGGCTTGGCATCTAAACCCCAATATGTGATTGAATTTTACTTCATTGGAGGCATTATCAGGATCAAACTGATTTTGAAAAGTATCAACATCTTCTCTATCAACTGTGTTCCAGAAAGGACAACATCAGTTGGAATAAATGTTTTTTCTTTAAAATGTTTCCATTATTGGACGTTTTTTTGCTGACTCTGGAATGAATAAAAGTAGATTCATTCATATGAGTCTACTATTTTCCCATACTTGCAAATTTACAGATTTAGATATTAGCTTTTTAATTAGATGGTTTATCCTGCCAGTAAAACCAACAGCCTAACAAAAATCTGTGAGCTTGTTGAGTAATGATTTGCTGGGTGGGTCCTCTAGGAAAGTGTGAAAGACTGTGGGAATGATCCTCTGTAGTTGAAGATTATTAAAGAAAACAATGAGTTAGCAGGATCTCAACTCTTTGCACTTAATTAGCTAATCAGTTTTCAAGAATTTAAATGAATATTAATAGCAAAGGTGTAAATTCCAATGCATAGTAAATGATCCTAAACATCACTTATGTGTACTTTGATACAGCAATAGTAAGGAAAAAAATAACATGAAACTCATCAGATTAAAAAAAATAAGTGTGTGAGTGACTCAATTAAAGATGTTTGGGTGTCTTGTTCCCACACAGCAGAAACTCTGAGAAGCTTGCATCTGCCCTAACATTTACCTAAGTATTGTAAAAGACTTTTCTCTACAAAAAGCATAGGACACAATGCTCTCCCTTCATGTTTGCTGTGGCATCTATGAGTTAGGAAAGACCAGTCATTGTGCCCAACCCATATGTGAAGCAAACTCACTGGTTGTCACAAAGATTGATGTAAGGCCCAAAGACATGTCTCTGCATTAGAAGACTTAAAATTTCATACTAAAATAACAAAGCCTTTCTTTGGTGCTCCATTTGATTAGACGTTTAATGAAAGAAAACCATCACATATTTTTTTTAATACCTAGCAGGAAGATCGAGGCATATTCCAACCGAGTTTCTATAAAAATCCCCAGAAATATTTTAAATATAAATATTAATTAGAGCTAATAATTATCAATACGCTCTTGGTATTTTACATCATTAATGTTTCTAACAAATATTCTCAAATATAAACAAAAAATATCTAAATCTTTTACTCATAGCTAGAAGATCCACTGAACCAAAGTGGGAAAACACGTACACACACACAAAACAAACAAACAAACAAAACAAAGAAAATGAAAGATGTTTGAACAAGCAAGTCTCCATACATGTTTGTTTGAAAGCTTTGATTACTTGAAAATAAGAAGTTACAATTCAAATTCAATCACTCAAGCAAAAGTCCTAAGTCTTACCTCTTTATTTTCTCCTGTGGGCCTTGATCAACATTCTGTGAACTCTTCAATGAATACAGACTGATTATGACAATATGATTATTAATACCTAACCCTGAAGGACATAAACCTTAGGCAGATATCAAAATGATTACGAAGAAAGATTTTTTTACACTATCATAACATTTTATAAAGTTTACTGTTTCACAGGACAAGATGTTACTTAAAAAATGAATGAAAACTATCATTTGTATACATGTATATGCCTTTATATTCACCAAGCTCTGATGGTTTGTATATGCGTGGACCAGGGAGTGGTACTATTGGGAGGTGTGTCACTGTGGATGTGGGCTTTAGTACCTTAGTCCTAGCTGCCTGAATATGAGTATTCTGCTAGCAGTCTTCAGATGAAGATGTAGAACTCAGCTTCTCCTGCACCATGCCTGTGTGGATGCTGTCATGCTCCTACCTTGATGTTAATGCACTGAACCTCTGAACCTGTAAGCCAGCCCCAATTAAATGTTGTTCTTATAAGAGTTGCCTTGATGGTGTCTCTCTTCACAGCAGTAAAACTCTAACCAAAACATTAATTAAAATCTTAAAAGTTTATTTGGAATACATAGGATTTTCATCTAGCAGGGGGGAATAGAGGTATTTTTAAAGTCAAACTTGAACATTGTTATGGAAATTTAACTATATTTACCATGCACCTTTAATCTGATGGTTTATAGTCTAAATCTGACTTTTACTAAAACTTTGACAATGCCACTTAACATCTTTTATTAGTAATTTCAATAGATTTTTCTTATTTTCTCATTTGATCCCTACACAATACTTGATATCACCGACCTCTTATTTTTAAAACACTTTTAATATTTTTAGTTTGCCTTCCATTATTTCTCTCCTGCCTAGTCAATAATACTGTAGACCTCATCTCTTTCCACTTTGCCCAATCTCATGACCCTCGGCCCATTTCCCACAACTTAGATGTCTCCTTCGAACAACATATCCATGTGTCATATTCCAACCGGGGTGAGTAGCTCATTTTAACCTTCTTAAAGCCCATAAAGTCCCTTTAATTGATGCTGAAACTTACCATTTTCCCCAAACTCTGCCTTTGCACACATCTTACGTACAAGCTTCCATTAGCTGTATCCAGAAATGAAGACAAAGAAAACTTTCTGGCTTTTAACATTATTTTCCATAATATAAGCTGAGCTTTCACAGTCTCCTGAAGAAAATTATCATGGGTCTATCTCTTTGGGTATCATGACTAATTCTACACAAAGATGTTCCATTCCAACATGACATTCAGAACACATCACTGATTTCAAACCCAGTTTTCTAACATAGTTCCTTTCATCTTCTTAATGGTCTGAGTTCTAATCATAATGAATTCATTCTTCAAAGGCACATCAAGTTTTCACATCACAACTTCCCTTCTGTTCTCTCTGCCCAACATTGTTTAGTTTAGGGGAGGGTAAGAAAAAAGAGATTGGGTTTGAGAAAATGGCATTGATTGAATTCTTCATTGGGTAAGAAACGTATAAGCACCATAGGCAGACAGGCAGGCAGGCAGACAGACAAACAGACAGACAGGCAGACATGCAGACATGCAGACATGCAGACAGGCAGTCAAGCAGTGCAGTAGTCTAGCACTGGGGAAGACTGAGGGGAAGATCTTCTCTCTCACCAGACAATGTGAGGCATCTGTAAAGATTGTGAAGGAAAGGGAGATCCTACACGGGAAGAAAGAAGGCTTAGTTAACATGTGGTCTGTACTTCATGTCAAAGATAGGGACGGGACATTAGGCTGTATGACAGGAATCAAGGATATTCAGGAAAGAGAGCTTTAGTTAACTTTTGATCATAATAAGCTGCCTTGAACCCTGTGTAGTAGGAGAGGTGGGCGTGTTTTCACTCCTGATTGCAGCCCTCCCTGCTTGCTTCCGACTTACTGAAGACCTGTGTTTACTAACACATATATGTGTGTGTTCTTCTATTTATTCTTTAAGAATCACGTGAAGGCATGGAAGAGGTCAGAAAAGGCTGTCTTATCCTCTCATATGGTTCCAATGAAGCATATCCTTCAAACCATTGACCATAAGCTGGCATCTGAACCAGCACGTTGTCACCTTCATCTTCAGTGCCATGTCAGTAAGCCAAGTGCCTAATGCCATGAGTAAACATTTAACAAATACCACGTTCTAAGGATAGACTTCCAGCCGAACAACTGTCACACACGACCATGCTACCGGTGGTTTAAAGTCATAGTTAATCTCAAGATAAACAGTCGGGTTCCATTTTGTGTTTCTCACTCATGAGCTCAGGTTGTCTCTATCTCCCTGGTCTTTTTGAAATACAGTGTTTTCATTGTAGGGACCCTCATTTTCAGGGGAGCAATGGCTCCATTGTAAGCTGATTTATGTGGCTTCCGGGAGGCAGGAGTTACAAGAGGGTTCTAATGGTACTTTCTACTCACTCACACCGCATGTATCATTCAGCCATGGCTCACAATGCTATAAAAATGTCTCTGCCTGCATGATGAAATGCATCTATCCCAAGGTACGCCAGAGATTTGAAAATAAAAAGTAAATCTCCTCCTTGGGTGGGATCCACATTATCATGCAATTTGTGAGCTTGCCCACGTGAGCTCGTTTCAGACACTTTTAGATCAGTGGCCCAGCTATTAAAGTGCCATCAAAGCATTTTTGACTCCATAGAATTAATCATGAAATCTGTTCCTGCCAGCTCACTCATCATATTCGAAATATTAATTTAGAGCAAAATTAAATCGGACACCCACCGACAGCAACATTTTGCCCTTCAGAACTCCCCTTCATATTGATTTATTAATGGTTGCCAGAACAGTGTGCTATAACAATTTATTACATCTTTCTGGATGTTTCTTTATGCTTACAAATAGTCCTTGGGAATGAGAGGTGTTATCTGACAGTCTTTTGACAGGGGTATTTTTCAATTTGCATAACATTTGGGGGATTTATTGAGAGTTAAGAGAGAAGTATCAATTTAGCACCAGTAGCAAAGCTTGATTTGCTTCAGGAAGTTTTAAAATCAGGGTGGTCATTCAACTGTGGTGTGAATCTGGGATAATATAGGACTGTAGTGCCTCACTGAATCTACTCCCTGCTGTGATGAGGTGCTGTAAAATGCTGAATGGAAGCATAAGGTATCTTTTTATGGACTATGTAAATATTCCTTTTACTTTTTCTATTAAGATATTAAATACTCACATCAGCACTGCAAGGCCATGAACGTTCAAATGATCAACTCTGACAGTACATACCCCAGGCAGTAAAAGCTAACAGTCCTATATAACTGAAGTGAAAGGCTTGGACGCCCAGTGTCTCAGATAGGACCCACACTGAGTTCTGAGCAAGGAGCAGTTCTCCCAGGTCCTAAATTCCCCTGTTTTGCACGTGTATAGAATCTCACCAATACTGAACATGTGTTCAAACAAGAATTGATGTCCACAGGACAAAAGGCACTATGCCAAATCATTTCATCATTTAATACATGGGTGAGTCCCCATCGTGAGATGTGCTAGGCTAACTTCTGAGCATTCTGTGGTAAACCAGTTGTCCTGAGTGATGTTCTTGCTCACACAGAGCCGACATCTTCCCCGACATCAGTGGGACAGATGGTATCAGAAAAAAAAAAAAAAGTCAGAATAGAATGGACCATTTTATAAAGCGACATAGGCTGTGGAGAAAATTGTATAGGGTGATTATATCCATTACTTTTCTAATTGCTGTGACAAAATACCCAACAGCAGCAGCTCAGAGCCAAAGGGTTTGTTTGTAACTTTGGTTTCAAGAGACAGGATGTCCACCATGATGAGGACATGAGCTGGAGGAAGCCACATACTTTGTGTCTGCAGTTGGGAAATGCAGAGTACACAGGACACGATGTGAGGTTATAAAGCCCCAAGGCCATCCTCAAGTGACCTACTTTGATGAGGACATTCTAAAAGTACAGCAGTCTTCTATGAGAGCATCCCTAACTGGAGACCACGTACTCAATTGCATGAGCCTACGGGGAATCCTTGAGTCAGACTCTCATGACAGGAGGACAACTTCAGGGTGAACAGGTGCTATATTTGGATTAGTAAGAAGGGAAAGTCTGTACAAATAAGTAGAAGAAACACTAAGGGGAAGAAGTTGGCTCATCTTCTTTAAAAACAAGTTGTAGTTGTAGGAATTCTTTGACAAGAAACAAATGTCAGAGGAATTGAATGCTCGGATGATGTCAGCAGACAGGGCACAGCTTTTTGTCAGTCATGGTTGCAGAGTAATTGATAAAATATGGCTTAGGTTTAAAATATGACTGTGACTGCCCTGGCATGAGATACTGAATTCTATGATCTCATTAACCCCCATCAGTATACAGCATGGAAACCATCATCACTTGTATTTTAGAGAGATTAGACAGACTAAGACGCAACCAGTTAATGAAGAACTGACCTTCCAGCCATGGCAAATGCTAGGTTCAGGGTACATAATCATATCCTGTAAATCTTTAAGTAAAAGAAGACGTAATATAACTGTTTAAAGTTGCTTTTCCTAGACCCAAGGCCATTGGTAATCTCTGGGCACAGATGAACAGATAGGTTCCTTCTCTCAAGGACCTGCTATCTCACCATCCATGTATTGCTCATGATTTGCACACAAAGCCAGGTTATAATTTTTATCTATATTCTTCCACTGTTTTGTGTCTAGTGATGTTGGATTTATCCTGACCTCTCAAGCCTTCCTGTGTCCTGTCTCAGTCTTTTACCTCTTTGATGTTTGGTTGCATGGTCACATTCTAAGTGCAGTCATGTTTGCAATGGTAGGTGCCACCATCATTAGTCTCTGCAAATGCCATGTGTACCATGCTGGGCAAAATCTAAAGACAGCTCATTATCACATGTGCTCGGTAGTATGTTAACCTATCTAGAATGTCCTATTCATACACAAACACAAGTAAAGAGTTTGACACATCTCTGATCCTATTAAAATCATTTCTCTCTTTCTAATGTTTACTTCTGCACTTACTGACTGAACCTCATATAGGGTATCAGTTTCCAGAAATATTAGATGTGCTAATAAATAATAATAGTTGCCCAAAATAATTAACCAACTCAACATTGTTTACCAAAACTCAAAACTCATGTAAATTAAAATACTGTGTTTTACATCTACTTTTTAAATCTTTGAGTCTAGATTTTTTTTAATATTTACTTATTATATATATGCATATATGTATACTATATAGTATATAATGTGTATGTGTACATATATATATGTTGCAGTAAATATTAAAAAATAAAAATGGTTTATCTCTTTATCAGCCTTGAGGTCTCACTTCTCAGACCCGATTTTTGTACAGAGCCGTACAAACCTCCGTCACTTGGTCCAAGTCGCTACCGGTTATTTAGCCCTATAAAGTATTCCATACATATTTCAAAATTTCATGTACCTGTTATATTTTGTAGTTATTAGTTTTTATTAAATATAAATAAAAAATTTAACTACAAGAATGAATAAAATGATTAAAATATACATATTATCATAATTAGGGACTCTAATATGGTGTCATCTATCTTTATACAGCTTCCTATATACATGCCAATTGATAAGCAAATCTATTTATATAAATATTTTTTACTCACAAAAATATTCAAAAAACAAAAAAATTCATAAAAACTAAACTGCAACTGCAATGGTTACTCCACTAGAAATAATAAACTCTTCCCTTTGACATTTTAGCCTAGAAATATTTTCCTAAAATTTAAATAACATGACAGCATTTTCTCCTGCATTTGAGCAAGAACAACAAATATAGCGTGGGAAGAGCAGTGATTCCCATGGGTCAGGATTCTCAACCTCTTCTACCCACAGGAGCCACAGACTCCCTGGGACAAAAGAGAATCAGAAGTGACCTGTTAGTAGGACCAGTTACCAGCTTTGAGATTACCCGAGCTTCTGCGGGAACTCAGACACAGGGAGCTGGAAACACAATACTGGCTGAAACATGTCTAAGGGTTTTTCGATCTCTGTGTTCTGGTCTCCAACATAGTGGGCAAGCAGTTTGTGCCTAATGTGTTTAGTTAATATATAAGATGCAGAAAACTGATGAAACCTAGGTAGTATGACTTTACTCTTGACTTTCCACCTAATACTTACGACAAGCTAAAGATACAACCCACAGTGCAAAATGGCGGCTGGAGAAATGCCTCGGTTGCTAAGAGCATCTGTTGCTGTTCTAGAGAAGCCAGGTTTGGGTCTCAGTACCTACATGGCAGCATACAACCATTTGTAACTGAAGTTCCAAAGAATCAAACACCTTCTTCACCATCACTGCACACATGTGGAACACATACATAAATATAAGAGAACAAAACTAGACATAAGAAAATGAGAATAAGTATATTTTAAAGGTCAAAAAGGTAGAAAAACATAATATATATATATCATAATAACATATAAATATATATGTTTATAAAAACATAAAAAACATAATAAATATATATATATTTAACTAGGTATAATTTAAAAGTTAATACCAAATCCGAAGACATGCAGTTATAAAAATGTTAAAAATAAACACAATCTACAATCTACACTGCTGATTTTACATTGTGTCAGGTGGAGTAGTGAGTTTTTTATTAATGACCTTTCAGAATGTCTTTACTGAGTACCATTTATCTTGAGTGTCAGGTCTCATTCCCTGTCCTCTGAAGTACAGGGAAGTTCTTCACCCCAGGCTCATCTCAGCTCCGACTTTGTCTTGTTTCCAAGATGACTTCCTGTGAACCCTGCATCAGCGATAGTGTGGATGGAGCAGTGCTGATAGAAGAAAGTCAATGAATGAACAGCAGTAGTGTGGGGCAGATAGTAGACAGCAAAACCTGGGGATCTGCGCTGCTTGCTCTGCTGGCAAACCTCTTCTGATCCTTCCTTGCCTAAGACATTTGGAATCTTCCCCAGTGGCGAATAGCATCATGGTAAGAGTCCAGACCACAAGACTTAAAATTCCCTTAGACTTCTTCTCTTCTTCTTTTAAAGCTTGAGGCAGCTGAATCTGGTCTTGCAAAACTAGTTACCCTCTCCTTCAAGAAGGCTGGCTTGTCACAGCTGTTTCCAAAAAGAGTTAAAAGACTAAATCTCTTACCAATTTCATTTTTTCTCCACCCTACTCTAATATATATATATATATATATATATATATATATATATATATATATATATATATATATATATATATTTAAAGTGATAAAAGCCTAAGACACATTTATAAGGGTCAAAAGGCTTTCCTTTATGTGCCTTTGTCCAACCTGAAATTGATAATTTGCTCCCTTTTCTCATTCACTTCCTAATGCTAGCTAAAAATTCTATCTGAGCAGTTTTATCTCTTTCAAGCGACTTTCTTATTTTTAATGGTGACCCATGCTCTCATTCTTTCATCCTCTCCTGTAGCAAATAGTTAGGGTTTTTTCTCTTGATCTCTGTGGGAAGAGAAATACATGGAAGCAAGTCCACAGGAGACTCCTGAGGTCCACGTGTGGTCCTGAGGCAGAAAGTCTGGCCTTGGTGTTGGTCTTACCACACTGGTGATTAGTAGTGATACCAGAATCCCCTCTCTCTGTACCACAGAGAGCTTTGAGGAGTACGAAATCAGGTTCCTATTTCCCGGAAGCCTACCATAACTGCAGGCAAGCAGGGAACCACAGCCTCCAGCCCCTCTTGGGAACTGTCTGTCCTTAAATTACTTTGAAGGCTATGAGTTACTCTGTCTGGAACACCCTGCCTTTCTCTACAGGACATCAGAGCATCTGTGCCGATTGCCTCAAAATCCACAGTTTTTGAAGCATAAATACCCATGGCAAAAGGAATGAAAGGTAAAATCTTTAGGAAGTAATTAGTCAGGAGGGCTTGGTGAGGAAAGTTGCTGCCCTCCTAAGACAGGCACTAGCTAGCCTGCCTGACCTTCCTTCTGTGGAAATAGATACAATACAAGAGTATCTCTGGAGTGAGGATGCCCTTACCAGATACTGAATATGTTAAAGTCTTGGTCTTGAACTTGCCAACCACCATATCAGCAAGCAATTGACTTCTGTTATTAAAAAGCTACCCAGTCTCAAATATGTTATGAGAACAGCCCAAACTTCACTCCTAAGACATTAACGATACTCTTCTACCTATAAAGGTTGTCCAAATTCTCCCTTTAGTGCTTTACCACCAAGGTAGTTAATCTCTTGCCAGATCACACCCAGAAATGAGCCCAAAATACACCTGCCTGGCAGCATTTCTCCTCTCAGGTTCTTGGAGAAGATGTGTCCTTTAAGCAGACACATCACATGTCCCTTGGATCTCTTTTACTTGAATGTTCTGTCTGTCTCTCTGTCTATGTATCTTTGTCTCTCTGTTCCTCTGATCTTTGAATTTCTGTCTGTGTCTGTCTCTGTCTCTCTTTGTCTCTGTATCTATTTCTGTCTCTCGGACTCTATCTGTCTGCCTCTCTGTGTATGCTTGTCTCTCTATTTCTCTCATCGTTGACTCTCCAACTCTGTCTCAGTCTCTATTTCTTGTCTACCTGTCTTTCTCTGTCTCTTGACTCTCTTCGCCTTTGTCTCGGTCTCCCTCCTCCTCATCATCCACTTGCTTTTCCATTCCTTTTTGACTCAGTGTTTATTTTTTATAAGCATGCTTGGTGATAATGTCAGAGCCTAATCCAAGATAATCTCTCCTCAGGATCCTTTAGACAAATGTATTTGAAAAGTCCCTTTGGTTATATATGGTAAATATTCATGGGCCCTGTAATTAAAATACGAACAACTTTGGGGCTCATGGTTGCATTATCCTATCACAGAGACCTTCACTAGTTTTCTGCCACTCAACAAAAGTTTTGCCCTCTTTTGGTTGAGACGCAACCCTAGTTTTGCCTGGATCAGAGCCGGGACCAAGTGATTAGCCAAGCCAGTCTCCTGTATAAGACATTAGAAGGACAATGTAAATGTAATGAATCATGGAATATTATATTTGCAGGAAGCCTCCAGGGAAGGAAACCTGTTTGGGTAGAGGGAATACTGTGACTAGCTACTTAAAGAGGAGGAAGAAAGAAGAAGCTCCCAAAGGACATATTCTAGTAACAACGTGGCCACCACGCTCCTTATTTAACAGTACTCACTTGCTACATGAAGTACAACTTCCACTGATATTCCTTTCCCCTTACAATACTGGCTCACTTGCCTTTCCAAACAAATGTTGCAAACACAGGTCAGTGACGCTCAGTGAAGAAATGATTGGGGTTTTCTTCATCCATCACTAAGGTCACCACCGATATGGCATATCAGAGATGACTGCAGAGAACAGGTCACCCAGATTTATCTAATAAAAACTATATGCATAGAAGTCTTCAGGCCGAATACTCGAAAGAGGAAGAACCTGTTTGATGTTTATCTACAGGTCCATTCCAGCAAGGACAACTATGTTGCGAAAAAGCCTGAGATAAGGAAACTTGAGTAAGCAGAGAAACAGTCTTCCTTGTATAGCTTCTTCCTTGTCCCTCCCTTATGCCACTTCTTGGTCCAAGCGATGGATCCAGATTCTGCTCCAGTGAAGTTCTTAAACTCATTGTGGCCAACATCTGACAGGAAAGGGTGTGATCATCTGAACTCATATCATGTTTATGGCTAGCTATGTAGGAAAGGCGTTTTAGGCTCTAGTTTCAGAAAGAACAAAGGATAAGACAAAAGAGGGTGAGTAGGCAAGAAAAACTTCTTTGTTTCGAAATATCCTTTGCTAAGCTCTGTTAGCAGAAAACTAAATAATCAGCCAGTTCAGAGGTCAGCATATTCTATTTGAAGACTGGCTCCCGTTTAAGTCAAGTCATCTCATAAGTGGAGAGAAGATTATTTATTCATATATTTCCTGCAAAGGTTAAATGTATGAAATACTTAGAGCAATGAATGACACACAAGAGAAAACATTCATAAGCCGTAATGACCTTCCCAACATTTCATGTGTACATGCTATTGACCTGGAAAGAAGCTGTGTTTCCCTAATCCCAAAATGGCTTCTATGGGGAACAGAATAGAGTAAAACATAGCTCCAGATTTGGTTGTTTACATTTACTGCTAGTAAACTAAAATAAAATTAAAATTTTATTTCATCAGTAGTAATGACCTTTGTCTTGGTGATAAGAAACTGTCCAGTGTGTTTAATAAACTTCTCATGTTGTAGAGTATTAGAAGGTTCATAGGGAGGTAAAAGAAGACTGTCAAAGAGTCACTATTTGAGTGGTGAGTAATAATTTTAAAACCATAATAGAGGAGAAATCCCATAAATATAAGATTCAGAACTCCAAAATGGCCAGGCAATTTGGCACTGAGTTTGTAAGAAAGTGGTGGGCACTTCATAGATTGGTTTCCACCCTTTAGCACCAGTGACTGATCCATTGTTGGTGCCAATGACATCAGTTTCTTGGAGTCTACTTAAGACTCTGCATGCGAGCCTCTGGGGGTTAGCATCCCACTATCAGTGACTGCATATTATGCCTCGCACTGCCCCAGAAACAACTCACAGACTGTAGGAAGTCCAAGAAATAAAGAAAACAAAACAAAAAAATCTTTACACAACAAGAAAACTTTGACTATTTTCATGTTACATTTTGTTTTGCATGTACTTTGTGCTCATTGTAACTATTGGGTTTTCGATGCATAGACTTACAATTGGTTCACAGTATTTAGAGCTCTGGATTTGTTTACTGCCCTTTTCCCCCTATTTGTTTGTGTGAGACTAGGTCTTATACTTGCTGAAGATGGCCTTGAACTCACAGTGATCTTCGTACCTCAGCCACCCAAGTCTGACAGCGTACACATGAGCCACTGTTGGGTATAGAGTTCTAAAGGTGAGCTAACACAAGAATATGTATTACGCCATCATTCCAGTACCTACTCCTCTATCTAGCATTGTTAGCCAACCTGTAATATTCCCCATACTGTGTGGGCAAAAAAATCAGCATCAGGAGTGGGGGAACACAGGAAGCACCAGTCACACAGCTAATATCGGCACTTGAATATAGAATTGTTATAACTTGGTCAAGAGATGTTTAGTGTACACACCAAAAAAAAAAAAAAAAAAAAAAGACAGAAAGAAAGAAAAAAGCAGAAGAAAACCAATTTCCCCATTTAGACAATGCTAATGTCTTTAAGGCACAATCGTTCTTCATTTCCTTTTCTTTTTTTAACATAAGAAAAAAAATGCTCTTTCCACAAGAACTCTGTGGAGCAACAGTGCCACCCAGTGGCTGGCTGCATTTTATTTTTGTGTCTAATTGTTCCCGGCTCAACAGAGAAATTCTATCACACATAAAAATTGGAAGGCGGATTGTCTGTTACCTGCGTACACTGGTATTTGGCCTCGCTAGTCACCCTCTTGTTTTCCAAATGATAGATCCACAAACAATAGGAGCATTCTGAGAAATGGGAATTGTCTTAAAACAAAACTCGCAGCATGCTTTTGCTATCAAACTGCTCAGTGACAGGAGTGGTTCCATGTGAATTTATAAACAAACAAGACGGATTTCCCCCCCCCCCCATTTGTAAAAGGCCGTAATGAGCAACAGTTCTCCAGGCTCACTCCTGCAGCCCAGAGATACTGCCTCTTGTTTTTTTCTATTTTCTAATAAATCTGAACATATTCTGCTAGGAACATTAGAGGAGGAATACTACAGCACTTTCTGTGCAAGGAGGGAGGGGAAAAAAAGGTTTGTAACGCTATGACAAGTGTTATAAATAGCAGTATTATTTAGTTTAAAGGGAGGCAGAATTTACATTTCCCAAATCGGAGACCACTCGAGCTTTGAGACTCGAGCAAGCAAAATAAATCTTAGCTTTTTGCAGTGTGAAATCAAAGCTCCAACTCTATTAATAGCAGAGGTGAGCAATAGATTTCTTTCGCTTGGTGGTGGTGGATTTTTATTGCCCAGTCTTCATGATCTGCATAGTTCACCAAATACTTTTCCAAAGTGAGGTGACAGGGAGTCCCCAGGCTCTGAGGTGGCGTGTTTTAAGAACTGGGATTTTTTTCTTTTATGGAGGGAGTGATTTGAAGATCTTGAGATGTCCCCACAGGATTTAAGTCCAAGGAAAGAAAAAAGGACAAATTTCTTTTTAACCTTCAATCAATCAGAATGCCCAGAAAGAACTATTCCTTTTTGTTCTTTAAACCATATTGATGCTCTTCAAATTGTCAACCATCAAGCCAATCACGTCCTGTTTTATTCCTATTGAATAAAGATGTGCAGAGAAGTATTTGTTTTTATTCACTAGTGATTGTTAATAATAAATGATTTTATAAGAAAATTTCTGATCTGGCCTTTACGGGTTGTCGAAGGGTGTGTCCCGTGATATTTTCGACCTTTGTCTTCTTGTTTCATTTAATTCTAAATTCGGTGTTTTGTGCTGTATTTTGCTAGTATACATGATTAACTGGAAGAAACTGGCCTCAGAAAACCAATGTATAGAATGAATATTCCACACGGTTTAAGTATTTTCCGCAAAAATAAAGTAAAAGGACTACGGATGGAACTGGGAACATTCGGCTAATTTATGTCACTTCGGTCAGCTAGTCATAGCAATTTCAGTGATGAGTAGATCCATGGATTATTTTCATATTTAAAAATCCATTGCAATCTGTTCTTAGAGTAGGCAAATTGGATAAACTAGTTTACAGGACAGGGATATGAGTAAGGGCTTGAGTTCTCTTAGTCAGCGGAATTGCATCTGAACACCAGTTCAGCCCGGGGTTACTGAGGAGTTTCAGTAAGTCCCCAGTACCATAAATCTGCTCTGTTGCTCTAGGAATCGTGGCAAACAGAGGAAAGAACATTCAGAATGGGCATTACATCTATCAGTGGAGCAAGAAGGTGTCAGCAGAAAAGATGCCAGAAGTTAGCAGCTTGTGTCTTCAAAATGGAACAGTGGTACCATCCAACCACACAGGCCAAAGAGAAAGCCGTAGTCAAGGAGAAGAACTGAGAAGAACCCTAACCCTAACTGTCACTACAACTGTCCCCTCACTTCCTTGTGTTGTAGTCTCAGATGACGCCATTGCCGTTCTCTCATCTGCAAGAAGAAATCAGCACTGATAGTTGGTCCAGAAACTGTAAGGTGGGGTCCAGTGTGACCACAGCTCATTCCCACTGTGCAACTAATAGTATTAATACATGGAAACAAAAGCCCAACTGAACCTTTAGTCACTGATTGGACCGTACATGAACCTGGCTGTTTTTACTCCGGGAGGAAGAGTTTAATAACCATCAGGTCACTCAAAGTTAAACAAACTTCACACAAGATAGAACAAAAGAAAACTGTAGTCAGTTCCCGAATTTCAGAGTTCTCTCTTTTAACCTATTGATTCTTGGCTGTAGATGCTTTTATGTTGACCCCTTCCTGGGTAGAAAGCATTGGGGAGGCAATCCCTGACATCAAGGAGTTTGATTTTCCAGTTGAGACAGATATCTAGTGAAGTGGGCCCCCAAGAAGGATGGGGAACTTCGGCATGGCAGGTCAACCTGCATTGCATGCAGACTGCCTGACTGAATAGGTTTGAGGATCGGGATTACCTACTGGTGCTCCTGGGAACTCTGAGACCCTGGGCAGATTAGCCCAGTTTCACTGTTTCCGCCATTTTATATCCAACTGGAAGATAACGTCAAGGTTCTTATAATGCAGGTGCTAGGTGAAGCCTGTGGGTTAACAGGGGCAAAGTATGCGATGTACACTTAGCAAGTAAGTATTATTCATAGTGTAACCACTACCAAAAACTGATCTTATGTCTCTCATGAGGGGGTCATTAGCTAAGCCATGCTCAGAAGCCAGAACGTTTCAGAGCCTTACCAGTAAAAGACAAGAGCGGTGTAAACCGAGCCTTCATTACAGCCATTGCCCTTCATGGGTATGCCTAGCAGATAAAGGTCTGCAACATGCACTTTGATATATTAACCACATAAAGACCTGCAAAGGGAGTCACGGCCTGCATAGTCATACCATGTCACAATGTACACACATTCATGTCTCCTTTGAAAAAGGTTCCAATGCCTTTTGCATTTTACTTCCTATCTTTTCATAGGGTTGGAAGCCTTCCAATAGGGTCCTATTTTTCAGGCTTGTAAGGAAGAGTGGGTAAGTTGAGGGAAGGAAACCTGCTGGATCTCTCTTGTCAATAGCAGCATTCAGCAAGGGAGAGGGACAATGTAGGACATGAGGCTAGAATCAGCTTGGCTCACTAAAGGAGGGACCATCGGAGATCAGACAAGATCTGAGCCACGACAGCCGAGCTGTACTAATTACCTGGAGTGCTCTTTGTGGCAAGAGACCGGGATACCATAAGTCCGTCTGTGATGGTCTTGCACATGTGTCTTCTTTGGAAGCACAGTATACAGTCTTAGAGTGTGTGGGCAGAGTAGCTTCACAGAGGAGCACACTCCAGCAACCTGCCGCCAAGGTTCCTGTCATTTTCATTTCTAATCCATATGTCTTCTTTTATTTCTATCTCTGCTCCACACGGATATTAGAACTTTCAAAGGTATTTATTTTGTTTCTGAGGTGCTAATAGAACTATACCATTTTCCTCTCCTCCTTTCTCTCTACCAACCCTGCCTTCCCCCGTTACTCTCTTTCAGTGTCAAGGCCTACTTTACATTAGTTGTTGGGGTGTGTGCATGTGTGCGCGCGTGAGTAGACATTTGGTATTGGATAAACAGTTGGTGTGCTCTTCCCTAGGAAAATTGGCTTCTCCCACTTCAGCACTTATTAGTTGCCTGTGGCTCTTTACATAGGGTTGACCACTTCTAGGCTGTCTATTCCCCATCATTCCATACCTATCGTTCTTCTCATGATATGAGTCATGTTGATGAGATTTTATGTGTGTAACGTCTAAGAATATCAGGAGACAGTCTCACAGCAACCCCTGATTCTCAGCTCATACAATGTTTATTTTATATATATATATGAGTGATTTCCTGTATGTATGTATGTATGTATGTATGTATGTATGTATGTATGTATACTACAATCATGCATGGAACCTGTGGAGTCCAGAGGAGAGTCTCAGGTCCCTTAGAACGGGAGTTAAAGATGATTTTCAGCTGCCATATATGGGTGTTGGGAGACAAACTGCATCATCGCCAAGACCAGAAAGTGTTCCTAAGTCTTGAGCCATTTTTCAAGCCCCACAACGGAATTTTTGATCGATGACATGGAGACAAAATAAAATGATGGCTTTAAGTGAGTTTTGAGATTTTGGAGTTATGGATTTAATTAGGAAATTAATCTTATGTTCTCTATATTGATTATCATAGAGGACTCTCTCTAAATGCCAGCTCTTCATATAGGCCGTGGCTTCTCCAAATGCTGTATTATTAAGTTTTTATTAGGCATCTACCAATTTCGATTTAATTGAGGGTAAGGAAGATAGCATCGTTTCCTATGCCCTATTCCGTTGGTCCTCAGGATAAATTCCAGTGAGCTCAATGGAAATCAGGTCATCAGGCTTGGTGGTGAGAGTGCTTACCCAATGGGCCATTTTGATCGGCCCAGAGGAAAGAGACTCCTTATAAACTGTTTTGGAGATAAAGCTTACCAGTGGAAATTCTGAACGAAACTCTCAAATACAATCATATATCCTCCCTGTACATATACTCATTATTTCGCCACATTTCCTTTATAATAAGGGTTTCCAAACTCCAGTTATAGGAAAATGTGCCATCCATGTGTGTGTGTGTGTGTGTGTGTGTGTGTATGTGTGTGTGTGTGTGTGTGTGTGTGTGTGTTTTCATTTATCTTGGTGAATTTTGCAGTTCAGGGATCAGGATGTATAATTATGACAGTGCATCCCTGAGAAGTCTGCAAAAGCTTAATTTACTACCTGGCCCTTTACAGAAAAAAAAAAATGCTGATCTTTTCTAGAAAACTAATTCCTAAATGGTACCTCCTAAATTAATACACATAACAGACCTTTAGATCACTTTGCAGATTCCAAAAACAGCTGAGGAGAAGGTCTGAATTGCCTCTGTTGTAAAACCAAAGAAGCATTAGAAATAAAATTTTATTTCCTTCCTCCTGAAATTTCATCCAGTTGTTTTCTTTGAAACCATCTTTTGTAAAATGAGATCCTAGGGGCGGTGTTAAGATCCTGAGGGTTATTTGGGGAATGAAACGAATAGACAATAAAGGGGATTCCTTCAGGTCCTCAGCTCTGATAAAGATTCCAAAGACTTCCATATTTCGGACCCATTTCCAGCACCTGAAATACTATCTGAACTTATAGAAAGCAATGGAAAATTTTCTTACATTAATCATAGCTATTCTGAACTTTTGCTTAGCTGATACATACTTTTGTACATTTTCACAAGAAATTGAAGCTTTGATACTATTACTTTGGTTATATCATTCTTCCTTATAAATTGAATCTGATTTTCCTGGGTGTTTGAGCCCATTAGAGAAATCTTCTGGTTTGTGATTTATAAGTCATTACACAAAGAGCACAGGGCTCCAGTATCAAAATGGATGTTATGCTCGGGGGGGGGGGGGGAACTACAGAGGTTAACAAAGCATGTTCTACCCTTCTGAAACCTAGTTATCATATTAAAGGCTGCAGATGTTCATTCCCCAATTTTATTAGCTTTCTTCACAATTGGTTAAAAACAGAGAGGAAAGAAATTACAATTCTAATTGTGACTCCTCTTAACTAGTGCAAACTGATTTAAGCATGAACATCTGAGAAGCCTGAAAACTCAGCAACCATTTAAAAGTCTATTTGAGCAGTAGATCATAATTCCTGGGAGGGATGGAAAGGTGCTTTATAGTCTAATGCTGCTTTTTGAACTGTATATCACTTTTTCTATTTAGGATTCATTTGAATGCAGAAACCGAGTTGGGTTTCCTTTGTTAGAGACACTCCAAATATTTTGACAGTTACTTAAATACCATATTGACAAGCCCATTGTATTTACTGGCCCTAAAACAAATAATTTCCACATATCTTAAGCTTTAAAACTCTTTTGTACAAATTATTAAAAGATTATAAACTGTTTGTCTGTGCATTTTTTAAAGGGAGGGATTTGTGACTTCTTAGAATAGGAAAATATTTGAATAGCAGCTATAATTCTAGTATATTCACAAATCAGTCATTAAAATGCATAGAGTAGAGTAGCAGCAGCTGTATACAGCTTTTATTATTCAGACTGCTAAATGGGTGAAACATATATTTTAATTTAATGTATAATGTACAACCCAGAATAAACCAGAACCCATGCCTTCTCCTCTCTCTCTCTCTCCTAAAAAGAATCCAGAGATCCTTCAGAAGGCTGGCGATAATTTCTCCTGGACAACAGCCAGTCAAGATTTATTGAATATGCCAACATCTCTGCATAAAACATTGCAAGCGCTGGCAGAAGTTTAGTTAAAAAAAAAAAAAAAACCACAGCTGATAACATTTCTGATATATTCACATATTTTCACTGGGGATTAATTGTTAAGCCTTCAGCTTGGTTTCCAATTATGGCCCAATGAGAACATCATAGAAAGCTAGCAAGAAAAGTGGTGTCTCGCCATTGTTTATCGTTTTTTTGGAAATGGAAGACTTGGATGGTAAGGAGGGAAGGATATTTAAATATTAGATTAAAAGGAGCTACATAGCATTGTCTTGGGAAGCCGTGGAGATGGACCCATTAGTTAAGGGCCTGCCATGCAAGAATGAGAGTTCAGATTATTAGGGAGGGGTTATATCTCCCTGTAACTCTTGCACCTTGTGTAGGAATCACGGTGAGAGGAGGAAGATCCTTGGAGCTCAGTTGCCAGTCTAGTAGGATCAGTATCCTCCAAGTTCAGTGAGAGAGCCTGTCTCAAGAGACTAAGGTGGAATGTGCTTGAGAAAGATACCAAGTATTGATCTCTGGTCTCCACAGCACATATACATGAATGTATATCCCAACAAAGACACACATACCACACATACAGAGACACGGAGACACAAACTAAAGCACACACAAGCATATGACAATGCTCTTTAGTCACCTAAGCCATGTTTCCTTAAAAGTATGTTACATGATAAAATGGTTTTATTTGGGAATTAAGCAAGACTCCGTGTGAACTCTTGTCTGAAGGGCTCTGAGTAGAGAGCGCCACTGTTTTCTTACTGGTCAAACTTTCCACAGCCCTCAAAGAGTCATCTTCAGCCTCTTGAAAAATAAAACTCTTCCTCTTATGCTTTCAAAAAAAAGCAGAGTCAGACCTGTAATTCCTAAGATTCTGTTCACACTCACCTATGTTCTTCACCAATGTGTATTATTAACTCTGATAGAATTTATCCCCTTTTTCAGATCTCCAACTGGCTCTCTCTGGAGTTCTGAACTCTTCTTCCACAGGACAAATCTCAGTGGTATCACTTAACTAATTTACTGTGTTTAACCAGAGACTTCAAAAATAATTTTCTTGTGTCTTTCTGTGTCTAGAGATTTATACTGACAGTCTCTTAGAAAGGACTATGTTAGACTTCCCATCAGTTCTGTTGGATTTATTCAAGTCAGGATTATCAAGAGAGGATTGTATTTTTTAGCACTATGGTTAATTTCAAAACAGAGAGGAATAAATGGGGACTGAGGTTAAATGGTCTTGGGACACTCTGAGATTCATTTGATTGAACTGCTAAAGAAAATTGTGTCAAACAATAGCGCTTTAGAGCTGTGAATGCCCGAGAATTCGCTATACCCTTCCAGAGTACTAGGCTTTCTGAACTGATATCCAACAGCTTTTTTTAAAAGGGAGGTATCCCTTTCCACTCCAGAGTTTACAGGACTTCACAAATAACACAAGGTTCTCTAACACAACTCCTATTTTTACAATCATTTCTAAGTCATTAGTGATATATTCATCTGTAGGGGAAATATCTACATGGGATCCAAAATGTACTGAGTTATTAACAGAGTATATACTACTTTTGGAAAGGGATTTGCAATGTCCTCCTAATAAAAGAGATAAATCACATAACCTTAATAAACATAAAAGGCATTCAGGACCATGGAACAGTAAAACATGTATCTATGCTGACACATTGGAACTCATGGAATGGAAATTGGGTTTAACATGTGACTTAGTGGTTCATTCAGAGAGTAGAAAGACACACAAGGTCTACACAAAATAAGACGTTACCTAATTTCTACAACACTTATATTAATGTTCCTCACATCTATGTGATATAGTAACCCAAACAATCAGGTTTTAAACAACCCTAGCTTCATAAAATCAACTTTATCAGAAAATGAACAAGAAAAGAACTGCCAAGATAGGTGATATTTTCCTTAAGACTGTTTTATTCTATATTAACTAGAGAAGATGCTGATCCTACTATTACCAAGACTATTCCTGATGGTTTCAGACTGATTCTATTCTACCTCTTTGGAATCTTTATCACTTAGCGGTTTTCTGGATTGTGCACACTGATTCAATACCGTGACTTTCTGTGTACAATTACTGTAAAACAAGGACAAGATGTCTAACATTCAGCTTCTTGCACTACCTCCATCTTCCAGGCTCTTTTAAATATCAAGCTTCTTAAAGGCATAGAGCAGACTTCCTTCTCACACTGGATTCTGAATCTTGACATCCCCGGGAGTTTATCTAAAGGATATTAACAAAAGCACTGTGTGCCAAATTCAAATTCTCTCTTTCCTCTTCAGTCCGGGATCTACTTCATACCTGAAATATCCCAACTTCTGCCTCCACAATCTCTATTGCGAACATATTGAATTTATTTCTACCAGACTTAACATTCTAAGAAACTTGGCCTGTTCTCTGTAAACCTCAAGACCTCCTGTTTAGATATTGTGCCATGTATGACCACGTGGGCACATGCTTGTACGTATCTGGCTATTCAAGATCTGTGCCTTGAGGCCATTGCTCTGGACATGATTCCTCAATCTATCCACCAAATAATACTGATGCTTACTTCTCTCCGCATCCTTCAGTGCAATGCAAGTAAGTATTCCTCTGTGGAGACACAGAAGCTGCAAGTTTCATTGCAGTTACTCGTGTATGTATGCCTAGCATGCTGAAATGGTACCTTGTCAAAGAGTGCACGTGTGTTTATTTCTGTCAGACTTTCTACTAGTTCAGTTCTTAAGCTCTTGTAGTACTTAACAAATATAGTAAATATACAATAAAAGTCTAGCAAATCATCATGCTATTATTCAGCTATTGGTCTAGAATATGTATGTGTGTATGAGCAAATTTATAAGATATGTGCACAGTATAACAAACTGCCCAAGGTTTGCAGAACATGCCATGGGTTTATTTTCACTGAATTTTATGATGTGTTTGTTTTTTTACTGATCTGTGCTAAAATTTATAATTATCCTCCATCAATATTTATATATTGACATTTTGATATAGTAAGTGTCCTGTACTGTGCACATTTTCTCTATTAACACTTTTTAAAAATTATAACCACCATGAAAAAGGTACTCCTCCTATTGTTTCGTATCAAAAAACTGGAAGTGTGGACATGTTAATACCTGTTCGGTGCTTTTAGAGGACCAGGACACAGGACTTGATCCAAACAACATGCGTCATCTCTGCTTCCACAGGCTGATAATCAGAGGACGATTTTACATTGTGATTGCTTCTCTATTTGTCTCATTTTGTTTGTAACATAGCCCAACAAAGGTGTCCAGGGTACATATTGGCTGTCAATAAACTCCGAAGCCAAAACTTGTCTGTAAGCCAAGGGAGAGGGGAAGGTATTGTGAACAAAAAAAGAGAGATGTCTGAAAGCATCCTTATGTTTCACACACAATGTATGGAGCGCCTCCCAATTGGATTCTAAATAGAAGACCAGATTTCAGATTGGAGTGTGTCTCTTCCGGACCTGGTTAGTAAGTATAGTCTACATCTTTGGCACTGTACCTACTTTTGTGTCATGCTTAATTAAAGTTAATGCTAATTATTGATAAAGCAGGTAAATCAGAACCTTGAGGGTTAAGTTCTCTAACCCATCTTCTCTCTCCCCCTCTTTCTCTAGGCCTGATTGAACCCCTGCTCATTATCTTTCTGCAATTAATTCCTTATTCCTGAGGCTCATCCTGTTTTCCCTAGGGATGAACTTCCTGGATAGAGGACCTCATCAAGATGATTAGGTCACACCACATTCTCCAATTAAACACCAGTTAGGTATTGATTTGTACTGAGAAATGGAAATGATTTGCAGACCTGTTACAGACAGGGCTATCCGTCGAAGAGGTTACCATTTTATAGTCCTATTTCCGGAGAAGTAGTTGGCATTATTTTAAGGTCGGGTGGGATACCAGAGTGCTAACTGTTTAAGAGAACAGATCTGTGACTTAGTGCTGTTAGAGAGTGCTTTCTGGACTGTTGTTAAAGCTTTCCATAGAGACCAAAGTATTAAAACTTTTCATGTATGAATAAGATGCACTATTTGAAGAAAATCACAGCATGGCTTCGGTGTTTGACTTGATCAGTGCTTTCTCCCCTCCTAGCCTTCTCTCTTTTATGCTTTCTCCCCTCCTAGCCTTCTCTCTTTACTCAGTTTCTTAATCTTCACATCCAAATGGACTCTCACTTGCTTTTATTGCTTTCACAGCTTTTCTTTCTCTGCAGGATTTCCTTAAAGTAAAATAAATTCAATTGTGCCTGATTCCATTTTAAGGCTAAAGTTTATTTTTTATGTATTTTGGTGAACTTCATATATATATATATATATATATATATATATACATACATGTATATTACCCACTCTATTTTCCTTACTCAACTCAGCTGATTTCCCATCATATCCTGCTTTCAACTTTGCAACACTTCTTTATGTTTTTTGTTAACCCACTGAGTAAAATTCACGCTGCCCATGTACACGAGTGTGGGGGCATGGACTAGAGCAATTAAATGAAAACTGTGTGTCTTTTACCCAGGAGCTATCAGCCTCTTTGTTTGATCTTGTATAGGTTTTGTACGGGCAACCACGGGTACTGTTAATTTATTCATGGAAAGGACTGGAGGAATATTAGTTTTGAGGGGTTATTCACATAGAAAGCCACTAGTTCATATTTTTAAAAAGACTATTGATTAAGGATTAATTCTAAGCTGCCTTCTCCTTCATGAGCAAATAAGCATGTAGACATACAACAGCAATGAGTTAGACTATCCAAGACCATTATCTGAATCGTATGTAATATAAGGGCTGTCTTTTAGATTTTTCTATCCCCTAAGGCATGGCTCTAGGTTAATAGAAGTACCCCTTAAATGGACCTTTCCTTATCAGACCATGGTTCTGTTAGCCTGAATTGCCAACTTAATACAGCCTAGAGTCTTCTGAGAGGGGAAGCCTCAATGCCTCCATGAGATTGGGCTGTTGGCATGTCTGTGGGGCCTTGTCTTTATTATTAATTGATGTGAAAGAATCTGCCTACTGTAGGAAGCACCATAGCTTCCTAAGAAAGTGATATTGATACACACACACACACACACACACACACACACACACACACACACACACGGTTGCTAAGCACAAGCAAACTATGAAGCAAGCCAGCGAGCATTATTCCTCTCTAGTTTCTTCCTCTATATCTTTGCCTTGTTATTGCCCTGTCTGCCTTCAGTGATAGTGATCTGGGTGTGTAAGCTGGATAAACCCTTTCCATTCTTAAGTCTCTTTGGTCCTGAGCTCTTTATATCACAGTGACAGAATGAACCTAGAAAATATCATAGCATTGTGTGACACAGAAGATGATGCTGTGAAACAGAAAATAGAGCAATTTCTTATATAAAATTAATTCCTGTGTAATTTGACCTATCACATATATTATCTTATACATATTATCCATATCTTTTTAATTTTATATAGGATCTATTCATATTTCAATAGCCCGAGCTTTCTATCCACACGAAAAATTTTACTCTTTTGGTAATGAGTAGAAATGTCATGCTCATTAGACTTCTCACCAACATAAGGCATCCTTTGTTTTCAAAGATGCAATTATAAAAAGTCAAGTTGGAAAAGATAGGAACTTTGCTCCTGGAAAGTAAAGCCTAGCCACAATTTCTTGGGAAAAACCTAGCTTCTGAAACCATCTATCTGTCAAACTAAATATCTCAGCAAGATTTTAGAGGACACCATCCTGGAACGATTAAACAGTCTCATTCCTGGAGTTATTTAAAAAAAAGAATCTACTTTGAAAATAATGTCTATGTATGGAATCCCAAAGCAGTGGCTATGCTGATACAAACATAAAAGGGGTCTATATTGTGCATTATATCACATGCTCATCTACTTGTGGATTTAAGAAACCAGAAATCAGATGTATGTGCTTTTGATCATGTACATGCCGAAATGTGAGCAAATGCATCAGGTCAAATATTTCAGTGAAGAAAACATCTGAGTTAGAAAGGGACATTTACAGTACTAAGTGATGAATATGAAGACTGTACTGAAGACATCCAAATAATCCTGAGTGCGGGGCTGCTTGACCTCCAACATGCACATCTATGGTTACTGGCGCCTGTGTCAACTTCTGGTACCATTTCCTCCTAACAGCTTCTCATTTGGATGTCAGCCTACCATTATATTAAGTACTGTGCATGAACAGAAAACCGTATCTGTCCTCAGCTCCAAGGTAAGGTAAGTGACCCAGACTTCCCACTGGAGCATATATTTTTTTTCCCTGTGACTATCAAACATGACTACCGGACAGTAATTGGTCCAATTAGAGTCATCTTGGGACATTTTTGGATGCTGGTGAAAAGGGAGCTTGTCACTCTCATTAAACATAATGTGTGAAGCATCTTCGTCTGGCCACGAGAGCCATCACACCACCACAGTGGGACAAGTCTCATTGCTAACAGAGCCAATGGATGTAGAAACAGTGATGGTCACCACAGAAGCTAAGGACTTAGAAACTGCATCTGAATTTCAGGCATCCAGCTCCCCACAAGCCATCCATAAATCACAGTGTCTTCAGCTGCGTTAGTCCTTAAATTATCCCTTCTCTTTTTTTAGACCTGTTTACATTTGAGACAGAGTGGTGACTAACACAGATAATAATCATTTGGATGTCCTTAGATTTTGTACTTTTGAAGGATTTTGTGGGAAGCAAATACATAGACAAAGACATAAATATATAAATGTCCGGATTTGTATGTACACATACATAAACATTATGTATATATAAAATACATATATTCTATATATAATCATATGTTTATCGAGTATACACATATATATCCATGTGTTGAGAAAAAAGCAGCATGATTCAGCATGAGCCTAAGTACAATTTATGTCCAGTTGACTATGAGTTACTTGCTGAAGCATACATAATAAGAAACACAAAGAGTTTGAAAGGCTTCTACGGATACCGAGCAAACGTTAGAAAGGAGGGGCCAGCAAATGTGATAGCCCTGCATTCAGGCTGTTAGTTTTGCCATTCAGGTCTAGAGAAACCAGTTTAGAGCCTGAAGTGACAGGGCTACCAGCAGGGAGGAGAAATGGGTTAGGTCATGTCTATCCATGTCAGTCACTTTCATATTCTGAAGTATAGTATTTCAAAATAAAATGCCCAAGACACATAGCGGAAACAAAATAGGTCACCTGGGCCACAGTGAGTCTTTTAGAAAAACCTGCTCTGTCACAATCAGACTGAAGTGACCTGACTTGTATAAAGCTAGCATTTGACTTGTGAGTAGACTCAGTAGAACCAATTTGTAGCTTTCTGTTACACTTCTATTACGGCCTATTTTTTTATGTTTTTCTACTGTGGAAAGAAATCAATAATGACACAAATTATTTTACTTATTTTCTCCTGGTGTATAATTTAAGAATCAGCAATTAAAATGATGTGAACACATTAAATATTACAAATACCAATATTTCTGAAGCTCTGTAGAATGTAAATTGTCTCCTTTGGACTTGTAATCAGTAAATAAGGTCAAATCTGACATGTGTTCAACAGTCTGATAAATACAACTGGGTTAATATAAGGAGAAGAAAATGAATTTATTTGCTTTGGAAGCATATATAATTTAAGTGATGTTCAAGAATATATAACATGTCCATTAATCATCATTTCTTTTATTATTTCTCAAGGAAAATATACTTATGGCATGTACATACTTATAAATACATGCCATTCAACCAGGAATTTTATGATGGCATAATGCCAGCAAAGAAAAAATGTTTTAATTCAGAATGTGCTATGGAGGCTGGTGGGGAGAAAAATCATCAGTGATAGAATCTAACAATGACCCCGACATGCCAAAGTACCAACCTGTCCAACAAGCTGTACCCAATGATGCCATAGTGACACAAAATTTATAGGGATAACCACATTTTCTTTTCTTTTTTAGATTATATTGGAGCTTGCTTCACAGGAAGGAATTTATATCTGGTACTGTAAGCCAGGTAAAAATCCCATGGCTAGGGAAGTAATAGGAGGAACCTACTATTGTGACATTGCTAAGTAGACATGCTATTAAACCACCTTCTACATAACTTTGCTTATATACATAGGTTAATGTTGTCCTTAACCTTGGCCAGAAAAAATGTTCAGCAGTTAATCCAGAGACTCACAATCGGTCAAAGTGCAGAGAATAACTAATTATTGAGCCCTCACTTTTAGATGGAACTTTTATATCAAACCTCCTCCAATATTCCAAGGCTTCAGAGGAAATAAAGGGACAAATAGAGGAGCTGGGATTGGAGAAAAGATCATCCAGAGACTGCCTCACCTGGAGATCCACCCCATATGCAGCCACCAAACCCGAGCACTATTGCTGATGCCAAGAAGTGCTTACTAGAAGGATCCTGATATGGATGTCTCCTCAGAGGCTCTGCCAGAGTCATACAGATACAGTTGAGGAAGCTTATATCGAACCACTGGACTGAGAATGGGAATCCCAATGAGGAAGCTGGAGAAAGGACTGAAGGAACAGAAAGGACTTGCAACCCCATGGGAAGAACAACATTATCAACGAACCCAACTCTGCAGAACTCCTAAGAACTAAAACACCAACCAATGAGCACAAATGGAGAGACCCATGGCTCCAGGTGCATATGCAGCAGAGGACAGCATTCTCTGGCATCAGTGGGAGGAGAGGCCTTTCATCCAGCGAAGGCTCATTTTCCCAGTGCAGGGGAATGCCAAGGTGCTGAGGTGGGAGAGGGTTGTTGGGAGAGGAAGAACCTTCATGAAGGCAATGAGAGGAGGAAGGGGATGGGATTTGGGGAAAGACGTTAATGTCTGAAATATTAATACAGAGAATATCCAATATAAAGAAAAAAGAAACATGACAGAAAACATATCTTAAAGAATTTAAGGGTTGGAAACAACACAACACAACAGTTACACTCACTACATAACCTAACCACTGCCGCCATGGTTACCAAGTCAACAAGATCAACTGCGGGTAGGTGAAAGGCGTTGCAGATGTATTAGGAGTAGATAAGCTCCAGATCCATTGTTTAATTGTATGAAATTGTCAGATAATAGATAGAAGAATATTATATGTAAAAGCGCTTTAGGACTTTCCCAATACTGGTCATTAGCAAAACACAATGTAATAATTGGTGCCATTCAAACTTTTGTGCTCAGTCTGAGATGTATAGCAGGGTTCTCAGATGGGAGCATCAAAAGGTGCATACTTAACTTTGTCTGATAAAACAGTAAGAACAGGAAATAGGATGCACAGATAGGTGAATTTAGTTGTTTATACCAAGATACTAACATGAAGTAGTATGAGTAGAAAAGAATCAAATTGAGGGGTGTGTGTGTGTGTGTGTGTGTGTGTGTGTGTGTGTGTGTGTGTGTGTGTGTTTGTGTGTGTGTGTTTGTAGTGGTCAGAAAACAACTTCTTGGAATCAACACACACCTCCTACCATGTCGATCTACAAACTCAAGTCATGAGGCTTGGTGGGAAGTGCCTGTACCTACTAAGCCATTTTATCAGCCCTGTGGACCATTTGGAGAAAGATAGGGTTTCCCTGTATAGCCCTGGCTGTCCTGTAACTCACTCTGTAGACCAGGCTAGTGTCAAATTCGGAGATCTACCCATCTCTGCCTCCTGAATGCTGATATGATTTAACAACAACAACAACAACAAGTAATCCATTGAAACCCAAGTGTTGAGCAATTAGTAACTGTTGAAGTCTGAACATTTCTGACCAACCACAACATGGCTAAAAGAACATCAAGGACAAGTGTAACTAATTCAAGAACCAGACAGGACAACACTTCATTCACATGCACAGGAAACCGAGGAAGACCACCTTTGGCAGTAAATGTCAGTTCCCTATTATGGTTAGGCAATCCTAAGCGCCGACAGGACAACTGGTCTCCTGCCCCCTTTTCATAAAGTTGCTGAGATGCTATTCTGTTCCTCACTCCTCAAGTTCCATTGAACGAATTCACATAGGGCATCAGCAAGCACAGTGTGGAAGACAGAGTTTACTACAAAATAAAGGGAGGTGCTCAGATTGTACGAGACCTTTTGGAGAAGCACATTTTTGACATGGGATGATACTGAACGTGCAAGTGTCTCTGTGGTTAGGACAGAGTCCGAAAGTGCTATAGTTGGGTCATATGGAAATTGTACTTTTATGTTTTTCTATTTTTTTTTTTAAAGAAACCACCACACTTATTTCTATATGGCTGCGTCGTTTTGTGCGATCACCGAGAGGAAATTAGGTTTCCCTCACCCTGCTTTCTCATCTGTAGTTGTAATTTTTCCTCCTGAAAGACATTCTCCTGTCTTGGTCTGATGGAATCTCTAAGCAATTTGAATTTTCATGTCAACCATAGCTAAGGATGTGGAACATATTTTAAGTGTTTACTAGATTTTCGGTTATTGTTTTGTGACTAGGTAATTCAGTTTTGTGGCTCAAATTTTAAAGATCTGGTTACTTGTTTTCCCGTTTAGTTTTTGTTGTTTGTTTGCTTGTTTGTTTTTAGAGAAGGTGATGGGCCTGGGCTGTCATGAAAAGTCAGTGTGCTATGAACCAAAGCTACTCTTATTTCAGAAAGTGCAGCTCTAATGCAGAAACTAATTCGGGTCAAGGAACCTAATCAATCTGGTTTGCTCCATACTTAGGATATGATGAGATCTATTAAGTTCAGAACAGTTATCAACAAAATACGTACCAATGTACTAATTTAAGTAATTTTAGTTTTACCATAGCCATTAATTTAATAATGCTATTTTTTAGGACACAGTTTTCTGTGTAGCCTTGGCTGTCCGGGAACTCACTCTATAGAACAGGCTGGCCTCAAATTCAGAAATCTCTGTGTCTGTCTCCTGAATGCTGATGATGAGTGTAGTGTGCCACTGTCACTCTGCCTAACCTCCTTCTTAAAGGTTTCTTCACTTAAAAGAGTACATGAAGCTCTAAAAGAAGGAAGACCAAAGTGTGGATGCTTCAGTCCTTCTTAGAAGGGGGAACAAAATTACTCACAGGAGGAAAGACAAGGAGAAAGTTTAGGGCAGAGACTGAAGAAAAGGTCATCCGGAGACGGCCCCACCTGGGGATCTGGCCCATATAGAGCCATCAAACCTAGATGATATTGCTGATGCCAAGAAGTGAATCCAGACAGGAGCCTGATATAGCTGTCTCCTGAGAGGCTCTGATAGATCATGATAAATACAGAGGTGGATGCTCACAGCCAACCATTGAACTGGAAACAGGGACCCCAGTGTAAAAGTCAGAGAAAGGATTGAAGGAGCTGAAGGGGTTTGCAACCCCATAAGAACAATGATAAGAAACCAGAGCTCCCAGGAATCAAATTACTATCCAAAGGGTACACATATATATGAATATATGAAAGAAATCTAAATGGAGTCTCCAACCAAATATTAGGGTGTATGATGCCTCAAAGGAAAAAAAATAAGAATGAAAGAAAGAAAAGAAAATGTCTCAGGGTTTAAGAATCTCAATAATATGTAGAAACTCTGTCTATGAATGTCATTCACCTTCTTTCCCTACCGTCCTTCCACCATATTGTTCTGTAAATCCTCTACCTAGCGGGCTAAGCAGGGAAGAACATTTGATGTTCTAGCAGAGGACTGGGGTCCAGTTCCCAACACTCACATCAAGTGACACACAAGTTCCTCTAGTTCCAATTCCAAAGAATCTGGGGCCCTCGCCCACTCCAAGCGTGTGAACCTGTGCTGCCCATTTAAACATGTAGGTACACAGACATACATGGAGACACATATAAAATCAAAACAGATTAATCTTAAAAGCAATATTTACATGATGCCATCTGCTATTGTTCTACGAAATGTCAATAGCATTTACTAAGTTCTATTTTTAAAGCGTTCGGTAAGTGCATTTTATATGATTTGTTTTTATTATATTTTTGGCAGACATCTCAGGAAATTTAATATGATTAAGGACTTGTGAAGCTCCAGATAAAGAGATATATCAGTGTAATTTGAGGAGCTCTATTAACACAAATAGCAGAACCAGTCCATGACATTTATGTAGCTAGTTAACAAAAAATGCAGAAATTTAAAGAGTCACATGACAGAATGTGCTTTATTCCATTTATAAATATAATGCAAATATAAATTCACAGAATTCTGTTTATAAAGGAACACCTGAAACATCCAACCACAATGATGCCTTAGTACTAACATATCATTGTTTTTTAAAGGACTAAGATAGAATTATGATTCTTCACTTAGTCAATCAGGATCACATTTTGTAAAACCACAAGGATATTGCCTGTCAGCTAATGTACAAAATCATAGTAAAATTATTTTCAAAGGTATATGTATCAAGTCAATTTTAAATTTCTATGCATTGGCAGGCTCTTTAAGTGCCTTATTTTTTAACAAAAAATACTTAAGTGGAATTAAAATAGTGGTACACACCCACAAGAAATTTATCTTTGTCCTTGGAATTATTCTAATTATTAAACGCTTTCTGGTCAAATATTAACAAATTAATCACTATGATGATGAATTGGGTTCATAGTTATATTGGAAATAATGCTAAAACATTCTTATTGCTATAGGGCTTCTGTACATTCTCCTGTCTGGAAAGAACTACAGTTCAAGAATTCTGGGGTTACAAACTTATTGGGAATTAAAACTATAGCAGTGTGTGACATTCACTGATTTGGAGGAAACTCTTCTCCTTGAAACGTGTAAATATAGCTAGATAGTGGTGGTACATACCTTCAATCCCAGCAGGCAGGAGGCACATAGATCTCAGTGAGTTTGAGACCAGCCTGGGCTACAGAGAGTCCCATATAAACTAGGGCTACATGGTAAAAGAAAACCCTGTTTTGGAAAAAAAAAAAACAGAATGTACTCTAACATTTAAGAACAGTAGCATTTTTCACAGAAATAGAAATGAAATTTTACATACTTAGTAAATTTAGACAGAGACTACTTTCTGCTTTGGTTTCAATAAAATGGAGTGCTAAGCAATTCTCAGAAAGGTGTCTAATAGATTTTCTTTCCAAAAAAATCTTAATTTTGACATTTACTATTTGTGTTATCCATCAATACCTATATGAAACGATCAGTCAATAATAAACTTTAGACATCATAGGATTTGCAGTCTGTGGTTTCTAGACTAAGTTTCAAATGCTCACCAACAGCAATACAGCTCATCGTAGCAGGATTATGAGGTGTCCCAGAGCTAATTTACGCCCAAGATACATAAAGGACAGGGGGAATCACCTGGGATTGGTTGACATACAATTAAGATAAAAACAACAGCATTATTTTTACTTATATGACAGGAATTCATAGAACGTTCACTGAGAACTGAGTTTCTGCCCTAAAATAGAACTCAAGTCCCATTGACTACATAAGCTGTATTTAAAATGGGTATAATATTATAGTTACATCATTTAGTAATCTCTAAAGAACTCAAAATTAGGGGCTAGAGAGATGGCTCAGTGATTAGGAACACTTATTTATCTTCTGAAGGACTGGTGTTCTGTTCTCAAATTCACACTGGGTGTCTTACAGCTGTCTGTAACTCCAGCTTCAAAGTGTCTTTTGCCCTCTTCTGACCTCCACAGGCAGCCACATACATGTGGCATATATTCACACACACACACACACCACACACACACACACACACACACACACACACACACACAAACCACAAGCAAAGCCTCAAAACTCACAAAATCTCTGAAGCTTCTAGCTGCTTCTAAAGTTCCCCTGAACTTTACAGCCACAGACCATTCAGCAGCAAACATCCAAGGTCACTCAGGAGTAGCAGTGGAGAAAATCAAACCCAGGGGTCCCGTGGTCTTGCAAATGTTTTCATCTCCAGAACACCAAGACAAAAATGTTTTTGCAATGTGCCAGAGTCGTCAAGTGCATTTATTATTCAATTTAATAAGCATCCACCAACTAAGAACCTAAGAACCCAAATGAAAATAAATGATGCTTCTTAGTGAATAATGGCTTGTTCCAGTCTCTGGACTTGAAATAAAGTAACCTCATCAAAACTAAATACCATCACTGGCCCTTAAAAGCCAACAGGTAATGGTAAACAGGAACAAATGGGAAGGAACAAGTAAGCAGCTTCGAAAGGTGGGAGATTGATTTTCTCGATATTAATAATGCATTCTGTTTTTCGACTCCCCAATCTGCTAACACAATCATATTAAATATAAGACTTTCTTTCCAATAGATTTTGGTCCATTAGGGTCATAGATGGAGCCTAACACAGGGAGACAAAAAAGAGAATCGGTTCTGATAGGTATAGTAAGTTCTGAGAATAAAAAATGACATTTTCCCATTTCTCCCCATATTGTACAATCTGAGAAGTAGCAGGCTGAGTTTGGTAACTCACATTCATTTCATAGAATTTGCTTTCAGTCAGCAGGCTTGTCTGAAACCAGATAATCTTTAGACAAACATCTGTGAATTTTCTAACAGATGCTCTGAAGACTTATTCCAAATTTTTCCAATTGTATTATGTTAGTCTCACTGAAGAAAGAGATGGAAGGAATTCATGTGTATGTGGATATACTGAGGACAAGACAGGATATAATATCTGTGTATATATGTTTGGATACAAGAATTAGATTTAGTTATCACCCAGATATCTTCTCTTCTTTCACTAGCATAGTCCCATACAGCTTCTCCTTATGTAACCCAAGATTGATTACAGAATTAAATGATTATCTATATTAAATGATTCATATGCCTCCTCTGGAATACCAGCAAAATAAAGCCTTGCCAAAAACTCAGTGGAAATTCCAAAGGTTGTCCAACCAAGTCCAAAAGTTAGAATTAGAATAGATACTAAACTTGCCTATCTAAATATGTGAACTAAAAATAAAAAACTCAACACAGTAGTTAATATTAGATATAACTGAAGACAAATTATGTTCATATTTAACTTGTTGCAATAAGTACATGCTTATTGTATTGATATACTCAACCACTAGCTTATTAACTTTTTAAACATAATTTATTATATTTGAACCACCTACCAAGTTTTACCACATCTCGAAATTATATAAAGTTAGCATGAAAACTGGCTACATAGTGCTGGCTCATGTGAAGACATGCACATAGAATTAAATGATACCTATTCCATAACCCTTTGGTCTTTGGTTGGATGGCAGTGTTTTGTTGACTAGCTGGTTTTTCCATCTTTGAAGACTCTTAATGGTGAGGAATGACCTATACTCCCTGACCTGGATGCTTACATGCTGACTCTTCTCCATTTATCAGTCCTTTCTCAAAGTAGAACGTTACGGTGATGAAGCCATTTTCTTGTTCACTTAAACTGAATGAGGTTATTCTGGTAATTTCGGGAAATTGTGATATAGAAAACAGCCAAGAAATCCCAACAGTGGAATGAACTAAAGCACTGGATGTATATTAGCTAACTTCTGTAGCTATTTTTTAAAAAGGCAAAACTATATGAGAGAAGGAATCAAAAGATTTATTTATTTGGCTTAATATTTCCAAAAGTTTAATACGTTAGGGAGAATGTGACAGAAAGACATCAGGAAAGAGAATGAGTGTGTCTGCTCTGGCTGGCTTTCCTTTTCCCCCCTTCATTTGTCCATCCAAGCTCCCACACTCTACGATGCTGCTGCCCACATTCTGGACAGTTTTCCCTTCTTGGTTAATGATCCCTGGCAATGCCTATACAGACACACACACACAGGAAAGCTCTCATAATCACCTCAACGCAGCCCAATCCAACAACACTGACAAAGCTAATTAACCTTCACAGGGTGAATGACTACAAATGAGCCAGTCCAGCTGAAGCCCAAGACATCATGGAGTTAACATGTCTCTACCACAGACTGTCTGAAATACTGATATTCAAACCCATCAGCACAGTAATAAATCAATGTTTGTTCTGCCTTAAAATGATTTTTGCATAGCCATAGATAACAACTATAAGAGAACCCTCACATTGAAAGATTATGTTTCATCAGCATGTAGGTCTCAGATACTGCGCCAACATCATGTCTGCCTGCATGTAGTCATACTTCCTGCCATAATAATTATGAATGAAGCCTCAGAAACTATAAGTTGGCCCCAATTAAATGGTTTCTCTTATAGGAGTTGCGTTGGTCATGTTGTCTCTTCACAGCAATAGAATAGTGATTGAGACACTTTTTAAATATAGACCATGAAAAAAGGTGCCAGAGCTGGGGAGCCCCTCAAATACACATTATGTGCTGCTTCCCATCTCGACCCTTGTGTTGTTTCTCATATTCAAACTAATATATCAATAAAGTCATAATAAATAAAAACTTAATGGCTAATTGGTTGTGACTAAAAAAATAAAGAAGTCGAGGATGATTTCAAAATGTCTGAGAGCAATAGGAAGGATAAAGAGGCTGATCACTAAAACACAGGGTGGGTACTAGTCTTTGAAGAGGAAGATAAAGGAAGCTGTACATGTTAGTGCACACATGTGCAACCAAAGCTGTGCACCTCACACAGGCAAGAAGATAAGTTCTTTGTCTAATTTGCATTAAAAATAAATGCCATGGAAACTCTTAAGGAAAAAAAAAAAGAAAGTTTATATTTTTATGTGACTTTCAGTGGGCTGAAGTCATCTCAGAAGTAATTTTGATATATTATTATATTCCCAAAATAATTTACATGGTTTCAAATAAATTACAATAGGTATTGTGACAAATCCCTTAATTTAAAATACACCTAAACTATGTGATCATGCGCAAACATCATTGGTAACTCTAAATTTTACTTTGCTTATTTTAAAACAAAATAATAACTATTTCATGGGACTGTATGAGAATCTAAAAATAATGTATGTAACTTAATTCTTATAATCCTGACCTATTATAGCTTATGTAGCAGAGGACTACCTGGCCTCAGTGGAAGAGGATGTGCCTAGTCCTGTAGTGACTTGATGTCCCAGGGAAGTGGGATGTGGTGGGGGTGAGGTGGGGGAGGGGAGGAGAGTGGGAGGAAGGGTGGTGAGTGGAGTTGGTGGTGGAGTTCCCTCTTAGAGGCAAAGCGGAGATGGGATGGAGTGAAGAACTCTTGCAGAGAGTATGGGAAGGGGACAATGCTTGAAATGTAAATAAATAAAACAATTTAAAGAAATCATTACTCAGAATTATTTTATTAATACGTTCTCATTCTGTGGTAGTTTTGCATTTAAAAATAAGCATGAATACATGGAAGAAACACTTCTGACCTACTAAAAATAAGTTTGTATATAAAGCAATGTTAGATTATTGAATCTACTTGGGAACTTCAAGAACTTAGCTTGAAAAATGTGCCATTCACTCCTAAGCAAGACTGGTCAATTGAAAGGATCTCTCTAGGATCTCTGAGTTCTCTATCGACGTCAGAAACATTTGAGGAATAAGAACTCAGGACATGTGAAGAGACTGTAAACAATAGTGAATCACAGAAATTTAATGCACCACAGAGATAATGGGACGCTGGAAAAAAAAAAAACTGTGGGGGAGGGAGAACCTGCCTATTATGTCAATCAAATCAGCATGGAACATAAGTAAGAAAAGACAGGAAAGATAATTACCTACCTAGAAAAGCAATTAAATTAAGGTTTTATTGGTTTTTCCCTCAGTATGTGCAGCTGTTAGGGAAAAAAATATGGGAAGCTGTAATTCTCATAATATTTCAGAATTTACTTATTCTGGAAGATTATAATCACCATAGAAAGGCTAGTTTTCATCATGACAGCAGACCCATAATCTGATAGTATGGAATCAGTGTGTTCTTACCGGTCCTTTCTATTTGGTTGCTTTTCGCTGAATATTATGATTCTACAACTCTGGATGAATGGTTCTTCCCAAACAAGCATGACCTTCTGCACATCCTGCTTTATGAAAATGTTAGAGCCTGTGGATCTGTTACTGACTGCCTAGGCTGTCCAACTCCAACGATCAATCACTCAACTCAAGCGCTTTCTTAACATGGTGCCAATGGCGTTCATTTTTTAGCTCAGAAATCATTGATTTGCATTTTCAAAGTGGGGAGTTGGGAATGGAGTATTCTTCAACTACTTAGAATCATGGCTAATTGTTGTTCTGAAGCCTGCACAAAGGACCCCACAGAAGGGAAACAGTTATAGTATTTGTCTCAAGGTTTGCATGGAACTGTGGTCATCCCTGCTAATACCAGCCCACTCGAGTTCCTCACCAGCTCCAGTTTCCTTTATATGTATACAATCTTCAGCCTTTTGCTTGCTAATCATTCAATTATTTCTTGTAGTTCATTTGCTCTTTTATCCCTCTCCTCTTAATTTTATTGTTACTTTTGTGATTGTGAGAAAAATGTATGAGAAATATGTAGCTGTGAGATCACATCTTATTATATTTTTTAATTTATATCTCAGCTGAAATCACAAAAGTGTACGTTTGCTGAATATTTAAAGATGGCATACGAAACTAGTAAATATATGACAGAACAATTTGGTTTTACATCTGTTTGAAAGACAAGTAGTTTGTTGTCTAAAGATCAAATCTTCTGGGGTTAGCATCCCACTATCAGTCACTGCATATTATGTCTGTTCTTTTTTAACTGGGTTATCTCACTCAGGATGATATTCTCTAGATGAATCAATTTTCTTAAAAATTTCGTTAAGTACTTGTTTCTGATAGCTGAATAGTACTCCATTGTGTAAATGTACCACAATTTTTGTATCCATCATCTACTGAAGGACATCTGGGTTCTTTCCACCTTCTGGCTATTATAAATAGAACTAATATGAACAATGTGGTGCAAGTACCTTTGTTGTATATTGGAGTGTCTCTGGGGTATATGCCCAGAAGTGGAATAGCTGGATCTTCAGGTAGTATTATGTCCAATATTCTGAGGAATCGCCAGACTGATTTCCAGAGTGACTGTATCAGTTTACAACCACGCCAAAAGTGGCGAAGTGTTCCTCTTTCTCCACAACCTTGCCAGCATCTGCTGTCATCTGAGTTTTGGATCTTGGCCAATCTGACTGGTGTGAGGTGAAATCTCAGGATTGTTTTGATTTACATTTTCCTGATGGCTAAAGATGTCAAGCACTTCCTTAGATGTTTCTCAGCCATTCGATATTCCTCAATTGAGAATGTTTTGTTTAGCTCTGTACCCCATTTTTAATAGGGTTATTTGATTCTCTGGTGTCTAGCTTTTTGAGTTCGTTGTATACCTTGGATATTAGGCCTCTATCTGATATGGAGTTGGTAAAGATTTTTTCCCATTCTGTTGGCTGCTGTTTTGTTTTCTTGACAATGTCCTTAGCCTTACAGAAGCTTTGCAATCTCATTAAGTCCCATTTGTTAATCTTTGACCTTAGAGCTTGAGCCATTGGTGTTTTGTTCAGAAAATTTTCTCCTGTGCCTATATGTTCTAAGGTTTCCCCTACTTTCTCATCTAATAGTTTCAGTGTATCAGGTTTAATGTGGAGATTTTTGATCCACTTGCACTTGAGCTTTGTACAAGGAGATAAGAAAGGATCTATTTTCATTCTTTTGCATGCTGAGTGCCAGTTGGACCAGCACCATTTGTTGAATAGGCTGTCCTTTTTCCATTGAATGTTTACAGCTCCTTTGTCAAAAATCAGGTGACCATATACATGAGGGCTCATTTCTGGATCTTCTATTCTATTCCATTGATCCACATGCCTATTTCTGTACCAGTACCATGCAGTTTTCAGCACAATTGTCTTGTAATATAGCTGGAGGTCAGGGATAGCGATTCCCGCAGATGTTTTCTTGTTGTTGAGGATGGATTTCGCTATTCTAGGTCTTTTTTTATTCCAGATGAAATTGAATATTGCTCTTTCTAACTCAATGAAGAATTGGGTTGGAATTTTAATGGGGATTGCATTGAATCTATAGATTGCTTTTGGTAGGATGGCCATTTTTAAGATGTTGATTTTTCCAATCCATGAGAAAGGGAGATCTTTCCATTTTCTGAGATCCTCCTCAATTTCCTTCTTTAGAGGTTTGAAGTTCTTGTCATACAGGTCCTTCACTTGCTTAGTTAGAGTCAAGGTAATTCATAGTTTCTGTGACTATTATGAAGGATATCTTTTCCCTAATTTCTTTCTCCACATGTTTGTCCTTTGAATATAGGAAGGCTACTGATTTGTTTGAGTTAATTTTCTATCCAGCTACTTTGATGAACTTGTTTATCAGCTGTAGGAGTTTCTGGTGGAGTTTGTGGCATCACTTAAATATACTATCATGTCATCTGCAAAGAGTGATGTTTTTACTTCTTCCTTTACGGTTTCTATCTCTTTGATTTCCTTTTGCTCTCTAATTGCTCCAGCCAGGACTTCCAGTACTATGTTGAATAGGTAGGGGGAGAGTGGGCAGCCTTGTCGAGTCCCTGATTTTAGTGGGATTGCTTCAAGTTTCCTACCATTAAGTTTGATGTTGGAAGCTGGTTTGCTGTACATTGCTTTTATAATGTTTAGGTATGGACCTTGGATTCCTGTTCCTTCCAGGACTTTTAATATGAAGGGTGTTGAATTTTGTTAAATGCTTTCGTAGCACCTAGTGAGATGACCATGTGATTTTGTTGTTTGAGTTTGTTTATATGGTGAATTACATTGATGGATTTCCTTATATTGAACCATCCCTGCATCGCAGGAATGAAGCCTACTTGGTCATGGTGAATGATCGTTTTGATGTGTTCTTGGATTTGGTTTGCAAGGATTTTGTTGAGTATTTTTGCATCAGTGTTCATAAGTGAGATTGGTCTGAAGTTCTCTTTCCTTGTAGGGTCTTTGTGTGGTTTAGGAACGAGGGTTATTTTATCGTCAATAAAAGAGTTAGGTAGTACTCCATCTGATTCTATCTTGTGGAATAGTTTGGAGAGTATTGGTGTTATGTCCGCAATAAATGTCTGATAAAATTCTGCACTGAACCCGTCTGGACCTGGGCTTTTTTTTGGTTGGGAGGCTTTTGATGACTTCTTCTATTTCTTTAGGTGTTATGCAATTATTTAGCTGGGTTACCTGGTCCTGAATTAACTTTAGGACCTTGTATCTGTCTAGGAATTCATACATTTCCTCCAGATTTTTCAGCTTTGTTGAGTATAAGTTTTTGTAGTAGGATCTGATGATTTCTTGAATTTCCTCAGTTTCAGTTGTTATGTCTCTACTTTCCTTTCTGATTTTGTTAATTTGTATACTCTCTCTTTGCCCTCTAGTTAGTCTGGCTAGGGGTTTATCAATCTTGTTGATTTTCTCAAAGAACCAGTTCTTGATTTTGTTGATTCTTTCCATGGTTCTTTGTTTCCATTTGGACTATTTCTGCCCTAAGTTTGATTATTTCTTGCCATCTACTCCTATTGGGTGTATCTGCTTCCTTTTGTTTTAGTGCTTTTAGCTGTGCTGTCAAGTTGCTGATGTATGCTCTCTCCAGTTTCTTTTTGGAAGTGCTCAGACCTATGAGTTTTCCTCTTACTACTACTTTCATTGCATCCCATAGGTTTGGGTATGTTGTGTTTTCGTTTTCATTGAATTCTAGAAAATCCTTAATTTCTTTCTTTATTTCTTCTTTGACCCTGCTATCGTTTAATAGAGTGTTGTTTAGTTTCCATGTGTATGTGGGCTTTCTGTTGTCTTTGTTGTTGTTAAAGACCAGCCATAGACCATGATGATCTGAGAGGATGCATGGGAGTATTTTAATCTTATATCGATTGAGGCTCGTTCTGTGTCCAATTATGTGGTCAATTTTCGAGAAGGTGCCATGGGGTGCTGAGAAGAAGGTGTATTCTTTTACCTTAGGATGATATGTTCTATAGATATCTATTAATTTCAGTTGGTTCATAGTCTCTGCTAGTTTTACAGTGTTCTTGTTCAGTTTCTGTTTCCATGATCTGTCCATTGGTGAGAATGGGGTATTAAAGTCTCCCACTATTATTGTGTGGGGTGACATGTATTTTTTGAGCTTTAGTAGGGTCTCTAGCACATTGTGTGGATAAAATGTTGCACATATGGAAGAGAGTATATTTCATTTATAATTTCTGAGAACATATTGCACAATATTCTTTCCTGTAATCTTATTTTCAGCCCAGGATAATCATCATCATCATCACAATCATCATCATTGGAAACGCTAATAAGGTTCATTATTGTTATTGTAAGCTATTATTACTCTCATTGCCGGTTCTAAGGGAAACTGGTTAAATACCTATTAGGGTAATTCTCTCATTTATTGACTATTGACTTTACCAGTCGGATTCCAGAGATAAGTGGTCAATCCTGCCTCTCTCTGATTTTGCTCATCACTATGGGTTAAAAGTGTTTGGTGAGACTTTGCTGAGAAAATATAAGATTAAGATATAATTTTTAAAAATATTACTTGAAGAAAATGAGACCATAAGACCCACAGGTTAAAAATCTAGTTCTATTGTTTTATAAGTGAGGTTTTACACAGTTAGAGACATTTTCGACCTGAAACTATTAGTCCAGTGATATTGACAGATGCCTCAAATGGCCATCAGCTTCAAGTTCTGTCTTATTAGCATCCTTAAGTCTCAGATCCACAGTCTCTCTTGATATATATCAATATCTCTATTTATCTATTTATCTACCATCTATCTATCTATCTATCTATCTATCTATCTATAATTTATCTACCTATCTACCTACCTACCTATCTATCTATCTATCATCTATCTATCTATCTATTATCTATCTATCTATCTACCTATCATCTATCTATGATCTATCTATCTATCTACCTACCTACCTATCTATCATCTATCTATCTTTATCTATCTTTATCTATCTATCTCTATCTATCTATCTATCTATCTATCTACCTATCATTTATTAATTATCTATCTATCTACCTATCTAGCTATATATCATCTATCTATCAACTATCTATCTATCTATCTATCTATCTATCTATCTATCATCTATCTCCTTGTGTACTGGTAGTCAGTTTATAACATGGAATGAATCTTAACAAGGTTTCCCGTGGTTCCCAAAGGTAAAGGCCTGGTGAGAAGGAGATCCGACTAGCCAGGGGGCAGAGAGATCTCTGCCGAGTGTGCTCGGAAAGCATGCCCCTACCCTGCCTGATCCAGGGACCAGGAACCCAGCATTGGGACCTCTGTTCCCACCCGGCAGTGCACAACAGGGCTCGGACCATCAGCCACCTGGACTAGCGGAGATCCAAGGACACAGACCAGATACAAGGGAAAGGCAAGAACATATCACTGACAACAAGATGGCAGGAGGAAAACGAATGAGCATATCCCAAGGAAACCAAGACAACCTGGCAACACCAGTACCCAGCTCTCCCATCACAGCAAACAGCGGAATGCCTAACACTCCAGAAAAAGAAGACACAGACCTAAAATCATACCTCAAGACAATGATAGAGATCCTTAAACAAGAATGGGAGGAAAAGCAAAAAGAATCAGAAGCTTTTAAAGAGGAAACAAGAAAAACACTCAAAGAACTCAAAGAACTAGAGGAAAACGGAACCAAAGAGATGAAGAAATGGAAGAAGGAATTTAAAACAGAAATTGACACAATAAATAAAACACTAAAAGAGATAACCCTAGAGGTAGAACACCTAAAAAAGAAATCAGGAGTCACAGATGTAAACATTTCCAATAGACTACAAGAGATGGAAGAGAGAATCCCGGGGGCCAAAGACAACATTGAAAACATAGATAAAAGAGTCAGAGAAGATGTAAAAACCAAAAAGCTCCTAACCCAAAATGTCCAGGAGATCCAGGACACAATGAGAAGACCAAACCTAAGGATAATAGGAATAGAAGAGGGAGAAGAATATCAACTAAGAGGCACAGTAAATATCTTCAACAAAATTGTAGAAGAAAACTTCCTTACCCTTAAGAATGAGATGACCACTAGCACAAAAGAAGCCTTCAGAACTCCAAATAGGTTGGACCAGAAAAGAAACTCCTCCCGACACATAATAGTCAAAACAACAAGTGCCCAAATCAAAGAAAGAATACTAAAAGCAGTAAGGGAAAAAGGTCAGGTAACATATAAAGGCAGACCAATCAGAATCACACCTGATTTCTCAACAGAGACTATGAAGCTAGAAGAGCCTGGACAGACATCAAGCACACCCTAAGAGAGCACAAGTGCCAGCCCAAGCTGCTATACCGAGCAAAACTATCAATCACCATAGATGGAGAGATGAAGATATTTCAAGTCAAATCTAAATTTACACAATATCTGGCCACAAACCCAGCACTACAATGAATTATAGGTGGATAAACCAATACAATGAGGGGAACTACATCCTAGTAAAAAGAAGAAAACTCCTAAGCAAGAAAACCAAAAGAAGAAAGAGACACAGACACAACTCAACCTACAAAAGCAATAATAGCAGGAAACAGCAACCACTATTCCTTGATATCTATTAACATAAATGGACTCAACTCCCCAATAGAGACATAGGCTATCAGACTGGATACATAAACAAAATGCAGCATTCTGCTGCATACAGGAAACTCATCTCAGAGACAAAGACAGACACTATCTCAGAGTAAAAGGTTGGGAAAAAAAAAAAACTTCCAAGCAAACAGCCCCAAAAAGCAAGCTGGAGTGGCTATATATCGAATAAAGTAAATTTCCAACCAAAAGTTATCAAAAAAGAAAGGAACAACAACATCTACACTTGGACAGTCTCTGCAATGTGTCTTGTTATCTTTCAATCAATAAGAAACCTTACCTCTGACAGTGTGAGATGCCATCTAATACCTGACCATACACTTGTCTTTAAGTTTTGTGTTTTTTAGAATAAAATCAAGTAAGTTGTATTCTTATACTAACAACTTTGGTTTATTGTTTTTAAAAGTTATAAATTTTAAACTACTAGATCTGTGATAATGCTTAACCTCACTACATTTATTTCAATATACTAACCCCAAGCCTGGAGGGACTTCTGAACAGATAGACAGAGAGACAGACAGAGATATATAAATCTACAACTATCTATATATAACTATAACTACATAGTTTAAATATAACTACCTGTATATAGCTTTTATATGTAATTTTTATAAATATCTATGTATCTTTTATAAATATCTATATATATGCATAATAATATATATGTGTAGATATAAAACTATATAGTTAATTATATAGTTTTTCCTATTCCTTTACATAAAAGGTAATTATTAATATTTAGTGATGCATTATGTATAGGCCCTTTATAGCAAAGTTTTAGACATAGAGTATATAGATAGAGATAAAACATTTACAAAATGAAGATTTTTTTCTTTCAAGTCTGCCTCAGAAAACCTTTGATTCTTCATAAGCACAGAATCACTGCTTCCGTCATCAGAAACAATCTTTCATTTCCTAAGTTCTTTTCATGAAATACGTGTCTACTCTCTCTAGGAAGTGTTTGAATGGTCGTAAAAGAATGTTGATCTTGACAGCTTATGGGAAGGCACTGAGATCAGTCAACAATGACACCTCTAATGTACCTTGCTTTTATTCAACCTGTGGCTTGAACTTAGTTCCTCAAACTATGTGGTTATGACAAACAAAGTGACCGATGGTTGTCAAAACACTGCGTAAAATGGTAGCATAGAGCAAGAGATGTATACTCCGCTAAAGTGTGCCATTGCATTTAGTATATTTTGAGTATTTGTTATTCAAATAATATGGGGCAGGTATACATGGGTGAGTTTTGCTTGTTAGAAATGGAAGTTAGTGAATAACAGTCATAAAAGTGAGTATCCCTGGGAACATTCAATCCATTTGAAGCATCTATATTCTTATTTAATCATGTGAATCTTCTAAAACCTGAAGGACCAAGAATTGTCATTCTGTTTCTTGTTATTCTTCTAATTAATTTTATTTATTTTTTTAAGTCACTTTACATGCAGATAACTGCTCCCTCTTTATCCCCCATCTCTGCATTTCTTGTAGGCACAATAAACTTTAGGATGGTCCATATGTGGGTAGGTTGTGAACATATCGCTCCACAGGGGGTCCTGCCTGGCTACAGTAGGTAGCCACTGCTGGGAGTCTCAGCTAAGTTTACACCTATTGATTCTTGGGAGCTTCCGTTATACCAGTTCCCTGGCATGTTCTTAAGGTGCCCCAGCCCCATTCCCCAGCCAGCTGCTGTTTTCCGTTCAGTCTCATGGCCATCTGGCCCTCCCCGCCCCCCCCCCCGTCTCTCTTCACACCTGATCCTCAAATGTTCCCATTGCCCATTCCTTCCCCCATCCCTTCTCCCACCCAGTTCCCTTCCTCCATCTGCTTCCCATGCCTATGGTGATCTAGATAAAATATTTATCACGCCATTGATTGCCAGGGTTTATTCAGATGATCTAATTACATTTTTAATAAGGATGTGAATTGCACACAGACCTCCTTCATTCTAGGCATTTATTTCTTCCTTAGAAAATGTCAAATCAGAGGATGAAGTGTGTGTGATGACACATCAAGATGTATTCTTTGTATATTTTTTCTGGGCCACACATTCATGCATATACATAAAACATTTATGTATCTAATTTATCCTTATTTATCCTGTAAACCATGTTACACTAACCCAGTAACCTATTTTCAAAAATCCAATCTACATTCAATGGGTTATGATGGTATTTTTCTATTTGTTTACAGTTGTAGTTTTTTGTTTTTGTTTGTTTGTTTTTTTTTTTTACTAAGATCCCCTTCATCTTAAGATAACCTGGACTGGTGGCCCAGGCTAGCCCTAAAATGGAGGCAATATTCCGACCTCAGCCTCTGTGCAATAGGATTAAAAACATGTACTACCAAACCCAGCTCTAACTCTTGAAAAATAGTTTGAAATATGAATCCAACCTAAATTACCTTGCCCCTTTAAATAGAGTAGAATATTCTTCAATTGCATCTACTTAGTTTTTACAGATGTAGAACTTTGAGATCTCTCTAAATGTAACATTGGCTATAGAGCATTAACAAAGACCAAATGATTACTTGGTAGAGTTCAACAGAGTACTTGATAGATCATCCTTGATATAAGCTAATATAAACCTCAAAAATAATTGAGGATAAATAGTAATGCATCAGGGGAAATGGAAAGAGAAAGTCATTTATTTTAAGATGTATAAATTATCTCCCTGAAAGCATTCTGTGACTTGAATGCAATTCAAGGTAAATTGCACAAAAGACTTCAAAGGAACTCATAGGTGTTTTGGAAATGAAACAGAAATGAGTACAAAGTCTAGTCCGCTCTTAGGAGTGTAGGTGACAGATCTTACCCACCCCATGCCACCCAGTGAAAGGAATCATGTTCAAAACTAAGCAGAGCAGAAATCATTCGCACCATGTTAACTTAATTTGCACAACCTCTGCTGAAACCCTAGGAAGTCATTCTATTGGAGAAAAGCTTAAATTATATGTAGTGTGTTATCTGTACAATGACTTTGAGTTATTAAAAGTGCTAACTAATCTGATCAACCTCCTGTGGTTAGGAAAATTGTGAAATTCATTATAATATTTTCCCACAGAAAATTTTCAAGCAATTCAACCAAATGACTCTATTTCAATTCTCAAGCTTTTACTGGGTACCCACTTTTACTCCTTCTAAAACATGGTGAATGCACAGCTGAGTCAAATGTAGTCTACAGTTTTTCCATCTTTACAGAATTTTCTTATTGTACAGAGACTCTCAATACAGCACAGGATACCTATGCCAGAGGGTATAAGAGAGAAAGAAGCATTATCTAAGGAAATAGGGTTTCCTCAAAGAGAAGACTTTAGTCTTGTATATCAATGGGTTCTGCCTACTAACTAGGAGGTCTAATTTATGTGCTGAAGGAATTAGAAAACCAAAGTAAGTTAGATAGAACAAAGTTGGGTGAAACACTTTTAAACACATTATCAAACGTCTAAGCTATAGCTAAGAAAGTTGACCTTGCTGCTGGAAGAATGATTTTTAGTTGCAGTTCTTGGGGGAAAAGAGTATTTAAATAATAGAATTTGTCATAGGTGAATTCTTACGAAAGAGGAAGAATAGAACTAAATTCAATGAAAAATAGGAATAAAGTTTGACATTAGCTAGAAAAGGCATCATGGGTAGATGACTTGGTACAAAGCTTGCCTAATATGGCCTGGCCTCGAGGTTGATTACCAGCCTTCAATAAACCAGGCATGGTGGTATACTCCTATAATTCCAGTACATGGAGAAAACATGGAGAGTGAGGCAAAAAGATAAAAAATTCGCTAAATAGGCATTTCCCCCCCAGGTCAGAGTGTTGTATATATTTTTCCAGCTACAGCCAGTCTGATGTACACACGAATTCACAGAGACTCTGGCAGCAGCTAAGTCCCAATTTGTATGCCTTTTTCTTTTTGTTCCTAAAAACTGATGTAGCATACCAAGTTGCATGTCCATTATGGGTTAACTCCATCCAGATGATAAAGTTAACAGATGTAGTATCATTTGAAATAAAATATCAACAACAACAGCCATCTCTTACTATATTATCAGTGGCCTGGATTTTTAAAACGTAAATTAACTAAGATGCCTCCAAGACTTCCATATATGGAAAAATGACCTGAAATAATTTTCTATTACTGTGGATAATAGATAGTATTTAATTTAGAAATAACTCTATAACCTTATTACATGTTATATTTAAAGTAATTTCATAACATAAAGTCAGGGTATAATGATATATAAATAAAATTATAGCTAGAATAAAACATACTACCTAGAAGTGGTAATACATGTATGATTCCATCTCTTCATGATATCTTCCTTTCTCACATGCACACCCCAACATTTTCCTCTTGACACATCACTGAGACCATCAGCAGTATCTACATATTTATCATTCCCCAACCTTAAAAATTATTTTTGACACATCCGGTGATTTGACTCAATCTGGTCATTTCCCTTCCATGTAGCACATTTATTACTAATTTTCCTGTAAATTATTTATGGTCCTATTTATTGATAGTCCTAAGACTCTTAAATAAGAAAGATTTTACCCTAAGTAACTGGAAGCTAACTCTGTCTCCATCCCTCCTCTAAGCCCTAATTTAATCAATGGTTTTCATACGAATTATACAGGTTCATTCATCACCAACAAATCATGCACTGAAAGGCTTGTTTTGAATCTATTTTGAACGTATTGCATCTCAAGTCTCAAACTTAAGTGTTGGTGATTTTTACAATAGATAGGGGTTTCACAAATGTAATTTTGTACCATTAAGATTATGTTACTTAGGGTCACTTTTTAGTAGATTTTTGAATGTTAGCCTATATATAGTAAGGCATAAAAAAATTTGAGAAAATGGGAAAAGTTTGATGGTCTTTTTTGACATGGTATTAGTGCTCCTTCATAGAAAATGCATCAAGTGGGTTTAATACATCAGAGGGATGCTTGTAAGAGATGTAGATAAACAGCAGAGTGACAGCTGGACAAAAAATTAGAAATTGTGATCTTGGAACTGCCTTCTAATGAAGAAGAAAATAACGCATCAGAATGTCTCCTAAGCCAACAACAGGGAGGAAGATGGGACTATCTCGTTCAAATATTACATCCCTAGAAAACTTCATTCTTGACTTTGTTGAAGTACTACAGGAAAAGGCGGGGCAGGCTGGTAAAAATCTCTGCTTTTCTTTGCTTCAACAATTCTCTCCTCAAACAAGATTGATAAAGAGGGGTCACCTTTAGCATAGATATGGCAAAGTGTGAGATTTGTCGACATAAATAAACAACACCCTACACTGTTTACAAATGTGTTTGCTTAAAGTATTTTCTGACCGTTTTGAATTACTTATTATTTTGTTATTTATGACATTTTTGTCTTATTACTCAAAATTATTAAAAAGTTAAACACGATTTTGTTCTTGTATGTTTCAGTATATATAGTTAAAAAAAGATTTTCTTCCAATACTTTCAATACATTTATTTGATGACTTTGTTCTGAATTTTGAATTTTGCTAAATGCCCCTATGTTCAACAAAATATGAGTTAAACTACTTGGTCAAGATGTCAGCAAAAGATTCTAGAAATTAGTTTGAGCATGCATCCCAAGCCTTTACACTTGGGAAATACTGTCTTGATTATAGTGCTTGGAGTTCTGGGACTTACTTGGAATAATTCTCTGACTGTAAGTCTAAGGCCACATCTTTATTAACAATGGGCCGTAAAATACAGAATGTGCTCTTTCATAGGGAATTCCTAACTTTATGCATATTACCTCGGGCTAGCCTTGAACTCAGTACAAAGCTGAGGCTGACCTTGACATTTCAGGTCCTCTTTTCTACACATCATAACTATTTGGATTATAGATGTAGTCCACTATGCCTGCTTCAGACCATCACAAGGCACCTTCATCCATGAATTCCTCCCTTTTCCTCATTTTTCTTCAGCCTGTTTATATCTCTTTCTCATTCCCACTTTTGGCAAGATTCCAGTCACTTTAAGTGTGAATTGATCTTAGTGATTAAACTGCTCTCTTGACAAACATATCAACAACTTGAACTTTCTCCAAGGACAATAGAGTATTTCTCAGGAAGACAAGATTTAACAATAAACATTAAAGCAATGGAAAAACTAAATTCTGGTAGAGACAAGATAAAATTAGATGGCTGTGTTTAAAAATCCCATGAGTTCGTCAGAAAGTTAAATACAGACTTACTGTATAACACAACAATTTCAAAAGGAATACATATTTTTGGTTGTGAGCCTAGCCTTTAACGGCTGAGCCATCTCAAAAGGAATACATTCAAGAAAGAAATAACTATGCATTCACATAAACTATATATTAAAGCAATATTAATAATAGTAAACAAATAGGCAGATGCAAACCAAATATGTAAAATCTGATGAATTAATAGATAAAATATTATAAAGTGTCATGATAAAATATCATTTGTCTATAATTAAGGATTGAATGCTGGACATGCTACAGTTGAGATAAGCGTCACAATAATGGTCCATGAGGAAGCTAGTTACAATAGCCTATGACAGGATATGTTTTGATTTGCATAAAGTATCCATGATTCAGTTTAGTTTTTGATATAACAACACAGTCTATGATTCATTCACTTACAAAGAAATGGAATATACTTTGGTTCATGGTTCTAGAGGTTGGGAAATCAAAGAATAGAGAAGAAATGGCTATTTTGTCTCTGCTGAAGTTGTCTTGTGGTTTCTACTTCTGGATTAAGGCAGGAGAGAAAGCAGATGCATAGAAAAAAGAAAACACAAGGAGGACCCTCACATTATAACCAGTCCATTGCAGTGGGAGAGATGTCAGTTCTTCTAAACAGCTTAGGCACATCAGAGGCCACCCTCTCTGAATAGACACCATGGTGATCAAATTCAACCAATCAGACTCTGGTGGAGATAAAGGCATTCCAACCATAGAGTTCAGAACAGCAAAGACACAGAAATGGGATTGGGGGCGTCTTTTGATGAAAGGCAGAGTAGATACCCTTATGTATAATTAGCACAGCAGAACTTGAATTATCCAGTTTAAAAAATAAATCCTGGTGCACAGCTTGGGTCTAGACTTTTGTCATCTTGTGGATAAGGCCAACTATTTTCTTTTGTCTCATTGTCTTGGGCAGAACCATAAGATATTTATTCAATACTTACTTTCCCCTTTGTCCTTGTGTATAATTCTCAACTTAATTGGAACTTTATTGTAAATACTTAATGCTCAACTTTCCTTGATCTGATTTACTGTTAGAAGTTTTAAAAACATTCTGGGTAGGGATTTCCAGAAAACTTTAGAATAGCAGTCAAATTACCTGGCATTCCATTGTAGCCCTTTGTTTTCAAGCCATTCTGTTTATTTCTTATTAGATAAAAGCAATGTTTGAAGGACCCATGTTACATTTGGCACAATAAATCATAGGACATATTAAACATATCAAAGAAAAAGTTAAATGTTATTGTAAGACATCACACTAAAATAAATTATCTCACAGCAATATGCCTATAAGCAAAATTTCTTTGGCTTAAACCCCTATTACCTAGTTCTGAAAAGGAAAATATATAGGTAATATCTAATGATATTATCTGAATATCTTAGAGTTAGCACTGCTAGGATAAACAAATGAACAAGAGCACACTGTGGAGGAATAGTTTATGTTCCTTACTAGTCCATATTACAGTCCGTCACTGAATGAAGTTGGAGCAGAAACACATATATAACAGGAAACTGGAGGCATAAGCTAAAGGAGGAGCCATGGACAGGTGCTTTTTACTTTCTTGGTCCTCAAAGCTGACAGAAGCATGCTTTTTCTTATAACTCTCAGAACCATCAACCCAGGAATCATTACACCCATGGTGGACTGAGCCATTCCACATCAATCACTAAGGTCCTTAAAGTACATACTGTAAATTACAAGTTTGTGTTTTTATGGGATTCATGAGGAAGACAAAAATTAGCCTATCTATTTTTGTTGCTTATGCCTGTTCTTGAGATCTTTTCCTTCTACTTGTTTTGTCTTTCTCTACTGTGTTTGTTTTGTTATGTTTTAGTATTATCCCCTAGATTCCTATTTATTTTCTAATGAGAGGCAAAGAATGGGTGGAGAGAAGGTGGGGAGAAAGTGGAAGAAGTAGAAGGAGGAGTAATTGTAATCTAAATATATTGTTTAAAAAAATCTATTCTCAATATAAGCAAAGTAAAATGCTTCACAAACTTGACTACAGGCCAATTTCTGAAGCATTTTTTTTCAATTGATGGTTCCTGTTCTCAGGTGACTTTTCCTTCTGCTTTGTTGCCATAACACTAGCAAGGTCAGTGATGCTATTACTTGCATCAGTTCCTTCAGCATCCTCTCATAGCCTCTCCCTTCCCTTCTTTCTCTTTTCATCATTCCCCACATGAAACCATTCAGAGACCAAAAAAAAAAAAAAAAAAAAAAAAAAAAAAAAAAAAAAAGGGTTACTAGTAATTCTCATGACAAAGGTTCTCTTGCCAACATTATCAAGCACACAACTGAGATGCCTGACATCTAAGGTAAGAGATGCGTAGAGGAAACATGTGTTGGTGAATTCAAATATGTGCATTCATAACTCAAAAGCATGATAAAATATTTGGTTTCCTGTTGCACCTTCATTTGCATAGAGATGGCTTCTATTTTCTCCACTTAACCTTAGGGCCACTTCCATTTTCTCATGGTCTTAAAGAAGTCAATATGTAATTGATAAATCTTCTGTCACCATGGGCAATTAATAGAAGTTGCACAGCACTGCTTACATCAATTTTCCTGTGTCTGAGGATCAAAAAAAAAAAAAAATTGATTTCACAAACTTACTGATGCATATTGATTCAACACCTATCCCTAGGCCATTTCTACTTAACACTTTTGTGCAATCATTGAGAAAAGTCTTAGGACTGTCAAATAAAACCTGCTTCTGTGGAGTTTTTATCTGTTACAGTTCTACGCAGGTACCTATGGCCTGGGCAATGCACTTGTATGCAGGCGGTAGTGAAGAAACTCCCTTTCAAAGGCTTCGTCTCTGGGAAAGAAGGATCCATCAAAATTATTCATTTTAGTGTGAATTCTCAGGTAAGGATTTTGAAAGGTATCAGAAGCATGTGTGACTTTTTTTAATAAATGGAATTTATATGTAGAAAAATTCTCCTTTGGGTTTCAGTAACTAGTTTGTGATAAAATAATACAAATACATCTCCCACATTGTACCTGGGTTTACTGCTTCATCATCTTCCTCGAGAGGTCTGAGTTAGTAAAGAGAAGTCATTGAGAAGGAAGGTATCTGACTTTATTCGTAAGTTAGAGTAAATCTAAGCAATTCTTTATTCCAGTAATCCCTGCCAACAAGAAAAGATGAAGTGTAAGTTGTGCTCCAGCGATATTCTGGGACTTGGGAATGACAGAGCAAATCAGACAGGACCTCTGCTCAGAAAATGGACAGTCAAAAAAGTACAGAAGAACAAAGGAAGAAAATAGCAAAGAGTAAAATTTTCAAGTAACATGGATGCTCTGCAGGATATTCTAATAGACAACACAGAACAAAGGAAGAAACAACATTGGTTCTCAAAATGAAGTGCTACAAATTTCTTCCCAAACTAGATGAAAAAACTGGTGTTTGAATGATAACGAGATGGCTGTGTAATGATTTCATAAGAAATAGTACACAAAGAAGTGACATCTTGTACCAAGGGCTTAAATAGGAAAAAGGAAACTAGAGTTGTTCATGCAAGCGTACAGAAAAGCTGCATATGTCTCTCTCTCTCTCTCTCTCTCTCTCTCTCTCTCTCTCTCTCTCTCTCTCTCTCTCTCTCTCTCTCTCTCTGTGTGTGTGTGTGTGTGTGTGTGTGTGTGTGTGTGTGCTTATTCCCCTAAGGCTGTGAGGAAATAACCTTAGTATAAAGCCAGTCAACCAATATTTGTCATAGCACCCTGAGTACAATAAGACGAGGAAGTCTGTGGATGAAAAGAAGAATTGGTGCAGGAAGACAAGACAGATAGAGAAAGTGATAGTAAACATTATGATGATGTCAGCCTAACACTCAGTGGAACTTTTGCTTTCTCCATAATAAGCAATTTACAAATTGGTTTCCAGTAGGAGAAAACCTACCATTTTCCAATACTGTAAACACCATGCTCCTGAGACGGGCAGTCCAGAAGATGAAATTGTGTGATGGCTATTTTTGGCTAGAATTAACTAAAACCTTAATAACTGGGCACACATGTGAGAAATTTTTTTGTAATGAAGTAGTTTGAAGCTGGAAGAGACACTTCTAATTCAGATGTTTGACATAGGAAGGTAACTGTTTAATCAAGATCTTTTGAGGTGAAAAGCCCACCTCTAATCTGGCCACTCCTTCTGCTGATGTGAAAGAAAAAATGTTTTCTCTCTCTCTCTCTCTCTCTCTGTCTCTCTCTCCCTCTCCCTCTTCTTAGATGCTTTTTCTTGACCTTATTTGCAAGTCTATTCTTCGACTGTTATGACAGCCTATTTGTTTGCTATTCCAATGTATACTGATGATCAGCTGAGACAACTATCCCTGGAGACTGTGCAACCACTGGAATTTTGGATCTTCCCCTCAAAGACAGCATTTGTGAGGTTAGCTTGACCACATACTATGTCATCTTAATAAGTCCCCTTCCCACATATACATAGAGAGACGCATTCTATAATCTGTTTCTCTAGAGAACCCTGACTAGTAACAAAGAGCAAGTGTTCAAGCATTACCCTCATATTCAGTGGCATATACTCATTCTATGTATGTTTTCATTTCAGAACAACCACATTTATAGAGTGGAATTTATTCTCCAATTAAAACTTACTGCTTTATTCTAAGATGTTTCTCATGAAGATGTAAAAGTATTTTGTTTCAGCAATTTCGGTTTTATGCTTTATAACTAATAACATAGTTGCTTTGTATTTTTTTAAGCTTTGATGCATTACAAGATTCTTGACAGTTGGAAGTGTCTGTAAAATGTATTTCATCGCTCAATACCTTGTTAGGGAACCTAGTTTGTTTCCACGACAGTTCTACTTGCTACATTAGAATAAGACGGTAAGTTACTTTGACAACAAAACAGAAGAAAGTGTATACTTATAAATAAGAGCCCAGACAAAGGATAATTTTAAATTATTTCATAACGTAGGCAATGAGAATCCTGATCATCATAAGTATAAAACACACATGCAGAGGCTATGTTCCTCTTCATTTGATATCTTTATGAGCGTATTCAAGACTTTGATATAGTCTTTGATAGCCAATATTGTTAACTCAATGTTGTTGATGCTTATGAAAATCTGACTCATTTCCATTTTGAGCATTTACATATCTTTATAATGAAATGTCCCATAATTTTGCACAACTTAAGTATTGGTAAGAGATTACCAGAACCTGTTTCTTTCTGTAAAAATAATGAAATAAGCATATTTTATAGCTACATATAACATTCTAGAATAAAAGATTCATAAAACTGATAGTCGCACATGATTATCACCTTCAGCTCAAAGTCTAAAACCATAAGGAGTGTGGACAACATAGTATCTCTCACAATAGATACAGCTTTAAGGTGAAGAGCTGTAATGCTGGAAAATCAACAAAGAATTTTCACAAAAGAAAAGCAAAGCATCCTTTATTCTTGATTAATTTTTGTAGTGTTAAAATTAATCAGTTTGGTTTATGAGGCTTACTGAGAAAAATAATTTTATCAAATATACTTGAAAAACATTAACTTATATTTCTTCTCCTTGCTCAAAAAGGGGAGAAGAAAAAGGAAGGCTCAGAAGAGTGAGAGAATGAATGAGCCTAAAGGTAAGGAAGAGAATTCTGAAAGGATAAATGGATGAGGGGATGGGTGACAGAGAGGAATGAAGAGAGCAGGAAGGGGTATTAGAGCAAGGAAGGGCGTGAACACAGTTTAGAACTCATCATTATATGACCTGCCTGGGTTATATACACAAAGAAATCTATATCCTTCAGCAGAAATATTTTATTGGTTATTTTATTTCTTTACATTTCAAATGTTATTCCTCTTTCTAGTTTCCCCTCCACAAACACCCTATCACCTGTCCCCTTCCTGCCTCTATGAGGGTGCTTCCTGATCCTCATACCCACCCTTGTCCCAGCACCCAAGCTTACTCTACCCTGCACCATTCAGCTTCCAAAGGACCAAGAGCCTCCCCTTTCAGTGATGCCTAATACAGCCATCTTCCTCTATATATCCAGCTAAAGCCATGGGTTTCCCCATATGTACTCTTTGGTTGCATGGCTTAATCCCTGGGAGCTTTGAGGGTTCTATTTGGTTGATATTGTTCTTCCTATGGGGTTGCAAACCCCGTTAGCTCCTTGAGCCCTTGCTCTAACTCCTCCATGAAGTCCCCTTGCTCAATACAATGATTGGTTACATACATTCAGGTCTGTGTTGGTCAGACTCTAGCAGAGACTCTCAGGGAGCAGCTATATGAAGCTCCTTCCAGTAAACTCTTCTTGGCATCAGCAGTAGTGTCTGGGTTTGGTGTCTGCAAATGGGATTGATCTCAAGGTTGGACAATCTTGAGATGGCCTTTCCTTCAGTCTTTACTCCACTCTTTATCCCTCTACTTCCTCCCATGCATATTCTGTTGCCCCTTCTGAGAAGGGCTGAAGCAATTACATTTTGGTCACCCTTCTTTTTGAGCTTCACATGATCTGTGAATTATATCTTGGATGTTCCAAACTTTTGGGCTAATAGCCACTTATCACTGAGTGTATATAACCTGTGTGTTCTTTTGTGTCTGGGTGACCTCACTAAGAGTAATATTTTCTAGAATCATCCATTTGCCTAAGACTTTCATAAAGTCATTGTTTTTAATAGCTGAGTGGCACTCCACTATGTAAATGAATGACATTTTCTGAATCCAGTCCTCTGGTGAAGGATATTTGGGTACTTTCCAGCTTCTGGATGTTATAAATAAGGCTGCTATGAACATAGTAAAGCACATATGTTCTTGTTATAAGTTGGAGCATATTGTGGGTATATGTCCAAGAGTGGTAAAACTGGGTTTTCAGGTAGAACTATTTCCAATGTTCTGAAAAACTGCCAGACTGATTTTCAGAGTGGTTATAACACTTGAAATCCCACCACCAATGAAGGAGTGTTTCTCTTTTTTCACATCCTTGCCAGCGTCTGCTGTCATCTGAGTTTTTTATCTCAGCCATAGTGACTGGACTCTAAGGCTCATTTTGATAAGCATTTCCCTAGTGACTAAGAATGTTGAGCATTTCTTTAGGTGCTTCTCAGCCATTGGAGATTTCTCAGTTCAGAATTCTCTCTTTAGCTCTATCCCATGTTTTAATAGGTATATTTGGTTCTGTGGAGACTAACTTCTTGAGTTCTTTTTCGAGTGTTAGTTCTCTATCAGAAGTAGGGTTACCAGACATCTTTTCCCAATCTGTGGATTGCCTTTTTTTTTTTTCCTATTGACAGTGTCTTTCACCTTACAAAAGCTTTTCAATTTTATGAGGTCCCATTTATCAGTTGTTTATCTTAGAAATTAAGCTTTCCTCTATTCAAAGAATAAACAACCTGAGAAAAAATTAGGGAGAAGGCACCCTTTACAATAGTCACAAACAATATGCAATGCCTTGATGTGACCCCAACTAAGCAAGTGAAAGATCTGTATAACTAAAACTTCAAATTTCTCAAGAAAAAAATTGAAGATCTCAGAAGATGAAAAGATCTCCCATGCTCATGGATTGGCAGGATCAACATTGTAAAAATGGGGATCTTGCCAAAAGCAATCTACAGATTCAATGCAATCCCCATCAAAATTCCAATTTAATTCTTTATAGAGTTGGAAAGCACAATTTGCAAATTCATCTGGAATAACAAAAAAACTAGGATAGTGAAATCTATTCTCAACAAAATTCTTCAGAAATCCCCATCCCTGACCTCAAACTATATTACAAAGCAATTGTGATAAAAACTGCATGGTACAGAGATAGGCAAGTAGATCAATGGAACAGAATTAAAGACCCAGAAGTGAACCCTCACACATATGGTCATATGATCTTTGACAAAGGAGCTAAAAACATCCAATGGAAAAAGGACAGCATCTTCAACAAATGGTGCTGGTTCAACTGGCAGTCATCATGCAGAAGAATGGAAATCTATGCTTTCTTATCTCCTTCTACAAACCTCAAGTTCAAGTGGATCAAAGACCTCCTCAAAAAATCAGGTATACTGAAACTATTAGAAGGGAAAGTGTGGAAGAGCTTAGAACACATAGGCACAGGGGAAATTATCCTGAATAGAACACCAGTGGTTTATGCTCTAAGATCAAGAATCGACAAATGGGATCTCATGAAATTGCAAAGTTTCTGTAAGGCTAAGGACACTGCCAAGAAAACAAAATGACAGCCAACAGACTGGGAAAGAATCTTTACCAAGACCACATCTGATAAAGGGCTAATATCCAATATATATATACAAAGAACTCAAGAAATTAGACTCCAGAGAATCAAACAATCCTATTAAAAATGGGGTACAAAACTAAACAAAGGATTCTCAACTGAGGAATACAAATGGCTGAGAAGTACCTAAAGAAATGCTCAACATCCCTAGTCATCAGGAAAATGCAAATCAAAACGACCCTGAGATATCATTTCACAGCACTTAGAATGGCTAAGATATTTTAATTAAAATAGAACTGTATCACATTGCCCTTTCCTTCCTACAGACCCTCCCAGTTTCTTTCCTATCACCTCAAATTAATAACCTCTTTTCCTTTATTATTGTTACATATATATGTATGTGTATGCATATGTACCTACAAATACTTAATTACAATCTTAAAAATGTATTCATATACTTTTATGCAAAAATGCTTAAAAATTTGTACATTTATCTTTGTATTTTAAAATAAAGTTTTTCAATAAAAAAAAAAACAACTCAGATGACAGCAGATGCTGGTGAGGTTGCAGAGAAAGAGGAACACTTCTCCACTGTTGGTGGGGTTGTAAACTGGTGCAACCACTCTGGAAATCAGTCTGGCGGTTCCTCAGAAAATTGGCCATAGTCCTACCTGAAGATCCAGCTATTCCACTGCTGGGCATATACCCCAGAGATGCTCCAACATATAATAAGGACACATGCTCCACTATGATCATAATAGCTTTATATATAATAGACAGAAGCTGGAAAGAACCCAGATATCTATCAACAGATGAATGGAAGCAAAGTGTGGTACATTTACAAAATGGAGTACTGCTCAGCTATTAGAAACAATGACTTTATAAAATTCCTAGGTAGATGGATAAAACTAGAGAATATAATCCTGAGTGAGGTAATCCACTCACAAAAAGAACACACATGATATCCAGTTACCAATAATTGGATACTAGTCCCCAAAAGCTCTGAATACCCAAGAAACAAGTCAGACCTTATGAAGCTTAAAAAGAAGAAAGGGCAAAATGGGGAAGCCTCAGTTCTCCTTAGAAAAAAGAAGAAACACTCACAGGAGGAGGTGCAGGATCAAGTTGAAGACCAGGGATTGAAGAGGGGATCCTTCAGGGGCTGTGTCACCTGGGCGTCCACACCATGTGCAGCCACTAGCTCCAAGTATTATAGCTAACGCTGGGAGGTGCTTGCTGACAGGAACCAGATAGGGGTGCCTCCTCAGGGGCTCTGCCAGGGTCATGCAGCTGAGCATGGTTACAGCTAACCAATAAACAAAGGGACAAATAGAGGAGCAGGTATTGAAGAAAACATCATTCAGAGACTGCCTTACCTGGTCATCCATCCCATATGCAGCCACCAAACCCGACCACTGTTGCTGGTGCCACATAGTGCTTTTTGGCAGGAACCTGATATGCATTCCTCCTAAGAGTTTCTGTCAGTGCTATATTGATACAGAGGAGAATGCTTGCAGCTAACCTTCAGACTGAACACGAGGACCCCAGTGAAGGAACTAGAGAAAGGACTGAAGGAGCTGAAAGGGTCTGCAACTCCATGGGAAGACCAACATTATCAACCACCCAAACTTGCCACAGCTCCCAGGGACTAAAACACCAACAAATATTCAAATCGAGAGACCCATGGCTCCAGTTGCATATGTAGCAGAGGATGGCCTTCTCTGCCATCAATCGGAAGACAGACCTTTGGTCCAGTGATGTAGGTTTATATTAAGGCAATACATGATTAGACAGAGAGAGGAGGTGGGGAAAAGGGAAGGAAATGGAAGAGGAGTCAGGGAGTAAAATGTAAGAGGAGGAATCAGGGGAGAAGAGAGGACAGAACAGGAACAAAAGGACAGTTCATAGAAAGTGAGAGGGATTTCTTAGGAGGGGAATAGAGAGTATAGTGGTAAATCTGACCAAAATAGACTGCAGTTTGTTTTCCTAATTACTGAGTCGTGTTTTCATTGAATGGGTTTATTTGGGTTGAAGAGAAAATGCAACAAATTGACGATTGGGTTGAAAAAGATATTGCAACGCAGGGAAGGCTCATTTTCCAAGTGTAGGGAATGCCAAGGCACTGAGGTGGTCTTTGCTAGAGGGTGGTATGAAGAGGGATTACTTTCATGGATAAAGAGGAGAGGGAGGGGGATGAGAGTGGTGGCAAAGAGGATAACGTTTGAAATGTAAATACAGAGATTATCTAATAAAATGTGGGAAAATAATAAAAATGTTTAGCAAGCAAATGAATGGATGTAGCTGCTCCATAAACACATAAATATTTGTTAAGTAAAAAAAAAAAAAAAATGGTCCCAAGCAACAAGCTGGAGTAGCAATGCTAGCACCGAGTAAAATATACTTTCAACCAAAAGTTATCAAAAAACATGGGGAAGGACACTGCATACTCATCAAAGGATAATCTGACAAGAGGAACTCTCAATTCTGAACATCTATGCCTCAAATGTAAGGCCACCCACAATTGATAAAAGAAATATTACTGGAGCTCAAAGCATACATGAAACCTCACACAATAACAGTGGGAGACTTTAACACTCCATCCTCACCAATGGAGAGATTATGGAAACAGAAACTAAACAGAGACACAGTGAAACTAACAGAAGTTATGAACCAAACAGACTTAACAGATATCTGCAGAACATTTCACCCGAAAACCAAAAAATAGCTTCTTCTCACCACCACATGATACCTTCTCCAAAATTGACGATATAATCAGACATAAAAAAGCCTTAACCAATACAAGAAGATAAAAATAATCCCATTCATGCAATTAGATAACCTTGGACTAAGGCAATAAAATAATAGAAAGCCCAAATACACATGGACACTGAACAACTAGATCTTGGTCACAGTTAAAATAGAGATATTGTTTAATCCATGTTCATTGCTAATCTAGTCATACTAGCAAAGAATTGGCATCATTTTACATATCTATTCACTAATGAATGAATAATAACCTTGAAATATATGAAAGGCATATTTATTAAAACACACACACAAATATGGAGTAAGATTACTTATTCAGAAAACAAATGTCACATGGTGTCTTAGTCAGGGTTTTTTTTTTTCCTGCACAAAACGTCATGACCAAGAAGCAAGTTGGGGAGGAAAGAGTTTATTCTGCTTACACTTCCACATTGCTATTCAACTCCAAAGGAAGTCAGGACTGGAACTCAAGCAGGTCAGGAAGCAGGAGATGATGCAGAGGCCATGGGGATGTCACTTACTGGCTTGCTTCCCCTGGCTTGCTCTGCCTGCTTTTTTATAGAACCCAGGTCCACCAGTCCAGGGATGGCACCACCCACAATGGGCTGGGCCCTCCCCCCTTGATCACTAGTTGAGAAATGCCTTACAGCTGAATCTCATGGAGGCATTTCCTCAATCAAGGCTCCTTTCTCTGTGATAACTCCAGCTGTGTCAAGTTGACACAAAACCAGCCGGTACACATGGTATCTCTTAAGTATTTATCTTACCTTTGAATCCCTCTCATTTTGTTTAATCAGCTAAGGTACCTGTAGAAGCATGGAGGCTAAAATGAGGCCATGCAGAAGAGGAAGGTTGTGAGGATGTTATGACTTAGGTAATATAAATATAGAAAAGGATAACACTGTGTGTGGAAAGCAGAAAAACAAACAAAAAAAAAAAGTGAAGGAGTTGGAGAGATGAGGGGTGAGGAAATCCAACAACCAAAATGAGGAATGCATGAAAAGCCAAACAGAACCTTACTTCTTTATAACCAAATTTTAAAATATAATTCATAATTTAAGAGTAGGGTAAAGGGGGATGCTTGGCGTGGCTCAGAAAGCTACTCCTAAGAGCTGTGAATCATTAACAAAAGCCCCAGCCTGAGCCTGGAACACATCCTTTAGAGCTGTCCGGGGAAGATGCAGAAAATCCCTCCTCACAAACAGTATTATCGGTGTCCATTGTCTTAGGCTTTCTATTGCTGTGAAGAGGCCATGGCCACCCTTCCCGAGAAAAACCTTTCACTGGGGCCTAGGTTACAATTCAGAGGTTTAGTCCATTATCATAGTGGGTGGAAGCATAGGACAAACAGAGTGGGAGAGAGGGACTGAGAGTTCAACATCTGGATCCTGGTTTGACCTTCTGAAACCTCAAATCCCACCCCTTTCCTCCAACAAGGTCAACTTAGTCCAATAGGCCACACTTTCAATAATGTCCCTCCCTATGAGTCTATGGGGGCCATTGTCATTCAAATCGTCACAGTCATCCACTAGAACTAATGATAAGGACATACTGCTGAAGACACTGCATGCCTTCGGTACATGATGGAGAAAAATCAAACAGACCTACAGTGGAAACTTCCTCTCTGTGGGCTAGCTTTCACCATCCCAAAATGTTCTCTGTTAACTCAGGCTAAAAGGAGTTGGAGATAAAAAGCAATAGTGATCTTGCCTAGCTATGAATTCTAGAATCCCCAGATTAACATGTGAAACATGATATTCACTTGTGTAATAGTATCATTAATATTATGGATTTGAATCCTGCTCTACAAGGAGGAATTCCTGTCTAGTCCAAAGCCTGGGATATTGGGGGATGAGTTGAGGGCAGATTTAATATTGTTCTTTAATATAAGCTCCTTTCTGAATGTGCGCTTGTACCCATTGGTGTACCACATTCTCAGTCTTAATGTGAGAAATTTCCCTTTCCAGAAATTGGTGGTGAGTGAAGAAATTCAAGGCTGCATGGGGTGCTGAGAACAAGTGACCCTGGTATTAGACTTTAGATGTTACAACACAAACTATTAAATAATGGATATATAAATTTGCTTAACTGCAGAAATCAGTTTGCTCTATGTATTTCATAATCATGCCATATCCCTAAATACACAGTAAGAAATTAGAAAAATGGAGAAGCTATAAAAACATGTCTACAGAGTTGAATGTTTAAAATTGCAATTCTAAACACACATGTATACACACATACACATGTGTTCATCATACATATATAAATGTATGTATGTGTGTAAACATGTGTTACTGATATTATGTTCATTTTACTGTTACCTAATTAATTATATATAATGCTATATTATATATAATTATGTATAGTTAATTATATATAATATATACACATATACATGTACATACACATATAAATGCTGATTCCAAATAACGTGAAAACACAATGTAAATGAAGACGTAGTCTTGATATCTTTCACCTAACACACAATTTATGCTCAGTGTCTTTATACAGGCTCTACCTCATTAAAATAAATGTTCTGATGTTTATTACCGCTTTAATGATATCTTAGGGAACCTTCTGAAAGTACTTAGTACCGTAATTGAGTGCACCTCTACTGACAGATTTCTGGTGCATAAGACACCAACTGAGAAAACACAGCGCTCATCAGTAAGATGAGTAACACTCTTTCTCAGCTGCACCTGTATTATCTGAAGATCGACAAAGAGATTTGACAATTATCTTACATAGATTGCTCAACCGTCTTCGCATATTCAGAAACTACAGTCCAACTGGTGAACCAGTGAGTTTAATTGTGATTATTTACATAAGATGGTGAGCAATTACTTTTGGAGACAGTTGCCTCAGTGGGATGCATTATCTCTGGTGAAGCTGTTGCAAAACTACTCACCTTGTATATTGTTAATGAAACAGACAAAGCAAATTACTGATATGTTATGATACTTCCACATATAAAGTGGAAGCCATGGACTGTCCCATGTCTACTCTTTAGTTGGTGGTTTAGTCCCTGGGAGCTCTGAGGTGTCCAGTTGATTGATACTGTTGTTCTTTCTATGGGGTTGTATTCCCCTTCAGAGCCTTCAGCCCTTCCCCTGACTCTTCCATTGGGGTCTCCAAGCTCAGTCCAATGATTGGCTCTGAGTGTCTGCATCTGTCTCAGTCAGCTGCTGGCAGAGCATCTCAGAGGATAGCCATTGCCGGGTCTGCACACATATCTTGGCATCAGCAAGAGTGTAGTGGTTTGGTGTCTGCAGATGGAATGGATCGCATGGTGGGGCAGTCACTGGATGGCCTTTTCTTCAGCCTTTGCTCTATTTTTGTCCCTGCATTTCTTTTAGACAGGGACAATTTGGGGTTAAAATTTTTAGTTGGTTAGATGGCCCCATCCTCCTACTGGATGTGGTCTCTTCAAGTTCTCCCTCCCTGCTGTTGGGTAATCCAGCGAATGTCATTCCCATTGGGTCCTGGGACTCTCTTGCATCCCTGGTATCTGGGACTTTCTAGTGGTTCCCCAAGTTCTCAAAGCCCTACATTTTGTCCTTTTTAAACCATGAGTTTATAGGTGATAAACCATTGGATTAGGAGACGTGTGTTTCAAGGCAGCTCAGCATTCAAGGATGCAACATGTGTGTTGCCCACTACATTTAGCCAGATTTGAAATGAGAACTACAGTCAAAAAGGAAAGTGGGAAAATTCAAAATACTTTTATAGTGGTCAAAAATAATGCACATGAATATTGCAGTTTATGAAAAGATTAGATTAATTTTGAAAAAGGCAGAGTATCTGTATTGGGACAATAGGAAAGAGATCTTGAAAGCATCTGAAGCACCAGCCAGAGCCCATCAAATATCAAGGCTACAATCAAGTATATTTAAAAGACTGTCTCCTGAGAAAGGAGCATCCCTGGGGATCCTGGAAAGTGTTTCCTCATATTCAACCATTCAAGAGACAATGTTAGCCAAAGTTACAAAGGAATTAACTACCAAACTGTTGGCTGACTTAAGGCCTTATCTACATGGTACTGGTTTTAAAACCACATAGAATGCATGCTATGTAGTGGACGAAGAACCCTACTCAAATTTCAGATAAGGCTTAGGAGATCAAATGATGTGTAGCAGGGTTGGAGTATTTGCAGGCAGCCGTCAAGAAGGCTGTGGAACGCTCTGAGGACAAAGGGACAAAAACCTCAGTAATGAGAACAGAGAGGCCAAGAACATGGAACGTTGTAAAGTAAATCAAGCAATGGGCAGAGCCAGATGCAGGGAAAAGGAGAGTACCCATGTTCAGGGACTTCGCAATGTACCCCAGACTATGATGCCACCAACATTCAAGGCAGATCTTAGTTCACCCATAGTTAGTCCCCTTTAGACATTACCTCACAGATACTCCTGGGAATGTCCTCTATGAGTGTTTCCTAACCCCATAACGATGACAAGACTGACCAGCACAGTCGTTAGAGAAGTGAGCTCTCAGCTGCTGCTCCCAACCCCTACCCCCGGCTACCTTCAGACCACCATCTATCCCATTAAACCCCTAAGCCCAAAATCAATTCTTTTTTTTTTTTCCTGTAAATTCCCCCGACCAGGATGTCTTGCCACACAATATAAAAATAACTGATATACTCTCTTGTTACTCTCTTCTTTAATAATGAGAATTCCAGCACTGTGGTGTTTCACAAGACTAAGGCGAATGGAAAGGCTGGTTCTAAAGCCACGCTCCCTTCCCGGGACAAGCTGAGTTCTTAGTATCCCTCCGAACAGCAGCAACAACAAATGCTCAGGGTATGATTTATCTCCACTTTGCTGCTAGTCCCTCTGTAGAGCTACACTTGACGCTCACTGGCATATTACTATCCTCGAGGCTTTTAATTCACATATCACAATCAGTAGGTTTAACACTTGTGCCAGAATACACCCTCTGCCATGCAGAGACAAGCTTTCCAGGAATCCTCACAGTCTCCTGGAAGTCGGAGGCCCTGAAGATCTTGCTTCCCTGGGGAAGGGCCTTAAAGTAGACAAAAAATAACTTGCTTCTGTATCTCAAAACAAAACTCACATCAACTCGACTTGAGATTATATTTAGTACAGTTGTAACATGTTGTTTTATGGAACTTTTTTGTTTTTAATGAAACACCTAATACACTTCACAGTTCAAAGGATCAACTCATAAAGTGCTTAAATAATTTCCATAAAAAATATCTAAGCATCCCTGCTATTCCCTTAGTTACATGATATAGGCAGCTTTTACAGTGCCATCGGCTTAGAAAGACGAACTATTTCAATGTTTATTTGCAGGTATATTCATAAAGAAATCCAGAAAAGTCCTTGTGAGACTAATAGGAATTTCTTACAAGAGTTCTTTTGGTCCTGCCCTTTAAGAAGTAAATATTGGAAAATATTTGTGGATGACATCTTCTATTTCTGCTTCTTCATATTTACCACCTACCCTGAGCATCTATTTTCACTTTCCAAAACCAATCTATTTCCCTCGTATTTGTATGTGGTAAACCGACATTCCCTAAGGACATATACAAAAATGAGGTGTTTTATGCACGCAGTTGGCATGGAACAGATGGCATATAGGCACAATCTGAAGTGAAGCAGTTTTACATTTCCTATGTCCATTTATAAGCCCTGCTAGACTCGGGAGATATATCCAAGACCCAAAGTGTAAAAAGATTGTGTCCGGAAGACACTTAGAGATGAAGTTTTTATAAAGTAATAAGTTTCTCTGGACATAGCTTCCAGGTGACTACATCTATGATGGTCACTTATATGTTTTGTTGAAATGCCCTCAAATGTCTTTTTTGCAATTAAAATAAATTTAAAAAATGAGAAGGAGCTACCTAAAACCCTCCAGACACTCTGAAGTAAACCTCTCTTGAGATCTGCCTTGGGCAAAGTTAGGCATATTTAACTTAATCCTTTGGGAAAAATAATTATATGAATAGATATTTTGAAAATAATAAGTATTAGCAGATGTTGACACTTTTAAAGATATTTGATAGTAAGAAGTTGTGACTCCTTCAGAGAAGCACAGCCCAGCTCATGGTTCTGTCTCTGATATCGCTGTTTTTAATTGATAGATTTTGTCCTGGTTATGTGCACCTTCTCCTGAGTTCCCTTAGTGCCTCTCAACTGCCTGCTGGATAAATCTCCTTGCACAGAATTCAGGATTTGACAAGCCCACTTAACTTTCACTGTTAAGTTCTCCCCGTCAAATTCTACTCATTGTAACAAGATCAAGCTTCCCTTACAAACTCAGCTCTCTTGTTCTTTCGGTACCTCAGCTTCACATTAGAAAGCTCCACCGGCAGGTAGCACAGGGATTGGTGCTGACAAGAATACCAGCGTCTCAACACTGCCCAGTTCTTAAATCAACTAGTAGCTGTTTGGAATATCCTCAGCCTATCAGAATTTTCACCTCCGTTGCTAAAACATACACCTCGAGAAAAAATTATTTTTATTTCTTATAACTTTCATTTGCTCTGTCTTCATACATCTGCCCCTTAATGTCGACAGAGACAGGTATGGGTTTCATCTGCAGAGAGAGCTTCCTAGAGCAGGTTGAGGCATCAATTAAACCAAGAACACGCACTATCCAAAGTGATTGTCAAAGACAGACAAAGTCAAGTTCACGAAAGAGAAGGAAATTAGTTAACTCCATAACCAAGCAGAAGGGGATTCGACTGCGAGTTGTCCTCTCACAGCATAGCATGACCCATGTGTGCAGGAAGCATCTGTTCTAAACCTACTACATGTTGGCTTCTGTGTTCATCCCTTCTTCTCAAAGGAATGTGAAAGCTCCTGAGAATAACAACCCCACAAATATTAGATGTCTGTTGTGACGGGGCAGCGGCAGATCTGATGAGCAGATATTCAGTCAGCTTGCTGTTTTCCCCAAGTCGTTCTTGTCAATAGATATTGCAATAGATTTAGCCACAGTGGTATTTATTTAATTTGCTTTAATAAAATATATTATTAGTTCTTCAGAAAATGCAATGTGTTTTGATCTTGCCATGGTGATAGTTCATATTTCCACAATGTGAAGAATATCCCACCAGTTGCAAAGAGTTTCAGATATGCTATATTATGCTTTTTAAAATTATTTTAAGGTATAGCAAATGACAGAAACATGAAAATGATCCAAAGACCAAGCTTTCCTAAACTAGAGGCATCATTCAGGTGATTGCACTTCATTCAGATTACTTCCAATTAACCAGTAAGGTTGATCTTGTGATCACGTTATGTTAGCCTCTAGTTCAACCAGTTCCGGAACACTCAATATCAACGTTCAGAACATGTCCTTCAAATCGTCACCTTCAAGTCAGGCACTATGCGGAAACTCCCTGAGGACCAGTGGGACTGATATTTCTTCATTACTAGATGCATCCAGTACATGCTTGGCAGAAACGTCTCCCAGACACGAGATGATGCGATATTCTTTTAGGAGCTTTGCTTCCAAATTTACATGATCTTATCTGGAAATAACTCCTTGGCTGTTCAGCCCCATGTAGGAACTGCTTGGAAAGGTTTGTGCCAGAAATCACTATTTCCAAGTTTATATTTTGTCTTTTGTATTGATAAGGATCTTATTGAGAAGCAAACTGAAGTTGCGTAAATATTCTGCTCTTTGGTAAAAGTCAAATAGGTTTTAAAGCCATGAATAATTCTTGTCTGCATTAATTATCGTGACAGTTGCCAAACAGTAATTTTCTAGCAATTTTATTCTCTCTTAATAGATTAGTTGCTTGAAGAAAAGAACGAAATTATTTGTCATTTGCTTATATGGCAATGAATCCTTTACAAAACTTTATTGTTCTTTCATTACAATCCACTACACATCTCTTCAACTTGTTCCTGTGTCCTTTGAAAATTGTCACTTTCAGAAACTGCTCATCACATGAGTTCTTAGGGAAAGGCATTAAAGATTCTATAATTGGTTGACTGGAACGTCTGTGATTACATACAGCGGTCATGGTGCAGGTCCACAGACAAATCATCCTAGAAATCACAGGCCCCTGAGCAGCCGTTCGGTGCCTAGGTCTGTGTGTGACCAGGAGCCTCGTCTCTATTCAGTAACTCCACTCAGAATGTATGTACAAATCCATAGCTTTCACCAAACCCAAAAATATACAAATTCATAGCTTTCACCAAACCCAAAAATATACAAATCCATAGCTTTCACCAAACCCAATATTTTAAATGTTGTCAAACAGCATGGGAGGCATGTAATACAGACATTTTCCTAATTTACTATCACACACCCACCCTACATTTCTACTAATAAATTTTAAAAGTGTCCTGTTAGAGTTTTGTCTTTTTTCTGTTACTATAAAAAAAAAAAAAAAAAAAAAAAAAAAAACCTCTTCTCATAATAGAAAAATTGCACTTGGGATGATAATAATCTGTGCTCACAGCATGTTGTCAGTCATATTTGACTCCAGAATATATGATCTCTTGTCCCAATTGAGGAGAGCTGTGTTTAGTTGGTGGAAGATGGGGGTGATGGTGATGATGATGATGATGATGGTGATAATGATGATGGTGATGATGGTGATGATGATGATGATGATGATGATGATGATGGTGATGATGGTGATTATGATGGTGATGGTGACGATGATGATGATGATGGTGATGATGGTGATGGTGATAGTCATGGTGATGATGATGATGGTGATGATGGTGATGATGGTGATGATGGTGATGGTGATGGTGGTGATGATGGTGATGATGGTGATAATGGTGGTGGTGATGGTGGTGATGATGGTGATGATGGTGGTGGTGATGATGATGATGATGGTGATGATGGTGATGGTGATGATGATGATGATACTGGCTAATCATCTTACATATTTATTTTGTGGCATTGGACATTTAACAAAGAGCCATGGCGCCTTTTAGTGGATAAAAGACTTTAGAAACCCAGTTTGACCCAGATTCTCTTGAACCTTTTCTAAGAAGGCTTTTGCAGAGACTCCACATTGGAAAAATTGGGATCTTACCTATGGAGTCTCCAGCAAGAGAATACATCCTCAGTTCTCATTGGCTAACGTGCATTCCTTTCTCGGTCTCTTCAGGAACCCCAAGGACCCCCATTATGTCACTGGCGTTTTATCTTAAACTCCTTTGCTGATTTGTCCTCATTCCCCTAAGCTTTAGAAAATGAATTACTCTATATTGAATACGCATTATTCTTCCCTGGACGTATCTACTTTCTAGAGAATCTGACAAGGGGGCCGAGACTTGAGCACTGTAATGTAATCTAGAATTTGGCCTTCCTAGGTGACATTCTATCCCCAGCATTATTTGACTTTAAGTTAGATTGTAGGGAAGATAACCAACTTTTTATTTCTCCATGTCTTCACTTGAAAATCAATATTGATCATAGTGCCTATTCAGAAATATTCTAATTAAAATTTATCATTATCCAGAAATATTGTCGTTTTCAGACCATTACTTCTTGTATCTCTGCAAGTCTGACCTGCTATACTCAGAAATATTTTCATTGCCTGGATTATTCCCTGGCAACTAAATGCCTAACAGGCATCTGAAATTTTACATTCTAAAGAGCCAAACATTGTCTTTATTTGTGTGTGTGTGTATGTGTGTGTGTGTGTGTGTGTGTTTGTATGTGTGAGTGTGCTGGTGCACGTGCGTGCATGCATGTGTATGGTTGAAGAAGAGAAAGAGTCAAGACAGGGAGAAACAGGAAAATCAAGGAAAAGAGAAGCAGGCGGGGAGGGGGATAGAGACAAGAAAATACCCTGTAAGCTAGAAATATAGAAGTGTCAGGATTCTGATTCTGATTCTCACGCCTTCAGGCTTGAGACCCATGAAGCACCAAAGTTTCTGGTACAGTACCACAAAGATGGAAAAACAATCGTTGTTCTTGCTAAAAATAAGCCAAACCCGAGGAACGCAAGTTCCGCTCGTCCTTCCTTCAGGATGCCGTCTAATTGGATGGTCCTGTTACAAACCAGAGAGGTGCACCTGATATTGTTTTATCCAGCTAATACAAATATCAATCTCACAGAAACTACCAGCACGAAGACACCCAGGATGGGGATGGACCGCAGTACGGAGGTCCCTGTGGACGTCAGATCGACACATAAAACTGAACAGCCCCACGTGCTCTGGAGACCACTGAACTATCCTATTACAGAGTTTCTCTAGGCGGTGAGCATTGCCACCGCAGTCCACTTCCGTTCGTCTTAGGTTTGAATGTCACATGGTTTATTAAAAATCTCTATGCGCTGTCTTTTCCTTCTCACCCTCTGATGATCGAAGGTTCCAGGAAATCACAGTGTTATCCATTCCTCTGCCTCGAACGCTGAAGCAAGCGGGACAACAGAAAACATCCTGAGAAAAAGGAGTTAGAACTTCACTTGCTACATTTACGGCAAATAAAGCAGCTTCTGCGTCTGTCACAAAGACCAGTAAGAGTCCCAGGAACTGACTCACCCACGTGTGAATATTTCGAGCATCTTTACAAGAGAGCCACTGATGAAGTGTGGGCTCTGTGGATTGCTGCACACAATATGACAATGACAAATAATTTTCTTCTTAAAACACACCACGTACTTCTCAGCGTTCAAATGCATCAGAACCACAAGCTTTAATGAGCTTTTCAAAGATTTGTTCCGCATAACATTTTAGAATTTTAAAACCACTGATTTATACTTTAATTTAAAAAAAAATAGAAACTTAGGGTCCGGTAAATTTTGATATGTGACGCCGCTTTGTTTGCAATTCTTACAATGAACTTTTAATTAAAAATAGGGAAATGTCACAAATGCTCAAATGACAGTTCGTACTAAGTTTATCAATTGCAAGTGGTGATACGTTTATCTTTGAATTAAAAATAAATGAGTATGTTGATCTACTAAGAAAGAGTACAGACTTTGTATTTTGACGTTTTCCCCTTAGTCCCAATAATTTATTTATTCACTTTTACATGGCAATCACAGCCTTCTTCTCCTAGTGCCCCCCACATCCCCCTTCTGTTCCCCTCTCCCCTTCTCCTCTGAGAAGGTGGGGAGTGCCCACTTGGTAACAATCCATCTTAATTCATCAAGTCACTGCAGAACTAGGAACATCCTCTCCCACTGAGTCCAGACAGGGCAGCTCAGTTAAGGGAATGAATTCCACAAACAGGCAAGAGAATCAAGGATAAACCCTGCCACAGTCGTTATGGGAGCCACATGAACACTGAACAACACACCTGCTTCATACGTGTAGGAGGCCTAAGTCCACCCCATGTATATTCTTTTGTGAATGATTCCGCCTTTGGGAGCCCCTAAGAGCCCAGGTTGGTTAACTCCATGGGTCTTGTTAAGGAGTTCCTATTTCCTACAAGTTCTCCAATCCCTTTTCCCGCTCTTCCATACGACTCCTCAAGCTCTGTTAAAGAACTGCCTGTGGGTGTCTGCATCTGTATCTGTCAGCGGCTGGGTGGAGCCTCTCCCTTCTACTGGGCCCCTGTGTACAAGCTTCAAAGAGTACCATTGACAGTGGAAGACACTGGACCTTGGATTTCAGGGCTGATTTTTGTTGTTGCTGCTGCTGCTCTTCACAATCTGCTCTCTTCTGAATTCTGCAACCCAAGACCAGTCTGTGTTGGTGTCTCTGTCTCTATCTCTGACTCTCTTTGTCTCTTTGTCTTCATTTTCCTCCCTCTCACTCTGTTTCCCTCCTCCTTCTCTCCCTCCTCCCCCCCCCCCCCCGCTACTAGTTGCCCTTGGTTATGCCTAATGTTATTCCTGACGTCTGTCAAGAACTTGACTTCTTCACATAGGATATACAGTGCCATGAATCTTCTTCACTCTTGCTTCAATGATACACACATATGGATACTGACTGGCAAACTGTCAGAAGATGACGTAATAATACAGCAGTAATTTCATTTAGGTGGCAAGTTTTCCAGTAAACGTTAAAGCAAATATTTTTGTTCTTATCATCTGTCTGTTATTTTTCAGAAGCATTCTGGGGATGGTATATTCGCACGAAAGGCTTTCATAGCATCCTCCTTTATGTTCTTAACAAATGTAAAACTTGATTATTTAAATCTCTTCAATTAATGCTCTGCTACATTCTCATGCTGGCCAGACAGCCTTTTAAGCCCTTTGCAGAAGTAACAGGAACTTAAACCATATAATGCTTAGTGTTTGAGGAGGGGGTATTCTTTGAAAGGCTCAATTTTCTACGTAAAGTAGTTGTGAAAACTGTTTTCATTTTCATGATGATAATCCACCAATTTCCGCAGTCCTTAAAATAATATAAGGTAGTTAAGCTGCGGGGTTTCAAGACTTGCCTACCACTGGAAGTAAGCTTAACTCCTGTTTGGAAGGCTGTGAAAACATTTTTATACAAAGAAAAATTAATAACCTCAAGCGTTTGGATAAGGACAGAATAATCCACATGCTCCAATGTTTATCTCAACTTAGAGAGCTTTCAACAAATGTCAAAAGTAGGGGGGAAAACAAATAGCCCGATAGTCACTTAAAAGGAAAATTCTATAAATAAAGTATTTTTCTCAATTGACTACTACTACTATTATTAGTTTAAAGACAGTTGCCAAAGAATCAAAATGGACTTTTCTAAGACATGATCCCAGAGGAAACTCCTTGATTTTGTATTGTGAGAAACAATCCGCAATACAAAACAGACAATAGACCCTAGGATTTTCTCAGTACCTCACAGCTCTTTCCACAAATTTTGCAGGTAGATGCCGAGGTCAGCAGACTCTGGTTGCAGAGTAAAATCAGCAAGAGGTTACCTGCTCCTGAATGTCTTTGTATTCTTAAAGTGTCAAGCCAAAAGAGGGATGGAAAGAAAGTGAGGAAGAAAGTCAGAGGGGTGTGTGCCAAGGTCTCTGCTGACTAGTAGAGACTCTCATATTTATTACCGACTATTTCACAGAAAAGAAGGTTGATGATCTCAATTCTGAAGTGCAGACTAAGATTTCAAGTTGGGATTTTTTTTTTTTTTTTCTGTTATCAGCAAAGAAGTAAATCAGCATGTGGAGAATTAGCAATAAGAAGAGAACAGCTGTATTTAGGATATAAAGTAACATAAAATGATGCCCATTTAAATAGTCAGCTAACCCTGTAACTATAAGATTTTCTAGAAATGTGTGGGTCAATTGGTAAAACATTCTAAAATAATTATTTTGCAGAAGTACACCAAGCCAACAACTGAATTAGCAAACACAGATCTTTGGAGAAGCAGGAGATTGCTTATTTGACAGATGTGAGTAACTACATGTTCTTTCCCTGAATTCTACATGGAAATAACCCTGCTCAACTTCGGATGGTCTCAAAGACGAAGCAATGATAATTTTACTCTACCTTTTCAATGAAAATTTGCTCCCAGCTCATTGTAGAATCTGTGTGCTTCCGGACATTGAATATGTTTGTAAATCAGAAAATAAATGCCACAGTCTAAAGCATTCTGTGTGACACAGTAAATTGGGACTAAAAGAAATTACCACAAATACTTTAATCACAAAGACATACCTAGGGAAATATCTTCTGGATGTGCGTTTAGCTCTCCTATGGAACAGAAACAAAAATAACAAACAAACAAACCCAGTAACTCAGGGGGGTTAGTAAGAAGCAGGTTCTGCAGAATCTGCTTGGACAGTAGTACTAACTGAAGGCTGTTCAAGTTAAAAGTGATGAGGATGCAGAATTCCATCAGGGTTCTTGGTTGATGACAGGGCATCTGAATGGGTGTCACATCAATAAAAGACTGTTAGGAGAGCCATATATGAATTGGAATGAGGCTAAAACAAGGAAAAGTAAGATTGATGCTGATTGGTAGAAGTCTATCTGAGAATTTTGGCATTTGAATAATTTGATTAATCAGCTTTTCCAAATGAAAATTTAAAGTGAAAGGTGCAGTGATTGTAAACTGGTACAACCACTCTGGAAATCAGTCTGGCGATTTCTCAGAAAATTGGACATAGTACTACCTGAAGACCCAGTTATTCCACTTCTGGGCCTTTACCCCAGAGACACTCCAATGTACAATAAAGATACATGCACCACAATGTTCATAGCAGCTCTATTTATAATCGCCAGAAACTGGAAAGAACCCAGATGTCCTTCAGTAGATGAATGGATACAAAAATTGTGGTGTATTTACACAATGGAGTACTACTCAGCTATCAGAAACAATGACTTAACCAAATTCTTAAGAAAATCGTTGCATCTAGAGAATATCATCCTGAGTGAGGTAACCCAGTCACAAAAAAACAGACATAATGTGCAGTCACTGATAATTGGATACTAATCCCAGAAAGCTCTGAATACCAAAGAAACAACTCACAGACCATATGAAGTTCAAGAAAAACAAAGGCCAAAAAGTGAAAGTCTCAGTCCTTCTTAGGAAAAAAATTAATGTATAGCAACCTCTCAGAATGTGGCACACCTGGACCTTAAATCATTAATAATCCAAGAGCTAAGAATATAGCCTTGTGGCAATTTTTGGTATTCACAGATCATTATGCTCAACCCAAACTCTGTTTCCATGTTACCTTCTGTCCTACATGTACTTTATCCTTATGGTAACTAGTGGGATTTCAATGCATGCTATCAAACCTCTAAAAGAATTAAGTACTGACAAAAACATTCATATAATGTTATGCCAAAATGCCTTTAAAAATCTGTATATGTATCCCCCTTTTCTCTAAATAAAGTTGTAAGAAAAAAAGAGTTAAAAAAAGAAATTACAAAGTACATTGACAGAAGCAAATTTACATTTTCTTACAATATAAGTGATCATAAGCAAATCTTCCCTTCAGTAAAGTCCTCTACCTTTAGTATGGGTATCCAAGGACAGAATTTAAAGACGAGGAAAGGGCATGCACTGAAGATGACTACAGGGTTAGAAATCTTAAAACTGAAGAAATGAGATAACCCTGATATTTTAAAAATATGAACAGTATAAAATTGAAGAAAAGTAAATCCTAATTTGGACCTGGATAGAATGAATGTCATATTAATGAACAATAAATAGCCAGGGAGAAAAAAATTAGTTTTACTTTTTTTTAAAGGTCAATCATACATTTTAAATGCTCGTGTTCATGCATGGGTGCAGGTGTGTGTGTGTGTGTGTGTGTGTGTGTAAAAGAGAGAAGAGGTTGGGGCAAGTGCTGACATCTTTCTTAAGCTTATCCTCTACCTCACTTAAGACAGGGTTTCTCATTGGAATGGATCTCTTCAGCCAACATGAGATCGCAAGCATTTCCCGCCATGGACTGAGTTTTGTGTAGGTTCTGGGAACAAAGTTCATCGGTTAGGAGTGACAATGTAGTGGATTGACTGATTGAGTCGCACTGCCTGTCCCACCAATTACAGCGACTGGACTTTTTAGCAGCAGCAATTGTGTCTAGAGAAATCAGAAAGCAATCAATAGCTGAAAGAGCTTATTAGAGATCCTTACTTTACTAGCCTTCGATTCTACATTAGGGGAAAGAAATTGGCATAGACGGGGGTGTTGTAAGAACTATCAAAACACAATGTTCATTAAAGAAGTTAAATCCAGGAGGAAGGAAAGAATCTGAAGACACATTGATGAATGTGACAGTATTTCACTCAGTTCTCATGCCTCCACAGTGGCAGGACTGGCTTCTGCAACAACCATTCTACATTCTTATATCTTGTCCCTCTGTCCTCATAGAACTTGTTCTAGGGCACACACACACACACACACACACCTGTTGTCTCTTCATTCTTTAGAGTGTCTTTTTGACCTAATGCATGATCCCATCGTTCAAACTCTTCAACTGATGCCTTTCACTGTCCTTACGGGTGTTTTCCAGGACTGTAGGATATTAGAGGGAAGACATTCAAGTGTTCTCCCAGGCATGAGAGCATCCCTTTCCTTCCCATGCTTTTAACAGTACGAAATGGCAAACCACACACTTCTGTCTCATCTTCCTTCTCTTTAAATCAGAAGCTCCCGTGGGGCTTCACCCTTCCCTACTGTTTCTATGTTGATTGTATCGTGTGACTTTTCCTGGGAAGTGTGAACAAATATCTTTTCCACCATTATCAAATGATGCCATACCAAAAAAAAAAAAAAAAAAAAAAAAGGTTTGTTTTTCAGTTTCAGCCTATCTTAGTGAACCACTGATTTTGTGAGATCTACTTAAGCATAGAAACTCAAGGAG